>NC_071997.2:64303169-64627715 GCF_028885655.2 Pongo abelii
TGCATCGATGTTCATCAGGGATATTGGTCTAAAATTCTCTTTTTTTTGTTGTGTCTCTGCCAGGCTTTGGTATCAGAATGATGCTGGCCTCATAAAATGAATTAGGGAGGATTCCCTCTTTTTCTATTGATGGGAATAGTTTCAGAAGGAATGGTACCAGCTCCTCTTTGTACCTCTGGTAGAATTCCGCTGTGAATCCATCTGGTCCTGGACTTTTTTTGGTTGGCTATTAATTATTGCCTCAATTTCAGAACCTGTTATTGGTCTATTCACGGATTCAACTTCTTCCTGGTTTAGTCTTGGGAATGTGTATTTGTTCAGGAATTTATCCATTTCTTCTAGAATTTCTAGTTTATTTGTGTAGAGGTGTTTATAGTATTCTCTAATGTTAGTTTGTATTTCTGTGGGATCGGTGGTGATATCCCCTTTATCATTTTTTATTGCGTCTATTTGATTCTTCTCTATTTTCGTCTTTATTAGTCTTGCTAGCAGTCTATCAATTTTGTTGATCTTTTCAAAAAACCAGCTCCTGGATTCATTGATTTTTTGAAGGGTTTTTTGTTTCTCTATCTCCTTCAGTTCTGCTCTGGTCTTAGTTATTTCTTGCCTTCTGCTAGCTTTTGAATGTGTTTGCTCTTGCTTCTCTAGTTCTTTTAATTGTGATGTTAGGGTGTCAATTTTAGATCTTTCCTGCTTTCTCTTGTGGGCATTTAGTGCTATAAATTTCCCTCTACATACTGCTTTAAATGTGTCCCAGAGATTCTGGTATGTTGTGTCTTTGTTCTCATTGGTTTCAAAGAACATCTTTATTTCTGCCCTCATTTTGTTATGTACCAAGTAGTCATTCAGGAGCAGGTTGTTCAGTTTCCAGGTAGTTGAGCGGTTTTGAGTGAGTTTCTTAATCCTGAGTTCTAGTTTGATTGCACTGTGGCCTAAGAGACAGTTTGTTATAATTTCTGTTCTTTTACATTTGCTGAGGAGTGCTTTACTTCTAACTATGTGGTCAATTTTGGAATAAGTGTGATGTCGTGCTGAGAAGAATGTGTATTCTGTTAATTTGGGGTGGAGAGTTCTGTAGACATCTATTAGGTCCACTTGGTGCAGAGCTGAGTTCAATTCCTGGATATCCTTGTTAACTTTCTGTCTCGTTGATCTGTCTAATATTGACAGTGGGGTGTTATTATTGTGTGGGAGTCTAAGTCTCTTTATAGGTCTCTAAGGACTTGCTTTATGAATCTGGGTGCTCCTGTATTGGGTGCATATATATTTAGGATAGTTAGCTCTTCTTGTTGAATTGATCCATTTACCATTATGTAATGGCCTTCTTTGTCTCTTTTGATCTTTGTGGTTTAAAGTCTGTTTTATCCGAGATTAGGATTGCAACTCCTGCTTTTTTTGTTTTCCATTTGCTTGATAGATCTTCCTCCATCCCTTTATTTTGAGCCTATGTGTGTCTCTGCACATAAGATGGGTCTCCTGAATACAGCACACTGATAGGTCTTGACTCTTTATCCAATATGCCGGTCTATGTCTTTTAATTGGAGCATTTAGCCCATTTACATTTCAGGTTAATATTGTTATGTGTGAATTTGATCCTGTCATTATGATGTTAGCTGGTTATTTTGCTCGTTAGTTGATGCAGTTTCTTCCTAGCCTTGATGGTCTTTACAATTTGGCATGATTTTGCAGTGGCTGGTAACGTTTGTTCCTTTCCATGTTTAGTGCTTCCTTCAGGAGCTCTTGCAGGGCAGGCCTGGTGGTGACAAAATCTCTCAGCATTTGCTTGTCTGTAAAGGATTTTATTTCTCCTTCACTTATGAAGCTTAGTTTAGCTGGATATGATATTCTGGGTTGAAAATTCTTTTCTTTAAGAATGTTGAATATTGGTCTCCACTCTCTTCTGGCTTGTAGAGTTTCTGCTGAGAGATCAGCTGTTAGTCTGATGGGTTTCCCTTTGTGGGTAACCTGACCTTTCTCTCTGGCTGCCCTTAACATTTTTTCCTTCATTTCAACTTTGGTGAATCTGACAATTATGTGTCTTGGAGTTGCTCTTCTCAAGGAGTATCTTTGTGGCGTTCTCTGTATTTCCTGAATTTGCATGTTGGCCAGCTTCACTAGGTTGGGGAAGTTCTCCTGGACAATATCCTGAAGAGTGTTTTCCAACTTGGTTCCATTCTCCCAGTCACTTTCAGGTACACAAATCAGATGTAGATTTGGTCTTTTCACATAGTCTCATATTTCTTGGAGGCTTTGTTCATTTCTTTTTACTCTTTTTTCTCTAAACTTCTCTTCTCACTTCATTTCATTCATCTGATCTTCAGTCACTGATATTCTTTCTTCCACTTGATCAAATAGGCTACTGAAGCTTGTGCATGCGTCACGTTCTTCTCGTGCCATGATTTTCAGTTCCATCAGGTCATTTAAGGACTTCTCTACACTGTTTATTCTAGTTAGCCATTCATCTAATCTTTTTTCAAGGTTTTTTAGCTTCTTTGCAATGGGTTCAAACATCCTCCTTTAGCTCGGAGAAGTTTGTTATTACCAATCATCTGAAGCCTTCTTCTCTCAATTTGTCAAAGTCATTCTCCATCCAGCTTTGTTCTGTTGCTGGTGAGGAGCTGTGTTCCTTTGGAGGAGAAGAGGCGCTCTGATTTTTAGAATTTTCAGCTTTTCTGCTCTGATTTCTCCCCATCTTTGTGGTTTTATCTACCTTTGGTCTTTGATGATGGTGATGTACAGATGGGTTTTTGGTGTGGATGTCCTTTCTGTTTGTTAGTTTTCCTTCTAACAGTCAGGACCCTCAGCTGCAGGTCTGTTGGAGTTTGCTGGAGGTCCACTCCAGACCCTGTTTGCCTGGGTATCACCAGTGGAGGCTGCAGAACAGCAAATATTGCAGAATGGCAAATGTTGCTGCCTGATCCTTCCTCTGGAAGCTTCATCTCAGAGGGGCACCCAGCTGTATGAGGTGTCAGTTGGCCCCTACTGGGAGGTGTCTCCCAGTTAGGCTACTCGGGGGTCAGGGACCCACTTGAGGAGGCAGTCTGTCTATTCTCAGATCTCAAAATCTGTGCTGGGAGAAGCACTACTCTCTTCAAAGCTGTCAAACAGGGACGTTTAAGTCTGCAGAAGTTTCTGCTGCCTTTTGTTCAGCTGTGCCTTGCCCCCAGAGGTGGAGTCTACAGAGGCAGGCAGGCCTCCTTGAGCTGTGATGGGCTCCACCCAGTTCAAGCTTCCTGGCCACTTTATCTACTTAAGCCTCAGCAATGGCGGACGCCCCTCCCCCCAGCCTCACTGCTGCCTTGTAGTTTGATCTCAGACTGCTGTGCTGTGCTAGCAGTGAGTGACGCTCTGTGGGCGTGGGACCCTCTGATCCAGTCACGGGATATAATCTCCTGGTGTGCCGTTCGCTAAGACCGTTGGAAAAGCACAGTATTAGGGTGGGAGTGTCCCAATTTTCCAGGTACCATCTATCATGGCTTCCCTTTGCTAGGAAAGGGAATTCCCTGATCCCTTGTGCTTCCCGGGTGAGGTCATGCCTCGCCCTGCTCCTTGGGCTGCACCCAGTGTCTGAGAAGCCCCAGTGAGATGAACCCGGTACCTCAGTTGGAAATGCAGAAATCACCCGTCTTCTGCCTCGGTCATGCTGGGAGCTGTAGACTGGAGCTGTTCCTATTCGGCCATCTTGGAACCTCCCCCAAAACTTTAAATATTACATACATGGTGCTTGTTCAAAATGCTTTTACATGCATTTAATATGTGGACAACTGTTTCATGCATAACTTTTTATCAAATTACGACTGTGGAATGACAAGTTACAAATGTTAAGACAATGCTCAATTGCTTATACTACACTTCCAATGAACAATATGTACAGTTTCTGTTAATGCCTTTTTTTCTATTATGTTTGTTTTGATTGCATACATTGAAATGCAATTTTACATTTATTTGAAACTAATAAAAAATTTGGACTTGTATTTTGCACATATTTTCCCCATTTTTCTACTAATTCATTTTTACCGTATTTTATAGAAGTACCTTTTACTGACAGATTGGAAAAATAACCTGTTCTTCCCCACAGATAATCTGGGAAGCTGCTCTAAGAGGCTCATCTAGTGGCAGACAATAAAAGGGTAGTAAGAATGAGGGCCCCGGAAAAACTTCCGGGAAAGTAAAAACCCGAACAAAGTTTCGGTAACTAAGATTTTTTTCCTGGTTAAATACACTCAACCTGTATTTGGGGTGAGTGTTGGCCGGGTACAAATGTAGACAAAGGTTCCCAGAGTGCCGCCGCAATCCTTTCCCGCAACATGGGTCTAAGCTACTCAAGATGAGATTTGCCTTTACAGAAGAGTGAAGGAGCGGGGGGCGTGGCGAGCAGCGTAAGAGCATCAGAAAGCGCCGCTCCCGGCACGGGGACAGCCGGCGCGTCATTGTCGTCATCGTTGCCCGACCGCTTTCCGGGAGACTGGAGTCGAAGGCCGTGAGGTATTTTTCAAAGGTGTAGTTTCAGTTTTTCTCCTGCTCCTGTTTAACTCCGCTTTTTATCTCCTGGGATTCCCCTGTCATCCTCTGGACAGACTGAGAGAATCGGAGTTTGGCTGCGTAGCCTTCCAGGAATGCAGTCTCTCACAGCTCTTCGTTGGGGCAGCATTGTTGCAGGTCCCCCACTTCCGCTTGTTTTGGGGCTGGTCGCAGGCTTTGGCCTACCCCGGCCCCTCATTTCTCTCTCTTGCTCCGATCTTTCTCTTTTTCCTCGTTAGTTAACCACCGACTTCTCAAATCTTGGAAGACGAAGAAATTAAAAACAAAAATCAAAAAACATTGAAGTCTTCACAGTTTTCAGCTGTCTTCGATCTTGCTTAGGGAGAGAGGCTAAAGTGGAACGTCTAGGGGAGTGACTTTACTATGTTAGCTCCGTTTATCATTCACATTCACAGACTGCCTGCTGCTGCAGTATTAGCCCGTCTGAGATAGTGGGCTAATTTCGACCTTTAGCTGAAATCTGTACTGGGTAATCCAAGAGAGCAGTTTTTCTTGATGACCCGGATAAGTTCAGTGTGACTCAAACTTCTTTCAAAATAGCTTTAATATCTTCATGTTTGCTGACTACAATTCAGTTTTGGCTTGATAAAGATGTATTTGTCGCAATGAGATGTTTGCTATCCACTTATTAACCTATTAGGACTGTCTGATGGTAGACTGAACCAAGACTTAACCGTGATTTTTTAAAAAATTAAATTTAAAAATTTTGTGGGTACATAGGTGTATATATTTATGGGGTACACGAGATGTTTTGATACGGGCATGCAATGTGTAAGAATCACATGGAAAATGGGGTGTCCATCCCTTCAGGCACTTATCCTTTGTGTTACAAACAATCCAGTTATACTTTTAGTCATTTAACCCTGTATTTTTCATTCAAAAATAACAGATTAGCCCTATTGAAGTACAGAGAAATGTTTGTGTTTGGTGGAAATGATAGAACTCATTGTTTTGTTGAAAGATAATGACAAGTGTGAATAATGGTTTTTCAAAATAAAATTCTCAGTCAAAAGATATTACAGCTGCCTTCAGTTAGCTGTGTTGTATGTATCACAGTTCAAAAGTAATGTAATTTTTTTCTTAACTGCTTTTACTTTTTCAAATGGCTCTTCATATGTATTATCTCAGCTACTGTTTCCAAAGAGTTGACCCTTCAAGCATGGCTCTAAATAGTTCACATTGGATTAGAGTATTTGATAATTTTCACTTTTAGTAAAATATTGTCTAATCTATTGAGTGCTAACTGAGCCAGGCCCCGTTCTAATGGCTTTTATTTAATTTATTTAATCTATGCAACAACCGTATATACTGTTATTTCAGAAATGAGATAATTGTAATAATCAACTTCCATATGTTTTGGAAGGTAATTTTGCTGCTTGATTGCTGTAATTTTGGAAATGCTTTGAATTAAACATTGAATAGAAGTAAATTTAATTTAATGTAATTGTTCATCTCAATCTTGAGCCATATCCTCATAATTTATATACTCCCCTATTAGACTTTGGGATAAATTTATTTTTAGATGTTAACATATTTTTTAGAAAAGGAAGAAGTCTATATTTACTCAGAAATTGTACTGTGGGACTGAAGGAGAGTTACAGACAACACTAACATGGAGTCACTGTTTGCCCAAGAAAGCAATATTTATTGAGAACTTGTGTGTACATTTCATTGTTATTTTCTCCTAAGATAATGCAGTGCAAAAAAGTCATTACAGTAATTCATTACAGTAATAGAATTCTGGTGCAACAACAGCAAATGGCTCTCAAGTTCCAAAAAACAATCATGTTGGATTTGTTCTTTGGCTTAGTTCATAACTGTGTATAATTATTTGGTGTAGAGATAGGAAGAGCCCTGGAATGTACATTATCATATGTTTGTTTGGATCCATGTGGTGACTTTCTAGTATCTGTAAGCTCAAACTGTAATCTGATATTAAGAGTTTCCAAAATTAGGTCTTAGGTTACTTTGATTGGTTTTAGTTAGTAAACAAATAGTTGCTAACTACCTAATACATGACAAGACATTATGTTAGTGATGTGGAGTTCAAAATGTGCCTCAACATGAGTCTTGCCTTGAGCAATAGCCCAGTGAGTAAATAACCAATGGAAAGGTAAGAGCAGAGGAGTGACATGGTCTGACTTAGGTTTGTTTTATTTTATTTTATTTTACTTTATTGTCTTTTGTTTTCTTTTCTTTTATTTCCTTTCCTGCCCTGCCCTGCCCTGCCCTGGTCCCCCCTGCCCCACCCCACCTCACCCCTCTTTTCTTTCGGAGTCTCACTCTGTTGCCCAGGCTGGAGTGCAGTGGCACAATCTCGGCTCACTGCAACCTCTGCCTCCTGGGTTCCAACAATTCTCCTGCCTCAGCCTCCAGAGTAGCTGGGATTACAGGCACCCGTCACCATGCCCAGCTAATTTTTTGTATTTTTAGTAGAGTTAGGGTTTCACCATGTTGGCCAGGCTGGTCTCGAACTCCTGACCTCAGGTGCTCCACCTGTCTCGGCCTCCTAAAGTGTTGGAATTACAGGCGTCAGCCACTGCGCCCAGCCTGACATACGTTTTAATAGAATCTTCTCTGGCTGCTGTGTTTAAGAATAGTTTGCTGTGGGGTGGGGTAGGTGAAAACCAGGAGACTAATCACGGAGGTGTTGTAGTTCAGATGAGATGATAACATCTTAACTGGCTGGAAAGAAGTGAAGGTGGAGAAGCAGTTTAATTTCAGATGTATTTTCTAGGAAAAGCAAACAGAATTGCTTACAGATTGAAAGTGAATTGTAAGAATAAGGTTATTGTCAAAGTTTGGGACTTGAGCAACTAGAAGAATGGAATTGCCATTAACTGAGAAGTAGAAAACTGTGGGAGGGGCAGGTTTGTGGGAAGATTCGGAGTTCAGTTAAGGACGTGATAAGTTTGTGATTTCTGTTAGTCATCTAAGTGGAGATGTTGAGTAGACAGTTGAATATGTTCATTCTGGACTTCAGAGTGGTCATTGCTGGAAACAGACATTTGGGAGTTGTCAGTGAACAGATGGTATTTTAAGTTGTGAGACCGGAGACAGTCGTTAAAGGAGTAAATGTAGACAGAAAAGAGAAGGGGCACAAGGCCTGAGTCCTTAGGCATTTTAACATTAACAAGTTGGGAAAATGAGGAATAACCACCAAATGAGACAGACTGAGCAGCCAGTGAGGGACAAGGACAATTTTGAGTCTGGTGTTGTAGAATTTAGAGTAGAGTAGTATGTTCAGTTTTGTCAGGTGCAGCTGATGGATCAGGTGAAATGAGGATTGACACCTTTGGATTTATCAAGAACTTGAGGAGTGTTATTGATAGATATGTGATAATGTTAAGTCAAGCAGATAGTTGCACACCAGTGTGATAACTGTATTACAGTTATATTCAGAGAACCTTGGGAGCAAAGAGAAAGAAGAGACCACTTTTCTTTGGGAGGTATGGACACCTTTATAGAGGAGGGAGCATTTGATGTGGGTTTTAAAGGATTGATAAGTTTCACTAGGCCAATAAAATGGAGACTGTTATGAAGAGGAGGTTGATATGATTTGGGTGTGTGTCCCCTCCAAATCTCTTGTTGAAATGTCAATTCCAGTGTTGGAGGTAGGCCTAGTGGGAGATATTTGGGTCATGGAGGCAGATTGAATGCCTTGGTTTGTCCTTGAGGTAATGAGTTGAGTTCTCACTGTATTAGTTCACTCCTAGAGCCGGTTGTTTAAAAGAACATGGAAACTCCTCTTTCTCTTGCCGCTTCTCCTGCCCTGTCACATGTCTGCTCCCCCTTTGTCTCTCCAAAAGCAGATTCTGGCACTATGCTTCTTGTGTAGCGTGCAGAACTGGGAGCCAAATCTAACTTCTTTTCTTTATAAATTACCCAGCCTCAGGTATTCCTGCATAGCAGTACAAAATGGAGGAACATGGGTATTCCAAGTAGAGGGAAAGGACTATGACAGGACCTCAATTCCTTTCCTTCATGGTCACATCTCCCAGTTAGCTGTTTTAAAGACGCTTTTGCCAGTCCTCTTTCCTCTGTGGCCACTTGCTAATGCCCCATGTTCGGTGGCTCCAGGCCTACTGAACGTTGCTAAGGAAATTGGAGATTCTAGTCACGTGGAGTAGTGACAGGAACAGAAGTTGAGTGTGATGTTGGGGAATAGGGTAAAGATGGGAGTTAAGGCTGGAAGGGTTAGAGGAATAGACTTTCAGGGAGGAACAAACCTTATATGTTGTATTAAAGATTTTGTCCAGAGAGCATCCCACACAAATCCACTGATGGGATTTGTGAGGGATGTTCCTCCTCCATTGGATTTGAGTCCCATTCTGCTGAGCTTTACCACTTATCAGCCCTGTGACCTGTTTCTGTTGTGCCATCTGTAAAGTGAAGCTAATATTAGTGCCCAGTCGTAGAGTTGTGAGAACTCTCTCCTCCCGCACTACAGTTTTTGTCTGCTTAACTCATCTCTGTCATCGAGTACTTTCTTGAGGAAGCATTCTGTCTTCCCTCAGATTAAGTCATGTCCACTAGTTTATAGTCTCATAGCACGATTTATTTCTTCATATTAATGTTGTAATTTTATATTTCTGTGATTCTTTGATTAATGTCTATCATCCACACTAAACAGTAAGTGCAGAACAGGCAAGTTTTTGCTCACTATTATCTTCCAAGTATCAGGGCTGCCTATCATAGAGGCTGATTAAATATCTATTGAATAAGAGAGTCCTTAGTGTCTGGCATGTGGTAAATGCTCAGTAAATATTATTCATTTACATGACATTGTGCAATAAGTGCTGAGGAGGTATCAGGGATAAATAAAGGAACTGTCAGGCAACTGACAGAGGACCTGTTGAGGTTGGGTAGCATTAATTTATGTCTTTTGTGAATTTCGTTAGGAATGAATGTTCAGTAGGCCTAGAGCTAGAATGGTTGGCTAGGGGACAGAAAGAGAAGATGAGAACTTGCAAAAGCATCTTTAAACCAGTTGACTGGGAGGTATGGCCATGTAGCAAGCAGGCCAGAGGAGGCTTTTGTACCATGAGAATAGAGGAAAATAGCCACCTGGTGGCTAGACAATTTAGGTGTAGAAAACACATTTATATGGTTCTTTGAATGTAACAGTGGTAAAGAATATAGGTTTAGTTGTTGCTGCTAAGTAGGGGGAAATGACATTTTTATCTGGTATGTTTGAGAATAAAGTAAATTTCAAAATTTGAGATGATTGAAGTTTTTATTTATAAACTTAAGTATTATTATAATATGTTACATATTTTATTCTTTAAAAATTGTAATTCAGAGAGTGTAACAAAATGTACTTCCTCACTTTCTTGCTTTTTGTTTCCCAGAAGTGACCACAGTTAACAGCTTCTTTTGGATCCTTTAAGAAAACTTACATGCATATACCATACAAATATGCCTCCACACTCATATATCTTTTTTTCTTCAAAATAAATGGGATGAGCTGGGCGTGGTGGCTCATGCCTCTAATCCCAGCACTGTGGGAGGCTGAGGCGGGCAGATCACCTGAGATCAGGAGTTTGAGACTAGCCTGGCCAACATGGTGAAACCTCATCTCTGCTAAAAATACACACAAAAAATAGCAAGGTGTGGTGGTAGATGCCTGTAATCCCAGCTACTTGGGAGGCTGAGGCAGGAGAATCACTTGAACCCAGTAGGGGACGTTGCAGTGAGTTGAGATTGCACCACTGCACTCCAGCCTGGGCAACAAGAATGAAACTTTGTCTCAAATAAATAAATAAATAAATAAATAAATAAATAAATAAGATATATTATACATGCTGTTCTTCAATTTTTGTTCACTTAATATATCTTAGGAGTCTTTCTAAGCTGTACCTCATACCTTTTCACTACTGAAGAGTATTTTAATAGGTGGGCATATCATAATTTATTTAACCAGGTTCTAATAGTGGATGTGTGTGTTGTTCTGTTTTAAAGTTTACTGTTTTAAAGATCATTGCAGTGGAAGTCTTTAAACGTTATCTTGCATGAAAATATACTTTGAGAAGTAAAATTGCTAGGTCAAAGCACGTGTACATATGTGATTTTGAAGCACAGTGCAGATTACCTCACAAAAATGCTAAACTAATATATACCCTGACTAACAGTGAATGGGAGGCTGTTCTCAGCTCACCTTTGTACATTTTAGTACTATTAATCTCTTTAATTTTTCCCTATTTGACAGATGAAAATGGCATCATATTTTAGCAATCTATGTTTCCTTAATTATCAGTAAGGCTGAGTAGCTTTCTTCATGCTTATTGGTCATCTGGATTATTTGTGAACTGTTGATTTTCTTTGCCTATTTTTCTTTTGGGTTGTGTGTACTTTTTTTTTTATTGTTAAATTGATTCATAGAGGCTTTAAAAAATCTTTGTGTTCCATATGTCTTTTTTTAGTTTTTTATTTGGCATTAGTCTTGGGTGTTTGTTTATTTGTTTATTTTGCCTACATTTTTAAGGGCCAGGTAAAAATACAAGAAATTAGGATTTTTTTTAAAGGAAGGGAATTTTCTGGGCTCGATGGCTCACACCTGTAATCCCAGCACTTTGGGAGGCTGAGGTGGGCAGATCACAAGGTCAGGATTTCGAGACAGCCTGGCCAACATGGTGAAACCCCGTCTCTCCTAAAAAAATACAAAAATTAGCTGAGCATGGTGGCATGCGCCTGTAAAAGGCAGGAGAATTGCTTGAATTTGGGAGGCAGAGGTCGCATTGAGCTGAGATTGAGCCACTGCACTCCAGCTTGGGCGAGAGAGCAAGACTCTGTCTCAAAAAAAAAAAAAAAAAAGAATTTGTGATACTTTTGAAATAGACACTCTAGATTGTGAGCCTTTTGTTGGAAATGTTAGTAATACAAACTTCATTTGAGACTATATGTTCAGCAACTATCACAGATGTAGTGAGCACCCAGTAACCTTCCTCTCCCTCACCCCAGTTATATTTGGAATTGAAATGAGATGTAATGGAGCTGCTTAAATATTCTAGATGACACCTTCTCTTTGGTTATTCTCTTATATATGAACTGGGTTGTATTCTAAAAGCTAGTTTGTGAGTTAGCCATCTAATTTCACTATAGAAATAATGTACATAGGTTCTTACCTTTGCTCTCAAAGTTGTAATAATTTGTGGAGGCTACTTTTTTTTTAAGCAAATTCAAAATGTTACATAATTTTACCCCTCTATACTTCAGTGTGCATCCTCAAAAGACAGGGAAATTTTCTTATATAACTGTATTGCTATTATCATAGATGACAGAATTATCAGTAATTTGTTGGTGTCATCTAATACTTTGTCCATGTTCAGATTTCTTTGTCACAGAACTATCTTTTTACACTTGGTTTATTTGAATCAAGATCCAAACAAGGTCTATGTATTTCATTTGGTTGTTACATCTCTTAAATCTCTTCTTCCTCTGTCTTTCTTCCCCCACTTTTTTTTTTGCTTCATGCCTTTGACTTGTTATAGAAACCTGGTCAGTTGTCCTGTAGAGTACTGTATTTCTCACTCCATATTTGTTTGCTTTCTTGTGGTGTTAATTTGTTCCTCTATCCTTTGTATTTCCTATAAAATGGAAGTTAGCTCTGTAGGCTTAATTGTTCAGATTCAGCTTTTTTGGGAGTTGGGAATGCTTTGCAGATGGTGCTGTGTATGTTATATTGCCTCACATCAGGAGGTTCATAATATGTGCATTTCACCTACTTTTAGTGATCTGTTGGTGGTCATTGCCTAAACCTATAATTTCATTAGATGTTGCAAAGTCGTGATTCTTTTTTAAGTTGTCATTTCTTCTACATTTGTTAGCTAGAATTTGAAGTCTAGCTTGGGAACCTGATAATCAAAATAACAAGCTTGTTGTGGGAAAGTATTGTCAGAGCAACAATATTTGTGATGCCAGGAATGCATCTTAGTGTAATAGTCTTTTTTTTTTTAAAAAGAGATGTGGGCCTTGCTCTGTTGCCCAGGCTAGAGTGCAGTAGTGTAATCATAACTTACTGCAGCCTCGAACTCCTAGACTCAAGTGATTCTCTCACCTCAGCCTCCTGAGTAGCTAGGACTACAGGTGCATGCCATCACGCCCAGCTAATTAAAAATATTTTTTTTTTTTTAGAGATGGGTCTGTCTGTGTTTCCCAGGTTGATCTTGAACTCCTGGGCTCAAGTGATCCTCCTGTCAGTCTCCCAAAGCGTTGGAATTACAGGTGTGAGCCATGGTGCCTGGCTGTGATTGTCTTTTTAATGTTTCAACTTGGTTTGGCTGTAGCCCCCAGATATTCAGTCAAACATGAATGTAGGTGTTGCTGTGAAAGTATTTTGAAGCTATGATTAAAATCCATAATCAAGTAAGGGAGATTATTCTAGATCATCTGGGTAGGCCTGATTCAATCAGTTGAAAGGCTTTAGAAGCAGAGCTGAGGTTTCCCTGCCAAAAAAGAAGAAATTCCACTTGTAGACAGCAGTTTCAGCTAGTAGCCTAGAGTTCCAGCATGAGTTCCTCCCTTGATAGCCTGCCCTATGTAAACCAGTTTCTTGCCATAACTCTCTTAATATATGTCTCCTACTGGTTCTGCTTCTCTAGTTGAAACCTGACTGGTGCAAAGGGTAACTCCTCTGATGCTCCTGTTCTCCAGCGAAATGGGATGGGAAGCAGTAGTAAGGGTCAGAAAACTTAAATTGTTTAGGGTAGCCATATAATTTTTTGTTCAAACTGGGACTTCTGAGAAAGAAGGGAGCTGAGTTGATGGCAAGCTGAAACAACAGGCATAAGGTGGAACTGTCTTGGGCAAATTGAGAGATATAGTCACCTTGTGTGTCAGCCACTGGGGATACAACATGAACATGACACAGCCCCTCAAAGAGCTTGTAGTCAAAGGAGAAATCAAGTAAATAAAAATACATTAAGAGATGGTGTTTTAAGTGACATTACAGCTTATAGTTGTTATATTTGTCCAGACAGAGAGCATAGAAGGAGAGCATGCAGAGAAGTCTTCATTGGCCGAACTGAAACCTATTTTTTACCTCCAAAGATAAGCAGCCTTTGAAAAAAGTGGAGTTGGAAGGGCATTTCAGGCTTAGAGAATCACACAGGTGAAAGTTGAGAGAGAGAATGGCACATTTGGAAAACTGCCATCATGGCCACAGCTCTAGGATTGGAAGAGGAGAGCCGTGAAAGATGAGGTTAGGCAGACAAGCAAGGGCCACATCATAATGGGCCTTGCATCTATGCTGAGGGGTTTGGAACTATCTTCCATGTGGTAGGGAACTGTTGCAGAATTTTAAACAGAGGAGTACCATGACCAGACTGTTTAAAGCATATTTTGTAATATTCTAAAACTGGGAGTGGAGAAAAATTGATAATAGGCACACTACTAAAAGGCTGTTGAAATAATCTAGTCAGTGAGAATAGAGGAAAGCTTGTGGTGTAAGGAGATTAAGGAAGCCATATTGACAGGACTGATTGGATTTGGGGTGCCTCCCAGGTGTCTGCCTGGATTGGCTACCCTGAAGTGGAGAATTAAAGGAAAGAGGTAGCTGATGACTTCAGTTCTGTATGTGATGCTATGCACTCTTCTTTTCTCCTATCGGTACTTTGGCTTCTGTATAACCAGTGAGAGGAAGGACTGAGTGGCAGTAACATCTGTTGGGGTTACTGGGCAGCATCCCTGCAACCCAGGTCCTTAGTCTCAGCCACACCTTACTGAGTGGTGAAGAGAAGCAAGTTTTCTCATGCCCTCTCCGTCTGTCTCTACCTCTGCAGCCAGTGTTTTAGAAGGAGTATGTGGAAGGGCAAGGAGTACCTGTAGAACCTGGGAGGAGGGTGAGGAGCAGAGCTGGGTGAGTTCTTTTCTTCTTTGGAAATTTTAACATGTACAACTTTAGGCTTGTTCTTTAACTTCATTGTGGCTCAGTTTCTTCATCTGTGAGGTTTAGATGAACAAGTGCATGTGGAATGCTTAGAGTAGTGCCTGGCACATAATCAGTGCTATTCAAGTGTTTGCTGCTGATACCATAGAGTCACTGCTTGATCCTGGGGTCAGAGCAGCTAAGGGGACAGAGGGAAATTTCTGCGCTTTTTCTGTGGAAGGAATAAATACTCAGTAACTGCCTATATAAAATGTTAGTAGAAATCACTTGAATTAGGAGGAGTTTCTCATAATAGAAGAGCCTTTATTTTTTAGTCCCCGTTGCCTTTATTTTTTTAGTTAGGGAAAAGGCAAGTGGCTCAGTTCAGATTTAATGAGGGCAGTTATTCTTACTTACTACCTTGCTTTCAGTGTTCACCCTAACCCGTTCTAACAATAAATAACTGCTTGTTTATTGGGGCTTAGGGACAGGGAATAATTGCAGGAAAAATCTCTACCATGTTCTTCTGAAGAAAGGAAATATTTTCTAATAGGAAAATTTGATGAAAAAATTCACATTTAAATAAAGACCTTTTTGTGTTTTTAAAAAATACATACAGTATTTGTTAAGAGCCAAAATACTTTATTAAGTGCCTTTATTTAAGTGTTTTTTATTAAAAATTTGATATGTGCTTTTTGAAATAAAATGTAAACAATGAAGAAAGAAGAGTTAAAAAAATGAGTGTGCTTTGAACCTGTTCCCTAATCCTTGTCTCTTTTCAGAGAAAATGTCTATTTTTTGTATGCTCTTTCCAGACCTTTTCTACATGTATGTATATACAATTTTTTTTTTTTAAAACCAAATGGCATATACTAGGCACATTATGTGTTATATACAGTGTTCTCTGTTCTCTGACTTTTTCTTTCTCATTGTGTGTCACTATATATAGATTTACTTCTTTATTTTTAGAAGACATGTAATATTCTCAAGGATGAATATGGTGTAATTCATTTAACTGTTTCCCTGTCGATGAATATCTAGATTATTTCCAATATTTTGTTATAGTTTATTTCAACAAATGTTTATTGACTGTCAGGCAGTGCTTGTGAACAGTTCACAAAAATTCCTGCTCCCATGTAGTTGCCTTTTGGTGGTAGACCGGCAACAAATACATATATGTTAGTTGATATTGAGGAATGTAAAGTGGGGGAGGAGATAGGGAGTGAGGGGGAGGGGTGTGCATTTTAAAATGGGGTGGTTAAGAGTGAGATACCAATAGATGACATTTGAGTGGAGATCTGGTGAAGGTAACATAATGAGCTCTGTTGGGAAGGGAGGAAGAGAGGAATAGAGTATTCTAGGAAGCCCAAAGGGAGGTAGGCATGTGCCTGATGTCATGGGGGAAGAACAATGTGGCTGGAGTGAAATAAGCAAGGGAGAGTGGGAGATGAAGTTACAGAAGGTGATGGGGAGTCAGGGCAAATTGTGTTGAGCTTTTTGAACCCACTGTAAGGATTTTTAAGAGATAAATATGTATTTTTTTTAATTTTAAAAATAGAGTTGGGGTCTCGCTATGTTGCCCAAGCTGGTCTTGAACTCCTAGGCTCAAACAGTCCTTCCACCTTGACCTCCCAAAGTTCTGGGATTACAGGCATAAGCCACCACACCCAGCCTATAAATATGTATTTTAATTATAGATATGGGGTCTTGCCATGTTGCCCAGGTTGGTCTCGAACTCCTGGGCTCAAGCTGTCCTCCTGCCTTGGCCTCCCAAAGTGCTGGGATTACAGGCATGAGCCACCATGCTGGGCCCACTGTAAGGATTTTTATCTTATTTCGAATGAGGTGGCAAGCCTTTGGAAGTTTCTGAGCAGAAGCATGGCATAATCTGATTTACATTTTGAATGGTCTCTCTGTATTCTTGATAATAGACTTTGGCCAGAAGCAAGAAGGCTGTTTAGGAGGGCATTCAGGCATGGTTTGATGGTGGTTTGGACCAGGATAGTAGCAGTAGAGGTGGTAGGACATGGCTAGATTCTGGGTGTGTATTAAAGATGAAGTGAGAGAGAGTAGTCAAGGATCACTCTGAAATTTTGGGACTGAACAATTGGAAAGTTGAAGTTGCCGTGAAATTAAATGATGAAAACTGCAGTAGGCAAGGTTAGGAATTTGGCTTTGGGCAGGTTCTGTTTGAGAATTTATTGGACATCCAACCAGAGATATTGAGTATGCAGCTGGAAATGTAAATATGAAGTTCAATGGAGAAGTCAGGGTTGGAGAAACAAATGTTGGAGTCTTCAGTTTACTAAAGCAATTAAAAACCCTCAGTTCGCCTAGGAGTAAATTAGAGAATAGAGTCAGGAACAGCCTCTGGGCACTTCAAGCTTGGTTAAGGGGCTGAGGATGTGAGAAGGATACATCGAAGAGACCAAGAAAGGAGGCAGTGAGATAGAAAGGAAACCAAGAAAACCAAGAGAAGGGAGTCAACAGTGTCACTCAAGGAGAACTGAGAATTGACCATTGAATTTAACCATGTGGCAGTGTGGGTGACCTTGCCAAGTGCAATTTTGAGAGAAAAGTAAGGTCGTATGTTTGTAGGAGATTTGAGAAAGGATGGAAGGAGAGGAATTAGAGACTGTTAGTATAAGCACCTCTTTTGAGCAGTTTGTTGTAAAAGAGAGAAAATGGGGCCTTAGCTGGGGGGTGATATGAAGTCAAGATTTTTTGTTGTTGTTGTTTCTTTCTTAGATGGAGAAATAAAACATTTAAACTTATGGGTAATAGTCCAGCAGAGGGACAGTTTGATACACGACAAACTGGAGGAAGTTCAGAGACAAGTTTGAGGAGGACATTTTAATTTATATGCACATGTGCAAGGATTTTTATAGGCTAGATTCTTAAAAGGATTTCCTGAGTCAAAGGGTGTGTGCATTTTAAAAACCTGTATCAATTTATATTCCACTTTCAGTGTATACCCTTTCTAACACTGAACATTCTTAATCTTTAAAATTATTGCCAATCTGATAGGTGATGATATCTTCATTATTTTAATTTGTTTTACTGCTTTCTAGGAACTGTTTATTTAGTCTATCTAATTCTTTGTGATATTTTGTCAGATACTTTCTCCTGGCTGTCTCTTGCCTTTTAACTTTGCTTATGGTATCCTTTTACCATGTACGACTTTTCAAAAATGTTTTTATGTAGTTAAGTTTGTCAGCTATTTCCTTTTATAGCATTTGGGTTTCATTTAGATGATGTAAATATTTGATATAATCTAATATGTTTATACATTTACATTTTTAATTCATTTGGAGTTTATTTTTGTGTATGTTATGAAGAAGGTTTTCCATCTTTCTCTGTATTCTTAAACAGCTAAATACCATAGGAATTAACTGTTTCTTGAAGGTTTGAAAGAAATTACCTATAAAATCTAGGACTAGAGCCTCTTTGTAGGATAGGTCTTTGACTACTGTGTAATTCTTTTTCTGTGGTTAATGATCTGTATGGTTTATGTGCTTCTTTTTAGTTTTGGTAATTGATAACTTCCCAAGAACATCATTCTTTTCATTTACATTTTCAAATTTATTAGTTCAAAATTCTGCATAAAGTGAGAAAATACCAAGTCTTCTTTGCAGTATATCCCTATACTTATACCTTTGTCTAGGCAATAAATGCTGGAGCTGTCCTTTCACAGATCTGGAGATTACGTTAGCTATTTTCAGCACTTATGGCTCTGTTCTTGGGGTTATTTCTAAATTCTTAATCTCTTTTGTTTGTAAGGTTTCTTGGCTTTGTTTCCTGTTTGCAGTCTGGTCCCATTTGCTCTTTTTTTTTTTTTTTGAGAGACAGTCTAACTCTGTTGCCCAGGCTGGAGTGTAGTGGCACAATCTTGGCTGACTGCAACCTCCGCCTCCCAGGTTCAAGCAGTTCTCCTGCCTCAGACTCCCAAGTAGCTGGGATTACAGGCGTGTGCCACCATGCCTGGCTAAATTTTGTATTTTTAGTAGGGATGGGGTTTCACCATGTTGGCCAGGCTGGTCTTGAACTCCTGGCCTCAGGTGATCCGCCTGCCTCAGCCTCCCAAAAGTGCTGGGATTATAGCGTAAGCCACCGTGTCCAGCCCAATTTGCTCTTTAGCTTACACAGTTACTACTGTTGAAGTCTGCTGGTAGATCTGTGCTTTTCTTGGTTTCCAGCATTTTTATTTTCATGTTTTTCTATTTCTTCTGTCATATTGTAGGGATTTGGGGAGGGATGAGAGGCAAATGCATATTTTCAGTTAACCTTTTGAAATTGGAAATCAATTCTTTTCTGTGTAGTTTTGTTTTCTTATTGCCTTAATTGTTGGTTGCATAGTAGTTGGATAGTAACTTCACAACTCAAGTAGTAATAGATAGACTTCACTTTATTTTTTTAATGAAACCAAATGTCTCAGTGGAATATACTCATTCAGAAAAAATGTTGATATGTTGTCACTAAATATTCAAATAGTACTTTTCAAACTTAAAAGTAATCATAACATTTAGAACTATAAAGAACTTTACAGATCATTAGACCAGCTGCCTTATTTTATGGATGAGGACTTTGAGGCTGAGAGAGTTTCAATGATTTATCTCAGGTGACAAAGTCAATGATCAAGACAGAAAGCCCAAGTCTCTTCCATTCTGCTATGCTATTTGCTGTCATACACGTTCATGCTGTTCTTCTTACCTATGTGATAAAGGAGGTATTTCTGTGAATACAAAAAATTTTTTTTTATCCTAGAGATGTTACCTATGGCTTGGAATTACTTCTAAAATTTGGACTTAGATACTTTAATAATACATTGATATAGGTGAATTTTTAAAGCATGGGCTGTCAGAGTATGCACTAGCACAAATGAAAACCATATTGTTTATTTCCCCCAAGTTTCCTCTTTTCTGCTTATGGGCTTTATATGATTTATGGACTCTTTGGATTTCTTATTAATATTTTAAAGAAGCTTAAGGAATATAAATATATATAGGCTTGAAAAATGATTTCTGTGATACGTATTTTAGACCTAAGATTTTTACTTTTTTAGTTTAATATAACATGCTCCTAGATCAACACCTATATTTAGAAGGACTAAAATACATGTTTTTCTAAAAAAAGTGCTTTGCTTACCATTTCTTCAGCAATCATTAGGGGATCTATTTATCAAACTTTAATTGCTTTGCTAATTCAACAGTTTTTCAAATGTAGGATTTTGATTATTGCTATCTCATGTTTGGTAATCATGTCTTTAGTTCTTTAAAAGTTCTTTAAAAATACAAAAAAATTAGCTGGGCATGGTGGCAATGGGCCTGTAGTCCCAAGCTACCTGGGAGGCTGAGGTGGGAGGATTCCTTGGGCCCAGCAGGCGTAAGTTGCAGTGAGTGGTGATTGCACTATCCTGGGTGACAGAGGGAGACCCCATCTCAAAACAAAACAAAACAAAAATGTTGAGGGTTTGGTGAGCATAGCATTAGTGGGCTTCGGTTGGTTCTTGTTCCACAGCCCCCCAAGAAACTTAAGAAGGGGACAAATTGGAATGTAGTTAATCTAGAATTAAATTCTAAAAAGATTTGCCTTCAGGTTTTAACTCTTAGTGCCTTTGAAATACATGATATGACCTATTGATTTTTTTTTTTTGTAAACTAAAGAACAAGCTCTGTCTCTAATACGAATTCAAAGAATTTAATTTTTTCCAGTCAGCCATAATGGCAGGTGAAGAAATTAATGAAGACTATCCAGTAGAAATTCACGAGTATTTGTCAGCGTTTGAGAATTCCATTGGTGCTGTGGATGAGATGCTGAAGACCATGATGTCTGTTTCTAGAAATGAGTTATTGCAGAAGGTATCTTAAAAATGTAATTTCCTAAAAATGAATTTCATAAAACAGAATGCTATTTTATGAAACATGTGGAAGAAGAAACAGATTAATGACCTATGCCCCTTTTCCCCTTTATTTCAATTTTATTAGTGTTTGGGTATTTTTAGGGGGGAAACAAAACAAAACAAAACTCCAGCCTTAGGAAATACCTCCTAACTATGTTTTTAACTTGGTTTTGGAAAAAAAAGGAGCACTCACAGTATTCTTTTTGACAGACTCTGTCTTTGACCTTTTAAGTATTACAATGATGTTATCAGGGTTTCTGGAAACCTATAGGACAAAAACAGTAAATTGACTTTGACAGTCTAAAACAAATCTCATTATGTTTCTTCTGTCTTTGCTATTGCCTAAGCCTGCTTCTTATACATAAATGCATCATGTACAATGTTTATATTGATAAATTACTTTTGACTTACAAAGCCCAGATCGTTAACTCCCGAAATTAAAATAATTCAAAAGAATTTTTCTTGGGTTATACACTTTCCTTGTCTAACTAAAGATGATACCCTAAGGTGAAAATTTGTGGACAAAAGTCACTCATTAAGAAAACTTTTTACAAATTATTTTCAGATCATTTGGTTATTGGATTATATGAAGTGAAAAAAACTTCTTTGATACATTGTACTTGGTAAAAGTCTAAAATGTTATCAGATGGTGTTCAAAGTTTGTGTATTTTTTTCTGTCTCACTTTCTCTATTTCCCTCTCTCTTTTTCTTTTTTAACAGTTGGATCCACTTGAACAAGCAAAAGTGGATTTGGTTTCTGCATACACATTAAATTCAATGTTTTGGGGTATGTGTGTTACTTTGGAATTAATTAGAAAGCAAATTACTTATTGTGTGAAAGATAATTTATTTTTAAAATGCTAACAATTTATATACAATTATACTTCATAGCACTTTTAATAGATATTTATTTTTAAATCTGGATGCCAGTGAGCCACACATAGATTTAGTATTACATGGAAATTGAATAATTTAAAGTTTAATTGTTTGTAGGACTTTCCTTTTTTGTGAATAACTAGTTTCTTTAATTGGAATGTTTTAAATTAATACATTCACCATTTTATTCCATGAAATTTTTCTCTTGTAGTTTATTTGGCAACCCAAGGAGTTAATCCTAAGGAACATCCAGTAAAACAGGAATTGGTAAGATTTGAATTTCTTTTTATTTTATGTGTTTGTTGTTGTGTTCCTGAAGTTTGTCACACTGCCTTTGTCACACAAATTAGGGAGAACAGAATTCGAGTTGAAATTATGAAAGTGAGCCAGACCTTATTATCTTTGGGTTTTTTTTTTTCTCTTACCTTTTTCAGATAATTGGTATTCCATATATTATATAAATCTTGGAATGGGAAAATGTTACGATTCTAGTAATTATTTATAACTTACATATTATTTTTCTTATAAATTCTTGAAATCCTGTTTATCTCTAGAACTACTTTTTTTTTTTTAAACTTCTATACAGTTCTTAAAATATATTCTAGTTGATTTACTAGCAAAGACGGGAAAGTTTCTCCCTCCCACCTTTTCAATTCCTCCATTAATTCATTTTCTCAGCAGTAAAGAATCCAGTTCAGCAACAAAGCTAAAAGCTTTTTTGGCACCAGCTGTATGTGTACTGTCCAGTAATTCTGCATTAGACATATTTACAACCTGTAATAAATCTTCTAGGTTTGTCTTTGTATTCCATTTAGATGTATAAGTACAGTATATAAGGTCTGGTATCTTGGAGTTTTTGCTGACTTCAAAAATTAAATCAAATCATTCAATTTGAAGAGAAAAATTAGAAATCAAACTTATGGTTACCTTCTTGACTTGGTTTTATGAATAAGAATATTAATAAATTGATTCTTTGTGTTTATAAAATATAAGGCAAATATAGATATGAAATACACTTGACATTGTATTCTTGTTCTCAAGTCTTAGGGTAGTTGATATGTATGTTATTTACAACTTAGTAAAGCACTTGGTCCTTTATTTTTTAAAAATGAGTAAGCCAGATCTGTTGTCTTCAGTTTTTCAACATGTAGTCTAAGACATTTCCTTCTTTTAAAGTTCTTGGGGGGAAGAATAAATTTATTTTTAAATAAAACAATTGTGAAAAATATTTAAAGCAAAAGTATAAAGCAATATGATATGCAGATCTTGGTTTGACCAATGATGTGGCTTTAAACCTTTAAAATGAAGGCTTGTATCATCTGTTTTCAACTTCCTAATATAGACTTTACATACAATTTCTCTTTTTTCCATTAACATGAAATTATTTGGAGTACTTGATACTGTCTTTGTGAAAGGACAAGGTCATTTGTTTTCTTTCTACCTCAGAATCTACTTTTGAAGTAGTACATTAATATTCTAGATAAGGGTTGGTGAATAAAAAGCATGCATAAACCTCTTCCCCTTTTCTTTTTCTTTTTTTTTCTTTTTTTTTTTTTTTGAGACGGAGTCTTGCTCTGTCGCCGAGGCTGGAGTGCAGTGGCGCAATCTTGGCTCACTGCAAGCTCCACCTCCCGGGTTCACGCCATTCTCCTGCCTCAGCCTCCCGAGTAGCTGGGACTACAGGCGCCCACCACCATGCCCGCCTAATTTTTTGTATTTTTAGTAGAGATGGGATTTCACCATGTTAGCCAGGATGGTCTCCATCTCCTGACCTCGTGATCCGCCCAGCTCGGCCTCCCGAAGTGCTGGGATTACAGAACCTGTTCCCCTTTTCTGACCTTGTGTAGATGTTACTAATTGATCACAGACTTAGTGTATGATAGGAAACTGATTTGCCGTATGTATCACAAATAGGAAAAGTCAGTTTACTCATTCAACAAATATTTGAGTGCTTACTGGGAGCTAGGCATTATTTCCAAGTGAGATGATTCCTCTGTGAATAATGCTGATCCCTGCCCTTGTGGCAGACACCAGACTGTATCTAATGGAGGGAGACAAATAATAAAGTAAACAAATAAGAAATATATATGAATATGTAGTATGTTGGAAAGTTATGGGAACAAAGAAAAAGAGTAGGGTAAGGGGGACTGGAGTGCTTGGATAGGACTGCAGTTTTAAATGCTGAAGTCAGGGCCTCAATGACAAGGTTAACATTTGAGTAGACTGGAAGGAAGAGAGGAAGTGGCTGTATGGGTAATTGAGGAAATATCCTTCTAGGCAGAGGAATAAGCAGGGCAAAGACCCCAAGGCAGGGTTGGTGTGTGTATGTTGCAGCTAGTATCCGCCATCATAAGCACTGTGCTTTTTTATTCAGACAGAAATGGGGCGTCACTAGAGTGTGTGGAGCAGAGTTGCCAGTCTTTCACAATGAAAACATTTTAAGATTCTGCATTAACTATGTTGATTATTTTAATAAAGCTTGTTTTTAAGCAGTGGTCAGTCTTTTACTCTGCTATTTTATGGCTGTCATCAACTTTATTTCTCCATTTGAAGCGTAAGATAGCCATTTATGCTGATTAATTGTCTCAGAAGTTTCACAGTGGTACAGCAACATATTATGTTTCTCACCTTGTAAAGTCTGATTAGAACTGTATATTTTATTAGAAAATTTCATGTACTTAACCAAAATTATAAAATTGAATAATTTGAGAGGCCGAGGTGGGCGGATCACGAGGTCAGGAGATCGAGACCATCCTGGCTAACACGGTGAAACCCCCGTCTCTACTAAAAATACAAAAAAAATTAGCCGGGCGAGGTGGTGGGCGCCTGTAGTCCCGGCTACTTGGGAGGCTGAGGCAGGAGAATGGCGTGAACCCCCGGGGGCGGAGCCTGCAGTGAGCCGAAATCGCGCCATTGCACTTCAGCCTGGGCGACAGCGAGACTCCGTCTCAAAAAAAAAAAATTGAATAATTTGTATTTTCATTCTCCCTAATTGTTACACTAGATGGTAATGTGAAAAGATAGTTAAGTACTACCTCATATATTTCCTGTTTAGAAAAATTTCAGGAGAATTTAGTTTGTATTTTGCAAATATATGAAAGCTCTGGTTTTTTACTTTAGATACAAAACAGTTAATATGTAGATATATGTTAATGGTGTTTTAAAAAAATGTATAACCACCTAGAAACTTTCAATTCGATGTTTATTTCTGGAGTAATGTCTTAGTGTGATTCTAACTCTTTGGAAACAGAAGACTTCTGAAATGACTTTTTAACATCTGTCTTTCCCCACCCTCCGACTATGAACTCCAGGCAAGCAGGGAGCATATTTATCCTATTCATTTGCATTTCCTAGCACCATGCACTTTAATAGGCAATAAATACATATATGTTGAATTTAACCGAGGTGTACAGTATAATAAAATTTAGTGGTGGCGAATAGCTTAGTAGATCTATTGCCTTTCTTTTTTATCTTTAAGGAAAGAATCAGAGTATATATGAACAGAGTCAAGGAAATAACAGACAAGAAAAAGGCTGGCAAGCTGGACAGAGGTGCAGCTTCAAGATTTGTAAAAAATGCCCTCTGGGAACCAAAACCGAAAAATGCATCAAAAGTTGCCAATAAAGGAAAAAGTAAAAGTTAACTTTTTGGTTTTCATGTACACATATTCAAAAAGTACACCTTTTTTTTCCCCCCCACAAAATAATTCTGTGGCAGGGCAAGGTTTAAATGTGTTTCTTATTAATATGTAAATTTACAGTAAATATGTAAAGCTAAATACTTTCCTCTCCAAAGATCATTATCTTTATTGATTTGCATTGAGGATTTTAACATTGTGATATATTATATATTTATAATTTACCATCTCTTTTGATGAGACTCTTATTTCTTTATATAGGTCAGTCTTGCAAGTACCATTTTATAAGCAGCTGTGAAATTTAAGTGAAATGTTCTTTGTAAACATTTGTACTATTTTAAATGAATAATGACCTTATGAAGTATGCTATCTGTAGGCTGAAATTATAGGTACATCTGTTTTCACTATATGACATTAAGAAAGCGTGAAATGACTTAAATGTTCATTTTTTTCTGTATAGATACTTTATCATGTTTTCATGATTTTAGGAATTACTGCTTTGTTGATATTCAAAGTGTGAAACTAAAACTTTATGGTTGTACTTTAATTCTTGGCATGTTGCCTCTATGTCCCATTTAAAATAAAATACATTCTCATTAACTTTAGATGGGAAATAAGGTTGTATGTTGATGGATGAATTTTGGCATGATGACTCTACTCTCAATAAAGGCTGAAAATGTTGTATAACTGACCTGTGTATTTTTATCTTTTGAGTAAATTTGCCTTCCAAATTAGGGAGATAGGTTTTAGAAGTCATCACAAATAGAGAAATTCATGAGTTTTTGTTCCTGGTGCATGGTGTCCACAGTTCTTTTCATCTCATTTTTTTTTCAGATTTTTTTATTTCATGTTTTTAAGGCTGTATCAAGTACATACAAGTGTTTTGGAACAACTTCTTACGTTACATAATGCCACTTAAGCAGATGAGAAGTCCAAAGGAGATTACATTGTGTTTATATTGTGGTTTATTTTTCTGGAATATTAGTTACAGAGAGTACTACATAGTAAACCTTTTTTTAAATGTCTAAGCCCATGAATTTTAATTACATGCCCTTAATGCTTTCAGTGTTTGAATCCATATCATTATGTGTAGGAATGCCAAGTATAGTAAAGTACTTTAATTTTTGAAAAAGGAGTTGTTAAAATTTTCTGTGTGATTAATTCTCCATAAGTAACCTTGAATAAATGGATTTCTTGATTTATGATAGCAGATATTGGAAATGGTCTTAAAATGTAATGGATTTTGTAAAGCATGTTGAACTCTTTCTATGACACATGAAGAGGAAGTCACTGATAGACGCAGAAAGTCTTTTCTGGCTCTGATGTCAGTTTTTGAAGTGGAAGAACATTAATGAACATTTATAGTTATTTTACTCCTTTTTTTTGCCTTTGTCTCCAAATTTCTAGCTATTTTTAAAAATAACCTCTTCGTGAGAGAAATGTGTTACTGTTAAGATCAAGTGTAGTGTACATGTCTTTGTGTTATTTATTGCAAAGAAATGTATTTGGATTTCTGTATATTTTCTAATTTCATAAAAGAAAAACAGCTTAAATGAAAAATGTTATACAATTGCAGAAAATCATTATTGGTTTTAGCTGAGTTATTGGTTTATGAAAGTCCAACTCTACATTCTCTTAAATTGTGTATTCTTGAGTAATTCTTTCATTGTTTATTAGTAGAAATAAAAGTTTGAGTATATTCCATTTTATTATGTATAATTTTAAATACTTAGCACATAATAAAGAGCTGAATGACTGTAGTGCATTGAGTTGCTTATTTGCTTGTTGTTTGTTTATTCTTTTGACAAATATACTTAATGACATTTATATTGCCAGATAACAGTGCTAGGTGCAAGGTTCCAAAGACGATAACTACAGCCTTTATCCTATTTTTATAAGGTGGTAAGAAAAAAATAGTCTTTTTATTCAATTCAGTTTCTCAGAGTTATGGGAAAATTTATGACAAATTGTGCTCATTAACTGTATTCAGAACCATAAAGGGTGATGTGTGTGGTTGATCTATTTGACTATGGTGCAGTTATTGTTAACATAGTTTGTTCCACATGATAGTCTGCTCTAAGTTTAGATGTTAATTACATCTTTTATTAATCTCTTTGGGAATTAAGTTGGAGAAGTTGCATCTATAGATATTTTTAAGATTAGAATTATAGTCTATTAATCTTATACTAAATAATGAGATCTTGCATTTTAATATTATTTTAAGTACAAATTTTTTCTTCTTCATAATTGTAAGGTGGGAAATCCTTTCAGTAAAACAGAATATGTTAAGTGAAAAATTGAAGCTTGAATTATGTTACATTCCTGGAATTAGAAAGTTATGTCAGGTTGATTAGTTTTTAAGATACCCTGTAGATTAAAAAATCCTTCTACTTAGCGATTAGAAATGGATTGGCATTATTTCTAAATAAGGTATTTAAAATTGACCAGAAGTGTAGGAAAGACTTCAAAAATGGACAGTGTATTGAATGTAAATACTTTTTTCTTAAGTAGGTAACTGGAGAAAAAGATACTTTAGGAATCACTCAGTTTATCATACAGTTAAATTGTAATTTTATTCAACAAATTACCAGAAATTCTGGCTTTGCAAAGTGACATTAACTGAGAAAGATGGGAACAGTGACTCAGCCTCATGTAATAGCTAAATTTGGTATCTAAAGGGAAGAAAAAGCACTGATGTCTCATTTTCTCCCTTCATAGCATAGTTAGAAAACCTGCTCAGATAAATTCAGTGACTCTTTTCCTGAATGATCTTGGTAGCAACGTATTTTATATCAATGTGATGTGCACATAATTTACAAATATAAACATTTATCTTTCCCTATATTCTGATCTAAAACTCTCCAGTTTTGGAAATACAAGCCATATTTTGTTTATATATTAGCATTTTATAGTTGTCATTAACAATTATGTTGGCAGAAAGTATACAGGATTTTATAATGGAATTCTGTAGATTTGTTTCATTTGAATAATTTGCTATTATATTACCTGTTAGCGGGATTTCAAGAAAATGATTTGAATGTTTTTTGGTTTGCATATTCATTTTCCTATCAAAGTGGGTGTACAGCCATAGACTACTCTTTAGAATAGCCACCCTCTGACTTGATGTGCCTTTTTAAAGTGCTTATTTATGGCATAACTTTTTATTATTCCCTCAAGAAGTCTGAGATTATGGCATAATTTTTAACACAGCTAGAAAGATTAGTAAAGTGTTCAGAAAAGAGAGAGCTGTAGTAATAGCTATTGGCAATTGAGGTTTAATTTTTAACTTTATATCTCCTTACTGCCTGCCCAGCTAGAAACCTAAAGCCACCGGCTCTGTTAGTCATCTGTTCTTAAAAGGTTGAAACGAGATGCTAGTTTTTACTCCCTCTCCCCACAGTAAGCCTTGAAGTTTAGCAAATCTATCATAGCAGAATAACTGCATGCAAGATGTCAATTTTGTAAAGTGATATATTTCAGACAGTATACAAAATTTGATGGGGGAAAATAAGCTTTTATAAATGAAACATTTAAGAGACTCTTTTTTATTATTTGCTTTTCAGTTTAGTGTTGCCTTTAAGGTGTACCATTTCAGTTTGGCAGCTGCAATAAATGACGGAAGAAAATTGAAGATGATAATTCAGCATTTCAAGATGCTTCTGCTGAAATGAATGTAGACCTATCCAGAGCCTGAATTTCAAGCTTATAGTAATACAATATTTTAAAGCCAAGTACCCAGGCAATTCATAGTGATATGATTTGAATGAGATTATTAGGAGGAATAGGAAAGAATGCCTTCAATTTCTTGTTATGTAGGTATTATCTATTGAGATGCTATGTTGAAAAATATTATTGTAAAAAGAATAGAAGCTTGTTATACCCAATTTGTTATAGAGTACAATTTGTCTTGGACCTTATACAAAAAGCTTTAGTTATTAAAATAGCAAAATTATAACAGAATCACCTCTGATTTAGTGCTAGAGCAGTGGATTGCCTATAGACCATGTTCTAATGTGTGTCTGGTATTTTTTTAATTTGGTGGCCTTTACTCTCCCTAATAATGCATTCCTTAACTTATTTAAACAACTAATTTGCTTCCCTAGTTTTGATACTTTATTATTTTTCCCTTAAGAAAGAGATAATTATTTAAAAGTTGCTGGATTTTGTGGGTTTTGACATTTGTGACTTTTAACACTTGTGATTTTTACTATTTGTGAGTGACTTTTAGAGGTCCATGGAGTATAGAGTTATTTTGTAATTTTGCCAAGACACAATCTTAATTCCTGCTAAATTCCATGCAGGAAGGCATTATTCAGCTAATGATTTAGCTTGGCTAACCTCTTAGCATCCACAGTTTTTTTTTTCCCTCACTTGCAGTTTCATTCATTTATTCACTTATTCATTCAACAAATATTTATTGAACTCCTCCTGTGTACCATGTTCTGTTTTAGACATAGGAGATTCAGCAGTTATCCAAACATGGTTGTAGTGGCTGGGAGCTGTCAAACTGTTTATCATGTGATAAATGGCTTCTATGGCGTGAATTGTGTTCCCCTAAAATTCATACGTGGAAGTCCTAAGCCTCGATACCTCTTAATGTGTCCTTATTTAGAAATAAGGCCATAGTAGATGTAATTCATTAGGGTGGATCTTAATCCAATATGCCTTTATAAAACCGGGAAATTGGGACACAAATAACATGCACACAGGGAGAACACCTGTGAAGATTAAGGCAGAGCTTGGGATTATGCTTGTGTAAGCCAAGGAATACCAAAGATTGCCAGCAACCACCAGAAGCTAGGTGAGAGGCCTGGAACAGATTCTCATAATCCTCGGAAGGAACCAACTTTGCTGATCCTGTGACTTTGGACTGCTAGCCTTCAGAACTGCCAGTCAGCACATTTCTGTTGTGTAAGCCACCCAGTTATTGATACTTTGTTATGGCAGCCCTAGGAAACACAATGGCCATTATTGAGTGGACACTATTGAGAAGATTAATAACTTGGGTGTGAAAATATGTGTAAAAATCTTTGGCACAAGATGAAAGTGTAATTCTGAAGAAAACCAGGAACCTGGGTAAAGTTATTCAAGAATACTTTTGAATTTGGGCAAAGATCTTGGTACTTACACCTTGAAATGTCAAGGGTCTGTTATACTCTTTCTGAAGCCAAAATGTTCAGACCTTTCTAGCATATTGTCAGTTATGATTGAGTGTTGAGTATGCCATCTCTTAATCTTTATCTTGCTTGAAGAAATTTACTTAAAACCCTGTCAGGTTTCCATGGAGAGGAGATTTTCACCAAGCCTATTATCATCTGCCATGTGATCGTTCCCTAATGTAATGCAACACTCAGGTTCAAATAATGAAAATCCTGAAAAAAATCTGCCAGAATTTGTGTATAATTTGTCCTCTTGGATAAGCACACACCACTTAAAAAATCGCGTATTGGATTCATCCAGATAGACATTTTTTAAAAACGTATATGTGTATATAAATTCTTAACTGTATAGTGTGGTATTCAGTTTTCTTTATGTTTTTATTTTTTGAGACAGAGTCTCACTCTGTCACCCAAGCTGGAGTGCAGCGGCGGGATCTCAGCTCACTGCAACCTCCACCTTCAGGGTTCAAGCAATTCTCCTGCCTCAGCCTCCCGAGTAGCTGGGATTACGGGCACCCGCCACCGTGCCCAGCTAATTTTTGTATTTTTAGTAGAGACGGGGTTTCACTATGTTGGCCAGGCTGGTCTCAAACTCCTGACCTCAAGTGATCCACCCACCTTGGCCTCCCAAAGTGCTGGGATTAGAGGCGTGAGCCACGGCACCTGGCCCAGTTTTCTTTCTTTAAAGTTAGGTATTAGACAAAATTAGTAGCCGGGCGTGGTAGTGGATGCCTGTAATCCCAGCTACTCGGGAGGCTGAGGCAGGAGAATCGCTTGAACCCAGAGGCGGAGGTTGCGGTGAGCTGAGATCGCGCCATTGCACTCCAGCCTGGGCAACAAGAGCGAAATTCCGTCTCAAAAGAAAAAAAAAAAGTTAGGTATTATAGAACTCAGAGGCTGGGCGCAGTGGCTCATGTCTGTAATCCCAGTGCTGTGGGTGGCCAAGGCGGGAGGATTGCTTGAGTTTAGGAGTTTGAGACCAGCCTGGGCAACATAGCCTCCATCTCTATTAAAAAACAAAACAAAACAAAACAAAGAGCGTTAGCGAGAACTCAGAAGTGGGTTCTCACCCTTAATGATTTAGTGTCAAAGTGGGTTCATACTCTTAATAGTTTGGGCCCAGTTTAAGTTTTTTTTTTTTTTTTTAATATGGTAAATGTTGCTTTATTGGTTTTCAGCGTTTAGAATCAACTGATAGATAAAACAAGGAAGTAAATGAAATTGACCTTGCCAGTATAAAAGTAAAGGTAGAATAGGCAGAAGTGAGTTAGAAATAGGAAATAGATTAGAGGGGCATCCTTATGTGGTGAGAAACACAGATGCTGTACAAAACTGGTGGATGAATACGGTTTTATGTTTATTTAAGTTTCAAAGGTAATGGTGATTTATTCTTTTTAATTCTATCAAAAATTGGAAGGAGTTGGGAGAAAGTAGTATAAATCAAATCCTGAGTTTTCAGGCTGGGGAACTAGTAGATGATACCCAGTGATACAGCAAATGTAGGTGAGTGTTAGGAAGGTTATCACCAGAACTAAAGACAGAAGAGGTTTACAAGTGAGAGTCCCTCACACCAGCAGGAATGAAGTAGATCATTTGGTTTCTGTTTTTTTCTGTTTCTATTTTTTCCCATTAGATTCTCATGGTGAATATTTTTGTTTTTGTCATAAACATAATTTCTTTGGTAAAACGAAAGAAAAAAGAAGTTGTACTGACCAGCAACAAAATTCGTTCAAAGAAGCAGCATGACAATGAGGTGATACGAGTTATTTAGTTACTGAAATTTTAAGCAATAAAACATTTCAGTGATGGAGAAATAATATAAGAATACTTAAATATGGTAGCAAATATTTCATTATCATATATATACATATATATAGTCTGTGAGCATTTAATATTTTTCCTAAATTTGGGCTCAGTTTACTTTTAGACAAGTTGCATTCCAGATATAGTTAGATAATAAGAACACTTATTTAGAAGTAGGTCTCTTTCAAATCTGCCTTCCATGGTATTTTGAAACTTCTAAATCTTACCAAGATAAGTTTAGACACCGCAACAGTAGGGTTATCATATGTAAATGATAGTGTGATTTTTGCTTGAATGTCTTAATAATGCTAAATTGAAAGGGATTTTTATTGTACCTAATTTTCATCAGGGGAGGTTAGTTTGTAGGAACTGTGTTTATAATCTGTTGTCTCACTGGAACCTAACTGGATTATAGTGGAAATTGAATATTACTAAATATTATACATTGTCAAAGATGTCGCAAAATGTAACATCATTTTAGAATTTGTCCTAAGAACAATTGAAATTTGTGTTTATAGAATTGGAATTGCCAGATTTTATCTATCACCTTTTAAAATTTGTAGACAACACTAATAAAGGCTAACCTAATAATTTCTTAATTATTGATACCACTTAAAATTTTATTTTAGCAAAAGTTGCTATTTGAGGTTTCCCAGCTACGTGATGTTGCGTAAATACATAACGTTAGAAATACTTGTAATTAAATTTTATTCTTTCAGCTAGGCATTTACAGTAACTTAACGTAATTAAAATATATACCTTTTTTTTTTTTCTTTTTGAGACGGAGTCTCACTCTGTTTCCCAGGCTAGAATGCAGTGGTGTGGTCTTGGCTCACTGCAACCTCCACCTCCCGGTTTGAGTGATTCTCCTGCCTCAGCCTCCTGAGTAGCTGGGATTACAGGCGCCCACCATCATGCCCGGCTAAGTTTTGTATTTTTAGTAGAGACAAGGTTTCACCATGTTGGCCAGGCTGGTCTCGAACTCCTGACCTCAGGTGATCCACCTGCCTTGGCCTCCCAAAGTGCTGGGATTACAGGTGTGAGCCACCGCACCCAGCCTAAAATATGTAACATTGAAAAAAGGATGTTAAAAGCATCTTTTGGAAATAGTGGTAATGTATGTGTAAGTCCTTTTGTGGTAGGTGCTATGTACAGCTTAATACACAGCTTAAAGTTTGGTTTGCTAAGCTTAATTGTTATGTACTGCCTTGAAATTTACAGAAACCATTCTATAATTGTGTGAGATTTTTTGTTTTTGCCTGTATTCCTCTTCCCCTTTGTATATAATTTAAAAAATTAATTAGTAAACTTTATTTTTAGGGCAATTTTGGGTTCACAGAAAGTTCCTATAGACCCCAGTCCCCACACAGCCACAACCTTCTCCGGTAACAACATCATATACCATAACGGCACATTTATTACAACTGATGAACCTACATTGACACGTCATAATCACCCAAACTTTATCATTTACGTTAGGGTTCACTCTCAATGTTGTACGTTCCATGGTTTGGACAAATATATAATGACATGTACCCACCGTTGCAGTATCGTATAGTATTTTCACTGAGCTCCACCTATTCATCCCTCTCCCCACTCCCATCTCTGCCAATCACTGACCTTTTTACTGTCTTCATAATTTTTCCTTTTCTAGAATGTCATATGGAATCATACAGTATGTGACTTTTTCAGATTGGCTTCTTTCAGTTAATAATTGCATTTCAGTTTCCTCCATGTCTTTTTATGACTTGATAGCTCATTTCTTTTTAGCACTAAGAAGTATTCCATTGTCCAGGTGTACCACCAGTTTATTTATCCTTCACTTACTGAAGGACACCTTGGTTCCTTCTAAGTTTTGGCAAATATGAATAAAGCTGCTGTAAACATCATGTGTAGGTTTTTGTGTGGACATAAGTTTTCAGTTCATTTGGGCAAATACTAAGGAGTGCAACTGCTAGATTCTACGTTAAGAGTATATTCAGTTTTGTAACTGCCAAACTGTCCTTCAAAGTGGCTATACCATTTTGCATTCCCAACAGCAGTGAATGTAAGTTGCCATTGCACCTCCTCCTCACCAGCATTCAGTTGTGCTGTAATTTGTTTTTCAAGCTTTTGTTTATAGGTTCTGCCATACATTTTTGTAGAGATTAAAAAATATGATGTAAAGGATCAAATGAGATGTAGAAAAATCTTAAATTTCTTAATGAGAAAATTGGAAAGGAGCTAGGGTCTGGCTCCTGAGATGCTGGGAAATAGAACGTTTCATTTGGAATAAACTTGGACTTTAACTTAAAATGCATCTTGAAATTCTTTGAATTCGCTGACTCATTGGAAGACATTTTCAATATATCCAACTTCCTAAAAGACAAAGAGTAAGAATCCTCTTCCACGGTTAGATATTTTTGTCAGAGATAAATAAGAAATGCTTCTTAATATGTGACTTGGAAAGTATAATTGAATTTACTGAGGTCTTGTTTTTGATGCCCTTCTTACTAATTGTTTTAAATATTTTTGCTTTTTATTATGATAAATGAATAAAGTGGAATAAGTGAAATCTTAAAATTCCCACTGGATGGTCGTTTTCACATCTGGAACCCAGGCACAATCTTTACTTTTTTTGTACTAGTCTCTGTAACTAAACTATAGGTTATTAAATTTAATAAATGATTTACAACTGAGTAGAAAGATTCTCCAATCATTCCCTCTGCTCTGAATAGTGTTTGTTCTGTGTGCGTGTCTGTTAATGCCATGTACGTCTGTGCATGTGGTATATACACATTTATGGCAGCTAACACTGAGTCTTTGCCAGGCACTGTGTTCCTCATTTGTCATCTACACAAGAAGCCAATTGAGGTGGGTATTATTTTCTGTTTACAGGTAAAGTTATCAAGGCTCAGAGAGGTTAGGCCTTGCCCAAGATTATGCAGTTAGTGAGGCTAGGATGTGGGGCCATTCTGGAGGCTCCGCCTTAACCACTGTTGTCTTCCCTTTAAGCCTAATTACTGGCCGAGGAGCTACATGGAGGAGGTTTTACCGGAGGAGAGGACCTAGGTCAGTCATGAATTCTATTTGCTGATTGGCCAAACTTAACTCTGAATTTTCAAACACTTATCTAGCTGGTTTCAGTTTGGGTTAGTGTGATGTCAGTGTTACACTTGCATACCGACTTCATAATTTGGAGCCACATCACATTTTTGATGGTGTGCTCTATTGCTAGTGTCAGCAATAGAAAAATTCTGACTAGCTTTTTTTTGTTTGTTTTTTTGTAAATTTTGAGACAGAGTCTCACTCTGTCGCCCAGGCTGGAGTGCAGTGAAGTGATCTCAGCTCACCGCAACCTCCGCCTCCTGGGCTCCAGCGATTCTCGTGCCTCAGTCTCATGAGTAGCTGGGATTACAGGCGGGCACCACCATGGCTGGCTAAGTTTTGTGTTTTTAGTAGAGATTGGGTTTCACCATGTTGGCCAGGCTGGTCTTGAACTCCTGGCCCCAAGTAATCTGTCCGCCTCTGTCTCCCAAAGTCCTGGGGTTACAGGCATGAGCCACCATGCCTGGCCCTGAATAGCCATTTTTGATAATGTTTGGCAGTTTGTCCTCCAGCTTAGACCATCTTAAAACTATTCAAGAAACATAGTATTGATACACCTGGTTATATTTCTCAAAAATAATTCTTTCCTTAAACTTACGAATTCTCCCTCCCCCTCCAACTCCTGTTCACCACTGTGTAAAACTGCTCTTTATAGAAAGTAAGAAATCCCCACACCAGGAGACAATTGGCTAAATTACACTCAACTGCAAAAAAGTTTGCACTGTGCTTCCCCACTCGTGATTATAATTAGCATTTTAATGAATCAGTTAATAAAAAAGCTGTGGTAAGCAAATGTTTCTTGAGTGCCTACTAAGTGCTGATGCCCAGCTAGCCTGTGACAATGGGAGAGTGAAGTTCAGTGTCCCCACTCTTGCTTGAACTTACAATCTAAGGGAGGTTTTCCCTCAATCTTCATGCAACACAGAGGAACATTTTATAATGTAACTATCCCATTTAAAACATCACTTTTAACAATTTGGATTTTCATGCTTTAGGCTTTCTTGAAGGTGTACATGTGTCTCTTTCATACCCATATGTTTCTGTCTCATGTTAGATTTATCATCATTGCATTTATCAATCAGAACCACTGGATGGCAGCAAAAGAACATAGATTTTCTATCGTGCCTTTGTGTACACAAAAATGAAGTGAAAGCTATTCTTTGTATTTCATGGATGGTGGAAAGAAAATGATACAGTGATTAAAACTTGACAGCTATCTACAGCAGATGAGACCCCAGCAGATCTCATGACTAAATATTAATATATGTTACCCTAAGTGTGAAAAGTTTAATTTATGCTTTATTATTACCAAAGCCATACTGTAAATTTCTCCTTTTTCAGTTTCTTTTAGTCACAAAAATATCTTCCAAGATTTCTATGCAATAATGGTATTTATAATGGTAAAGAAAAAATCCAAGTCAGATACTAAGAACTTGTGAAGAGAGACTTTGAATGACAAGGGACAATGGAAAAGAGTCCCTTTCCTTGATAGCCTGTTTTAAAGAGCATTCTTAGAGAAAAATCAGAGTTTGGAGAGACCCTGTTCATAGACAAGAGTTTTTCATTTTTCTTTTAAAAAATCACTTAGCGAGCAGATTTTAAGTAATATGAGCCTCTTTGAAGATTTCATACCATTTCTATAAATGTACAATGGCTTAGTTCCAAACTGAGTACCATATATAGCTCAATACATATAATAAATCTCTCAAACTAAAAAGGTGAAATAGTAATGAAGCAGCAATGAGGTAAAAAATAGTTTTTAATTTGATTTCAGTACAGAAATTTGAAATCTGTTTAGTTGAAAATAGAGCTTCCTATTTCTCCCAAGTATTTTCAAGCTTATTTGCTTACTTTAAAAGAATCTTTTAATTTTTGGGAAAAAAAATATATTTAACTTAACTTAAAACCTCTAAATGAGTTACAAAAAATAAGTGCGGAATGGAGAAGTTGCTTTTGTCCAGAGAGCTGAGTTTTGAATGCAGCGAAGGTATTGTCATTCTGGGGCTTATTCTCGGAGGGTTATGGAAGAGCAGAGTTTGTGTTTCTTCCCCTGTTGAGCTTGGGGCCTTCTGGGTTACTTGGAGCCTGAACCCTTCTTGATTTATTTCTTGTTGGCAACATTATCATTGCTTTTTGATGTATGTATGATATGGATCAGTGGGCTTTATGTAATTTAACTCTTAATGGAAATAAAGTTTGGGAAAAGAGGTAAGTCCTCCCCCAACGCCCTGCAACAAGGTATATGGCCACCAGAGCCTCGATGTTCGCTTTCCTTTAACAGTACTCAAGATGCTTCAGCAGTATTTATAGGTACTGAGACATGGACCCCCAATCTGAAACTATAGTTGAACATCGTCCTGGTCTTGGACTCTGGCCATCAATATCTACTAAAACCAAGAACAAGGAGAGATAAGTAATTCTTATCCTCACCATTCCTTCTCTTTGGAGATTTATTTTATTTTATTTTATTTTGAGGGGGGCTAGGAGGAGGAACATTTTTATTGTCTTAATGCAAGATAGATTTGTGTGAAGCGTATTTAGTTTCTTCTTCAGAAACTATGTAGAGTCACTATGCTGAAAGAATCTAATTTGCTATTTCTAGTAGTTCAGAGTATTTGGGGACAGAGGTCTGTAAATCCTCTTGGAAATTTTCTAGAAAAGAAATTTCTATGCCCTTCTTCAGTAATGATCACTTGTAATTCCCCCCATACCTATCATTTTGTCACATTATTTCATTTGTATTAGTTATCTATTAAGAGAAATTATAAATATAATGAGAAAAAATTCATTTTGAAAGTCAGTGATGGTAAAACTAAAGGGTAAAACCACATATAATTTGTATGTGTCTTTACAGACCATAGAGGCCTATCCATCAAGTTGCAGGATTTACTTTGTTCCAGATTTATTATTTTTATGGCTCTTTTAAATTTCACTGAATTTTGTGATCTAGCCTTAAATCATGATTCCTAAAATACATCTTCAGGTAAATATCTTGGTAGAATATTTTTTAGTATGAATTGTAGAACATCAGAAAGAAGATTACAACACAGCTTTGACTTTTTCATTCTGTCGGTGACTATTGACTTTGAAAAGATCACAGAAACCAGGCGTACATTTCTCCATCTATAAAGTGGGTACAACCATGCTAATTTTCCTCCATTGCCTATACAAACTCAAATGAAAAGAAGTCATGTTTTCAGAAGAAAATGGTATTTAAAATGTTAGGTTGGTGGTAGTAAAATTAAGATGACATTTTACATCAAAACTGGGAAAATTGAATGAAAGTTTCTCTTCTAGTTTTTTCTCTATTTTGTTTTGTCCCGAATAAGATTTCTGAGTTAATAGATGAAGAGGTCATTTGGGGGAAGTTAGAGTTCTCAGATCTTGCATTTGTAAGGTTCTTTGGCTGAAACCTGACCCTAGAGTCTTACCAATTCTGCGTGGACAGCTAAGGTTTTGCTAGGTGGTTTGAGACCATGGCCCAATCCTTGAAGGAGTCAGGTAGTGAAAAATTTCTAACAAAAGAAAAGGACTTTATCTGATACGAGAGAGTGTCAGCCCTTCTGTAATTCATTTAGAGAAAGAAGCCCACACCATAAAGAACAGAGTCCCCATTTTTGCTACTAATGGAAATTGTCCCTCTTGACTAGAGCAATGCAGAGAGCAGTGGCTGTCAGCTCTAGCTCCACATCACTCCGGGAGCTTAAAAAATATCCCCATGACCAGGCCCCACTCCAGACCAACAAATCAGATTTCCTGGGGATGGCGCAGGCATCATCATTCCTTGAAGCTCCTCAGCATATGGTATTGTGCTTCCGAGGTTGAGAACCACTGATCTAGAGACTGCAGTAGATAATAACTTGGCAAAAGGCTTACACAACAGAAACGTTTTTTAACGTCCATTACTTTGTCTTTATTTGTGTTATCTTCCTTTTCCAAAAGGGGACCTGTAAGTTGAAGACAAACAAAAAATACACTAGGAAAGAAGTGCTAAAAATCTTGTCAGCTAGACATGGTCTTCCCTGGGACAATCCTAACTTTGCTGTGAAGGAAGAGATGCTTCCCTCTTTCCTTCCAGCCTATTTATTATGCTATTAAAGAAACATAAAAATGAACAAAAGGTTCAGATGAACCATCTCAGATACTGCTGAATTGCTTATAGACATAAAATAGTCTTCCTAACTTGAAATGAGCCTACTTGATGATTATAGGTCTTCAGAAATTGGTGTTTTCTCTATTCTGTCTGAAATGATAAAAAGAAAAGAAACCCCAGACCTCAAAACATTCAAAAAATTCAACAAAATTATTTGTATATACACACCAGTGAAAACACATTCAGAAGCTATCAGTTATAGAATCAAAATGCTCAATTTCATTGTGTGCTACAAAAAAGATTGACTTGGGAGATAGAAATGGATTCTGGACTTGAGTTGGCCTCAGCTAGCTGGGACCTTAAAACTTTCCTTAATATTCACTCAACTTCCATTTCCTCACTTAAAAGGGCATCTATGACTCTGGCAAGCCAGATACCTAATCTGTTACTTCTACAATCCTTATCCACTTCTCAAATGAACCCTGCTGTAGAGACAAGTTCCAATTAGTCATAGACTTGCTTTAGAAATATTCCAACCACAGGTCATAATTTTTGCTGGATGAGTAGAAAAGAATGTTGATGTCATTTACTATTAATTGCATTTGTCGCCTTTTATGAAGAAGATAATGCAGACATTGGATTAAATTTCAAGGCTGTCTTAAAAAGACACATTACACAGGGAACTGGGAAATATTGTTTTCACTGATTATGTTACAGACAGTAATGTTTAACATGGCACATAAATCAGCAAAGTAAATGAGCAAGAGTCTGATATATTTTTAAAAGGAACTTTGTATTATACTTGTATGTTTGACGTATAGTTGGTGCTCAACAAATGTTTGTTAAATGGTGAATGAATTCGAGAGGTTAAAAAGCAATTTCTTAGTCTCAAATGCTGACTTGAAGAGATTCTAAAGATCAAAGTTTTCTGATCATAAAATACGTTTTTTATTTAAATCAGATTTCTTAAATGGTTAAAATTTGAATACAGTAAAATTGGAAAAACTCATTATTGGACAGGAATGGCAACTTTGAATTAGATAGTGCTTGAGCTACTATACTTATGTAATGATTCTGAAAAGTTTAAAATAGTTACACAAGCTTTGAAATATTTTTAATCTGTTTTATTAAAATCATAATCTCAATGAACAACTCAAAGGTAAATTTTTCCTATGGGGTGTATATCTAGTATTCTTATGGTTATATCAGCGATGATAAACTTTGTGGCTATGAAACACAGTTTTGATTGAAGTGAAAATCACATTAATATTCTGATATGACCATTTGTTTAAATTAATGCTTTCTAAAATAAATTAATTTGGTCAAATGAGTATTTAGTTCCTCTAGAGTAAGTAATTATAAATTGAGGAACCATTCGGGAATACGAAGAATTAGGAAGCTTTTTGTTTTCCTAGCTCCTCTTATTTAAAATTAAAAATAAAGAAGATAATTATATTTAAGTGCATTCTTCCTTTAGTAATGGTAGAGAAAGTAACTTTGATTGACCCTTCTGCTGAGTACAATTTGAAAACAAGCCAACAAACAAATTAAGCACATCTTTCTGCTTAAAGATCCCAGAGAGCTAACAAGATAGTGAACGATCCCAAGGCCAGGATCTAGAGATGGGGCAAGGCTCAGAGAGATGATCCTGTAGCTGGGGATTCTTTTCCTCTTTTCCTGGAAATAGAGTATGAGAGGTCAAGTGGGCGTGTAATTTTTTTTGCAGGGGGACAGAGTCACTCTGTTGCTGAGGCTGGAGTGCAGTGGCATGATCTCGGTTCACTGCAAACTCCATGCCTCCTGGGTTCAGGTGATTCTCATGTCTCAGCCTCCCTAGTAGCTGGGATTATGGGATTACAGGTGTGCACAACCATGCCTGGCTAATTTTTCTATTTTTAGTAGACATGGGGTTTCACTATGTTAGCCAAGCTGATCTTGAACTCCTGAACTCAAATGATCCGCCCGCCTTGGCCTCCCAGATTGTTGGGATTACAGGCAATGTGTAATGGTTTTGATGCCCCATGAAGCTAAAGCAACAGGGATTGGTGTCCAGGGCCCACTCAAGTTGGGAAAGTGTTCTAGTAGTTCTTTTCCCCACTTTGATTTGGGACCACAAAGGGTTGCACTCTAGAAGCGTGGAAAGGCAAATGAGAAGCTGACCCTTGCAGGTGATCCAGAGTGCTAGTATCCCCAGGCACCAGCTAAGGAAAATTAAATCTCTCGAGGAGAAACATAATATCATCATTTAAGGCCTTAAGTGACTTCTACAAGGAATTTTGCAAATGCAATATTCAGGGCATACTAAAAAAAAAAAAAAAGAAATCTAGATAGGAGGCATGAGTGAAAGCTGACAAAAATAGCACAATGGAAATAGATTCACAAGGGCTCCAGACATCGACATTATCAGATACAGAATTTTAAATAAATGTACTTTGGTGAAGATGGCAAAGAATGAGATTGAGAATTTTGTCAAATGTGGAAACTATAAATAAAAAATCAAACAGAAAATCTGGTAGAGAAAATTTAATGACAGAAATAGGAAGATCTCAGTAGCTGGGTTTAAGAGCAGACTGACACAACTGATGAGGGAATTAGGAACAGCCTGATGGGTTAAAGAAAATATCCAGAAGGAAATATGGAGATACAAAAAGGATGGAAAATGAGAATAGGGGTGAAAACCATGAAGATGAAGTGAAAAGCTCTACTTTATGAGTAATTATAGCTCCATAAAAAGAGGAGAAAGAGGATGGAGTGGAAGCAAAATCTGAATAAATTAGAGATAAGAATTTTCCATAACTAATGAAATTCATCAAGCCACAAGAAGCCCTACAAATCCAAAACAAGATAAATATAAATAAAATCATTTAGGTATATCATGACAATATTACCAAAAACCAAAGTTTAAAAACAAAATGCCAGATTAAAAAAAAGATTGCCTTCAAAGAAGGAACAATTTAACTCACAATTGACAGAAATGGTGGAAACCAGAAGACAATGGGATCATATTTTGAAGTGCTGAAAAAGAAAATTGCCAACCTTAAATTCTAAGCCTACTGAAAATATTTTCTTTTAATGAGGGTAAAGACCTTTCAAGCAAGCACTAAATTTAGAAAATTTGTCATTAGCAGACTCACAAAAATGAAAATTCTAAAAGTTATTCTTCAGAAAGAAGGAAAATTATTCTAGATGGAAGATTTTCCTTCTGTCTAAAGAACACTCAAATGGCTATATTGCACAGAAAAAAACTAAGAGCCTTTCCTCTGTGATCTGGAACAAGACAAGGATGCCCATTTTCACCATTATTATTCAACACAGTACTGGAAGTCTTAGCTAGAGCAATCAGACAAGAGAAAAAAATAAAGGGAATCCAATCTTGAAAGGAAGAAGTCAAATTATTCTTGTTTGCAGAGGATATGATCTTATATTTGAAAAAAACTAAAAAATCCACCCCAAAACTATTAGAACTAATAAATAAATTCAGTAAAGTTGCAGGATATAAAAATCAACATACAAAAAATCAGTAACATGATGCTGACAGCAAACAGACTGGAAAAGAAATCAAGAAAGTAATCCCATTTACCATAGCTACAAATAAAATAAAATACCTAGGAATAAACTTAACTGAAGAAGTAAAAGATCTCTACAATGAAACCTATGAACATTGATGCAAGAAATTGAAGAGAACACAAAAAAAGGAAGTATATTCCATGTTCATGGATTGGAAGAAGAAGTATTTTTAAAATGTCCATGCTACAAAGCAATCTGCAGATTCAATGCAATCCCTATCAAAATACCAATGACATTCTTCACAAAAATAGAAAAAAAAAATCCTAAAACTTATATGAAACCACAAAAATCCCAGAATAGCCAAAGCTATCCTGAGAAAAAGAACAAAACTGGAGGAATCACATTATCTGACTTCATATTATACTGACCTAATGTAACCCAAAGAGCACAGTAGTGGCATCAAAACAGACACAGCTCGAGATCTTTTCTTACCTCCCGGTCTGGGACCAGATCCGCGTCTCCATGTGCAGCCCCGTCCCCACCTTGGCGGGTGACGGGGCGGGGTGGGGGCGGGGAAGACCGGACGGAGGGCGCACCTGGTACCTGGAGATGCAGATCGCGGATCCCACCTGGGGCCGAGGTCGTTCTAACCGCAGATCCCTTTCCTCAGGGTTTGTCACCGCTAGAAGAGGCTGATGGACGACGGTGGCTGTGGCCACACGTCGACCTGACGCTCTACATGATGCGATTTAAAGTCATGTAGCACCTCCTTGGCCGGTACATGGCATCCCAGCTCCATTCCCTGCGGATGGGCTGCTACCTGTTCTCTGGCTCCAGGCCCCCCAGTTGTCTCCTGTCCTGAAAAGAGCCCTGGGCCAGAAGTGCCCCAACGTGAAGCGCCTCTTCCTGCACGTGGCCGACCTGAGCACGGTGCCCATCACCAGCCTGTCCAGCGCCCTGAGGACCCTGGAGCTGCACAGCTGCGAGATTTCCATGGCCTGGCTCCTCAGGCAGCTGGACCCCACCGTGCTGCCCCTGCTTGAATGCGTCATGCTGGACTGCGTCCCTGCCTTCAGCGACGAGCACCAGCAGGGCCTGTCACGCTTCCAGGTCCTGCGCTTTCTGGTGGGGTGGCACCTACCGCGTAAGGGAGCTGCGGCTGGATGCCGGCCTGCAGGGGCTTGAGGTGCTGGGCTGCACCCTCTCTGCGACAGCACCCTGCTGGCCATCAGCCGCTACCCGCCAGCCGTGCGCAAGATCAGGTTGACCTTAAGGGGCCTCTCTGCCCCTGGCCTGGCTGTCCTGGAGGGAATGCCAGTCCTGGAGAGTCTGTGCCAGCAGGGTCTTCTCATCACCCTGGAAATGCCCTCTTCCACGGAAATCCTCTCCTCCTGCCTCACCATGTCCAAGTTCAGAGTCCCTAAGCTGCAGTGGCAGGGGTGGGAGAGTCAGGAGGCCAAGAGGACCATGTGTAAGGGGCTGCTTCACTGTATGGTCATTGTCAGGGCTTGCCCCAAAGAGTCCATGGACTGATGAGTGTGACTACTTCATCTATCCCTGGGACCCATCCCACCATTTATTGTTGAGCCTCAGACCCTCTGAGCAGCACCTTGAAGAGGGCAGATAATTAGACTTGAGGAAACTGAAAGCCCCAGGTAGAGAGAAAGAGGCCTAGGGACCCCCAGACCTTTGGAATCATTGTTTGCCAGCTGTATGGCACTGGTCATGAGTTAGCCTCTTGGAAGCCTAGTTCCTACATGTGGAAACAAGGAAGACTACAACTACCTCCTAGCTACATTGCAAAGCCTTGCTCTAAAAGCTCCCAACCTCCAGAAGGCTGTCAATGAAGAGTCATCTTCAGGTTGTCCTCAGGAACAGGACAGATGTAGAAGGGTGAGATTAAGAGCAAGGGGCACCCGAGGAGCTGAGCCCCGCTAAGAGTACCCCAGAAAGACTGCCTATGCATGCACACCAACAAGCCCATAGACCATTTATGTACTAACATGCATACAGGAGACAGGGAGAGACAGGGCAACTTTAACTTGCAGTTTGATGATCAGAATGCTCATAAAGTTTCTCAATTGTATTTTCTGTATTTTGTATTCTGCATTTTCCATGTTTTTCAAGACATATAGTATTTTGCTATTAAGGAAAAAAGTCATTAAAAAAAAACAGACACATACACAAATGGAACAGAATAGAGATCCCAGAATTAAGTCCATACATCTATAGTGAGCTCATTTTCAACAAAGATGCCAAGAACATGTATTGGAGAAAGGACAGTCTCTTCAATAAAGTTGCTGGGAAAACTATATATCCATATGCAGAAGAATGAAACCAGACTGCTATCTCTCACCATATACAAAAATCAAATCAAAATGTATTAAAGACTTAAATCTAAGACCTAAAATCATGAAACTACTAAAAGAAAACATTGAGAAAAATCTCCAGGTCATAGGTCTGGGCAAAGATTTCCACAAGCACAGGCAACCAGAGAAAAAATGGACAAGTGGGATCACATCAAGTTAAAAAGCTTCCACACAGCAAAGGAAACAATCAACAAAGCAAACAGACAACTAACAGAATGAGAGGAAATATTTGCAAAGTATCCATCTGACAAGGGATTAATAACCAGACTACACAAGGAGCTCAAACAACCAATAAGAAAAAATCCGATAACCTGATTTAAAAATGGGCAAAAGATCTGAAAATAGACATTTCTCAAAAGCAGACATACAAATGGCAAACAGGCATATGGAAAGGTGCTCAACAGCACTGATCATCAGAGAAATGCAAATCAAAACTACAAAGAGATATCTCACCCAAGTTAAAATGGCTTTTAACCAAAAGACAGGGAATAACAAATACTGCTGAGGACGTAGAGAAAAGGGAACACTTGTACTCTGTTGGTGGGAATGTAAATTGGTACAGCCACTATGGAGAGCAGTATGGAGGTGCCTCAAAAAACTAAAAATAGAGCTCCCAATGTTAGGTATATACCCAAAAGAAAGGAAATCAGTATATCAAAGAGATATCTGCACTCCCATGTTGCAGCACTGTTCACAATAGCCAAGATTTGGAAGCAACCTAAGTGTCTATCAACAGATGAATGCACAAAGAAAATGCAATACCTATACACAATGGAGTACTGTTCAGCCACAAAAAAAGAATGAGACCCTGTCATTTGTAACAATGTGGATGGAACTGGAGGAGATTAAGTGAAATAAGCCAGGCACAGAAGGACAAACTTTGCATGTTCTTACTCATTTGTGGGAGCTAAAAATTAAAACAATTGAACTCATGGAGATAGAGAGTGGAATGATTGTTAGCAGAGGCTGGGAGAAGTGTGGGGGGTGGGAAGAAGTGGGCGGGGGGTAATGGGTACAAAAATATAGTTATATAGAATGAATATGACCTAGTAATTGTTACCACAACAGAGAGACTGCAGTCAACGATAATTTATAGTACATTTAAAAATAACTAAAATAGTGTAATTGGAATGTTTCTAACACAAAGAAATGATACCTGCTTGAAGTGATGCATACCTCATGCATCCTAATGTGATTATTACACATTGTATGCCTGTATCAATATATCTCACATACCCCATAAATATATACACATAATATATACCCATATAAATGAAAAATAAAGAATACCCAGAAGAAGTTTTGGAGATAAAGAGAAGAATGAAGATCAAAAGAAAAAAAAGGAAAATATATGGGTAAATTTAAATAAATATTAATTGAATACAACGGTAATAATAATATCCTGTGGGGCTTTAATAAACAAAAATGTATAAAATATATAAAAAGGCATATAAGTTCTTAAGGGCAGATATATGGAGTTAAAGTATTCTAAAATCTTGTCTACCAGAGGGTAAAAGCAGAAATTAGTATTGAATTTTGATAAGTCAAAGGATGCATATTGCTATCAAAAGACACTGCTGGAAGGACACAAAACTTCTAAATGAATAGAAGAAAAGCTGAAATAATGAAATTTTTCAATTGAATCTGGAAGATGGAAAAGAAGAGAAAAGGAACCATGGAACAGTTAGGTTGAGCGAAAATTATTGAGTAAGATTCCAGACTTAAAATTTAAAAGAATCAGTCATTACATTAAATCTAAAAGAATCAGTCATCACATCAAATGTAAATGAACTAAAATTGTCAATTGTGTAACAATTTAAACCCAAATAGATGGTATTTTCAAGAAACACATCTGTCTTAATCCATTTAGTGTTGTATAACAGAATACTTGCAGCTGGGCAATTTATAAAGAAAAGAGGTTTGTTTGGCTCATGATTCTGATGGCTGGAAGGTTCAAGATTGAGCAGCTGCATCTGCTGAGGGGCTCAGGCTGCTTCAAGTCGTGGCAGAAAGTGGAAAGGAAGCAGGCACATGCAAAGAGATCACACAGTGAGAGGGAAAGCAAGAGACAGAGAGAAGCTGAGGAAGGCAAACTCTAGCAACCTGCTCTCTCAGGAACTTATTCATTACTAAGAGGGTAAGAACTCACCACCATTGGAGGGCATTAATCTATTCATGAGGAATCTACCCCTGTAACCCGAACACCTCCCAGTAGGCCGCACCTACCAACACTGCCACATTTGAGTTCAAATTTCAACACGAGTTTTGTTGGGGAAAAACCATATTCAAACCATAGCCATATCAAAAACATAAGGGTACAGAAAAATTGAAAGTAAAAGATGATAGTGTTTGATGCACCAGGAAGTAATTCTAATTTTGCATGTAATAACGTAGTCTCAAAATATACATAGTAAAAATTGACAGAAACTAAAAGTAATAGAACGACACATGGGTGGAAAGCTCTCAGTAATTGATAGAACAAGCAGAAAAACAATTGTCAAGGTATGGAAATTTTGAATAACACTATTAGTAAACTTGACTTACATGACATATAGAATACTGCAGTGAACACGTGTATAATTCTTTTCAAACACACATGGAAAATTTTTTTAAAAATTGAATATGGGTCTTAAAGCAAATTTCAAATATTTGAAATTAAACAGAATACATTCTCTGATCACAATACAAACTTGAAAGGTACCTAGATAATTAACTAGAGAAAAGTTACTACAAAATCTGTTACTGTATTTGGAAATTAAGGATTATACTTCTGAAGAATCCACGAGACAAAGAAGAAATCACAGTGAAAGAAAATATTTCGAACTCAGTGAAGCTGTGACATATCAAAAATGATAGCATGCAACTAAAGTAATCCTAAGAAGGGAATTTATAGCCTAATATACTTATATTAGAAAAGAAGAAAATTTGAGTCAGTAATCTTACTTGTATCTCAAGAAGGTGGAAAAAATAACAAATTGTACCCAGAGCAGGACAAAAAAAAAAAAAAAAAAGAAAAAAAAAAAGCAAAGATTTGTGAAATAAAAATATGTACAATAGAAAAAAATCACTAAATCAGAAATTAATAAAATTAATAAAATCTTTAGCAATGCAGACCAAGAAGAAAATATGTAAGGTACAGATAACCAATGCCAAGAATGGAAAAGGAGACATTATCATAGATTATCTCAATAGATATAGAGTAAGCATTTGATGAAAGTAAGCATTTATTCATGATAAAATTTCTGGGTGAACTAGGAATACACAGACACTTCCTCAGTCTAATGAAGGGTAACTACAAAAAAGCTCACATCAAAAATCATACTTTCCCTTTGAGTTTAAGGACAAGACAGAAGTCTGTTATCACCACTTTTGTTCAAAATATTATTGAGAATGGGGTCCTAGCCAAAAAAGTAAAATGTATAAGAACTGAAAAATAAGAAATAAGGCTGGGCGCGGTGGCTCACGCCTGTAATCCTAGCACTTTAGGAGGCCAAGGAGGGTGGATCACGAGGTCAGGAGTTCGAGACCAGCCTGGCCATAATAGTGAAACCCCGTCTTTACTAAAAAAAAAAATACAAAAAATTAGCCCGGCGTGGTGGCGGGTGCCTGTAACCCCAGCTACTTGGGAGACTAAGGCAGGAGAAATTGCTTGAACCCGGGAGGCGGAGGTTGCAGTGAGTGGAGATCGCGCCATTGCACTCCAGCCTGGGCGACAGTGCGAGACTCGGTCTAAAAAAAAAAAAAAAGTAAGAAATAAAACTGCCTTTTATTTGAAGATAATGTGATTGTGTAAATAGACAATTTAGAAGAATCTAAGGATTCTACAGTACCATGTGAGTACAAAGCAGCCTTCTGAAAGCCAGGAACAGCGCCCCTGCCAGGACAAATCCGCTGCCACTTTGATCATGAACTTCCAGCCTCCAGAACTGTGAGAAATTTCCTGTTTGTTTATGTCACACAGCCTGTGATATTTTCTCATGGCAGCCCAAGCTGACTAATACAGCCTTTCTGCAGAAAACTATAAAAAATTATAGAGAGCCATTAGGGTAGATCTAAGTAAATGGAATAGCACAGCCGTTTATGGATTGGAGGGTAGTATTTCTCTCCACAGTGATTTACAACAGTGCTTCTCAGCCTTTGCTGTGTATTCGAGTTACTAGGGGATCTTGTTAAATGCAAATTCTGATTCAGGTGTTTTGTGGTGTGGCCTGAGAGTGTGTATTTCTAACAAGCTCCCAGGTACTGCTGACTTTTCAACCACACTATGATTCCCAAAGATGTATAGGTTCAGCGGAATCTCATGCAGTGTCCTGGCAGTCCCTTGCACCCATACATAGTCATCTCCATATGTTTATATATGTATATATATATCAAGCTGATTCTTAAAAAATTTGCTCTCATTATTGCACTTTTAGATTCCTCTTCTTTTCTTTTTTTTTTTCTAGACAGAGCTTCACCCTTGTCATCCAGGCTGGAGTGCAATGGCACAATATCGGCTCACTGCAACCTCTGCCTCCCAGGTTCAAGAGATTCTCCTGCCTCAGCCTCCCAAGTAGCTGGGATTACAGGTGCCTGCTGCCATACCTGGCTAATTTTTGTATTTTTAGTAGAGACGGGGTTTCACCATGTTGGCCAGGCTGGTCTCAAACTCCTGACCTCAGATGATCCACCTGCCTCAGCCTTCCAAAGTGCTGGGATTACAGGCGTGAGCCACCATTCCCAGCTTCTAGATTGTTCTTAGCATTAAATTACTTTAAGTATCTTTAGAATGGGTAAATAGGTTCATTTTTAAAGCTTTTTATTATGGAAATTTTCAAACAGCAAACAGGGAGAACATATAATGAATGTTCATGTATCTATCAACTATCAATCTATTTTCTACAATTTTTTTTATACATATATACTGTAAGTACTAGGATACATGTGCACAACGTGCAGGTTTGTTACATAGGTATACATGTGCCATGCTGTTTTGCTGCACCCATCAATGCTTCATTTACATTAGGCATTTCTCTTAATGCTATCCCTCCCCCAGCCCCCCACCCCCTGACAGGCCCTGGTGTGTGATGTTGCCTGCCTGTGTCCATGTGTTCTCATTGTTCAACTCCCACCTATAAGTGAGAACATGTGGTGTTTGGTTTACTGTCCTTGTGATAGTTTGCTTTGAATGATGGTTTCCAGCTTCATCCATGTACCTGCAAAGGACATGAACTCATCCTTTTTATGGCTGCATACTATTCCATGGTGTATATGTGCCACATTTTCTTAATCCAGTCTATCATTGATGGATATTTGGGTGGGTTCCAAGTCTTTGCTATTGTGAATAGTGCTGCAATAAACATACGTGTGTATGTGTCTTTATAGTAGAATGACTTATAATCCTTTGGGTATATGCCCAGTAATGGGATTGCTGGGTCAAACAGTATTTCTAGTTCTAGATCCTTGAGGAATCACCACAATGTCTTCCACAATGGTTGAACTAATTTACACTCCCACCAACAGTGTAAAAACATTCCTATTTCTCCACACCCTCTCCAGCATCTGTTGTTTCCTGACTTTTTAATGATTGCCATTCTAACTGGTGTGAGATGGTATCTCACAAATGCAAACGCAAATTTGATTTGCGTTTCTCTGATGACCAGTGATGATGAGCATTTTTGCATATGTCTGTTGGCTGCATAAATATCTTCTTTAGAGACATGTCTGTTCATATCCTTTACCCACTTTTTGATGGGGTTGTTTGTTTTTTTTTCTTGTAAGTTTGTTTAAGTTCTTTGTAGATTTTGGATATTAGCCCTTTGTCAGACGGGTAGATTGCAAAAATTTTCTCCCATTCTGTAGGTTGCCTATTCACTCTGATGATAGTTTCTTTTGCTGTGCAGAAGCTCTTTAGTTTAATCAGATCCCATTTGTCTATTTTGGCTTTTGTTGCCATTGCTTTTGGTGTTTTAGTCATGAAGTCTTTGCACATGCCTATGGCCTGAATGGTATTGCCTAGGTTTTCTTCTAGGGTTTTTATGGTTTTAGGTCTTACATTTAAGTCTTTAATCTATCTTGAGTTAATTTTTGTAGACAGTGTAAGGAAGGGATCCAGTTTCAGCTTTCTACATATGGCTAGCCAGTTTTCCCAGCACCATTTATTAAATAGGGAATCCTTTCCTCGTTGCTTGTTTTTGTCAGGTTTGTTGAAGATCAGGTGGCTGTAGATGTGTGTTACGTCTGAGGCCTCTGTTCTGTTCCATTGGTCTATATATCTGTTTTGGTACCAGTACCATGCTGTTTTGGTTATGTAGCCTTGCAGTATAGTTTGAAGTCAGGTAGTGTGATGGCCTTCAGCTTCGTTCTTTTTGCTTAGGATTGTCTTGGCTATGCAGGCTATTTTTGGTTCCATATGAACTTTAAAGTAGTTTTTTCCAGTTCTGTGAAGAAAGTCAGTGGTAGCTTGATGGGGATAGCATTGAATCTATAAATTACTTTGGGCAGTATGGCCATTTTCATGATATTGATTCTTCCTATCCATGAGCATGGAATGTTCTTCCTTTTGTTGTGTCCTCTTTTATTTCTTTTTTTTTTTTTTTTTTTTTTTTTTTTTTTTTTTTTTTCGAATGAGCCAAGAGAAGAATGACTTATTATTTTAGTTATTAAAAATAAAGTGATGTTCATCCTCAGGGACTTTGTAGATTGATCATTCAAGGTAAGCATCACCCAAGGGCTGGTTGTCTCTCCTCCATGCCTCCATTGTGTAACCTCATAATTTTAGAATGTTTTGGCTAAAGGAGATCTCATTCAAGCCCTCCTGTTCAGTGCATGCCCAGAGAGGGCAGGCGCTGGGTCTAAAGTCACACAGTGGCCCAGCAGAGACCAGAGCCTAGTCCTGTGGAGTCTAGAGGCACAATGCTTATTTGTCACAGTTCTTCTTCGTCTTTTTCTTTTTTTTTTTTTTTTTTTTTTTTTTTTTTTTTTTTTTTTAAATTTATGAAGTATCTATTGATCGTTCTTGGGTGTTTCTCGGAGAGAGGGATATGGGAGGGTCATAGGATAATAGTGGAGAGAAGGTCAAGAGATAAACATGAACAAAGGTCTCTGGTTTTCCTAGGCAGAGGTCCCTGCGGCCTTCTGCAGTGTTTGTGCCCCTGGGTACTTCAGATTAGGGAGTGGTGATGACTCTTAAAGGGCATGCTGCCTTCAAGCATCTGTTTAACAAAGCACATCTTGCACCGCCCTTAATCCATTTAACCCTAAGTTGACACAGCATATGTTTCAGAGAGCATGGGGCTGGGGGAAAGGCCATAGATCAACAGCACCCCAAGGCAGAAGAATTTCTCCTAGTCAGAACAAAATGGAGTCTCCTATGCCCACCCCATTCTACACAGACACAGCAACAATCTGATCTCTCCTTCCTTTCCCCACACTTCCTCCCCTTCTCTTCAACAAAACCGCCATCGTCCTCATGGCCCGCTCCCGATGGTCGCTGTCTCTTTGGAGCTGTTGGGTACACCTCCCAGACAGGGCAGCCGGGCAGAGGCGCTCCTCACGTCCCAGACAGGGCGGCCGGGCAGAGGCGCTCCTCGCTTCCCAGACGGGGCCGCCCGGGCAGAGGCGCTCCTCTCCTCCCAGACGGGGCGGCCGGGCAGAGGCGCTCCTCACTTCCCCGATGGGGCCGCCCGGGCAGAGGCGCTCCTCGTTTCCCAGAAGGGGCCGCCCGGGCAGAGGCGCTCCTCGCTTCCCAGACGGGGCTGCCCGGGCAGAGGTGCTCCTCACTTCCCAGACAGGGCCGCCCGGGCAGAGGCGCTCCTCACTTCCTCCCAGACCGGGTGGCAGCCGGGCAGAGGTGCTCCTCACCTCCCAGACGGGGCGGCCGGGCAGAGGCGCTCCTCACCTCCCAGAGGGGGCGGCCGGGCAGAGGCGCTCCTCACCTCCCAGAGGGGGCGGCCGGGCAGAGGCGCTCCTCACTTCCCAGACGGTGTGGCGGCTGGGCAGAGGCGCTCCTCCCTTCCCAGATGGGGCAGCCAGGCAGAGGCGCTCCCCACTTCCTCCCAGACGGGGTGGCGGCCAGGCAGAGGCGCTCCTCACTTCCCAGAGGGGGCGGCCGGGCAGAGGTGCTCCTCATCTCCCAGACGGGGCAGCCGGGCAGAGGTGCTCCACACTTCCTCCCAGACGGGGTGACGGCCGGGCAGAGGCACTCCTCACCTCCCAGACGGGGCGGCCGGGCAGAGGCGCTCCTCACCTCCCAGACGGAGTGGTCAGGCAGAGGCGCTCCTCACTTCCCATATGGGGTGGCGGCCGGGCAGAGGCGCTCCTCACTTCCCAGATGGGGCAGCCGGGCAGAGGCGCTCCTCACTTCCTCCCAGATGGGGTGGCGGCCAGGCAGAGGCACTCCTCACCTCCCAGACGGGGCGGCCGGGCAGAGGTGCTCCTCATCTCCCAGACGGGGCAGCCGGGCAGAGGTGCTCCTCACTTCCTCCCAGACGGGGTGGCAGCCGGACAGAGGCACTCCTCACCTCCCAGACGGGGCGGCCGGGCAGAGGCGCTCCTCACTTCCCATACGGGGTGGCAGCCGGGCAGAGGCGCTCCTCACTTCCTCCCAGACGGGGTGGCAGCCAGGCAGAGGCGCTCCTCACTTCCCAGACGGGGTGGCCGGGCAGAGGCGCTCCTCACTACCCAGACGGGGTGGCCAGGCAGAGGACTCCTCACCTCCCAGACGGGGCGGCCGGGCAGAGGCGCTCCTCGCTTCCCATACGGGGTGGCAGCCGGGCAGAGGCGCTCCTCACTTCCCAGATGGGGCAGCCGGGCAGAGGCGCTCCTCACTTCCTCCCAGACGGGGTGGCGGCCGGGCAGAGGTGCTCCTCACTTCCTCCCAGACGGGGTGGCGGCCGGGCAGAGGTGCTCCTCACCTCCCAGACGGGGCGGCCGGGCAGAGGCGCTCCTCCCTTCCCAGACGGAGTGGCCAGGCAGAGGCGCTCCTCACCTCCCAGAGTGGGCGGCCGGGCAGAGGCGCTCCTCACTTCCCAGAGTGGGCGGCCGGGCAGAGGCGCTCCTCACTTCCTCCCAGACGGGGTGGCGGCCAGGCAGAGGCGCTCCTCACCTCCCAGACGGGGCGGCCGGGCAGAGGCACTCCTCACCTCCCAGAGTGGGCGGCCGGGCAGAGGCGCTCCTCACTTCCCATAGGGGGTGGCAGCCGGGCAGAGGCGCTCCTCACTTCCCAGATGGGGCAGCTGGGCAGAGATGCTCCTCACTTCCTCCCAGATGGGGTGGCGGCCAGGCAGAGGCGCTCCTCACCTCCCTGACGGGGCGGCCGGGCAGAGGCACTCCTCACCTTCCAGAGTGGGCGGCCGGGCAGAGGCGCTCCTCACTTCCCAGAGTGGGCGGCCGGGCAGAGGCGCTCCTCACTTCCCAGAGTGGGCGGCCGGGCAGAGGCGCTCCTCACTTCCCATAGGGGGTGGCAGCCGGGCAGAGGCGCTCCTCACTTCCCAGATGGGGCAGCTGGGCAGAGGTGCTCCTCACTTCCTCCCAGACCGGGTGGCGGCCAGGCAGAGGTGCTCCTCACCTCCCAGGCGGGGCGGCCGGGCAGAGGCACTCCTCACCTCCCAGACGGGGCGGCTGGGCAGAGGCGCTCCTCACCTCCCAGAAGGGGTGGCTGGGCAGAGGCGCTCCTCACTTCCCACATGGGGTGGTAGCCGGGCAGAGGCGCTCCTCACTTCCCAGACGGGGTGGCGGCCAGGCAGAGGCGCTCCTTACTTCCCAGATGGGGCAACCGGGCAGAGGCGCTCCTCACTTCCTCCCAGACGGGGTGGCGGCCAGGCAGAGGCGCTCCTCACCTCCCAGACGGGGCGGCCGGGCAGAGGTGCTCCTCATCTCCCAGACGGGGCAGCCGGGCAGAGGCGCTCCTCACTTCCTCCCAGACGGGGTGGCAGCCGGGCAGAGGCGCTCCTCACATCCCAGATGATGGGCGGCCGGGCAGAGGCGCTCCTCACTTCCCAGATAGGGCGGCCGGGCAGACGGGCTCCTCACATCCCAGACGATGGGCGGCCAGGCAGAGACGCTCCTCACTTCCTAGACGGGGTGGCGGCGGGGCAGAGGCTGTAATCTTAGCACTTTAAGAGGCCAAGGCAGGAGGCTGGGTCTCGCTAACTCAACGCTCAATGGTGCTCAGGCTGGAGTGAAGTGGTGTGATCTCGGCTCGCTGCAACGTCCTCTTTTATTTCGTTAAGCAGTGGTTTGTAGTTCTTCTTGAAGAGGTCCTTCACATCCCTTGTAAGTTGGATTCCTAGGTATTTTATTCTCTTTGTAGTAATTGTGAATGGGAGTTCACTCATGATTTGGCTCTCTGTTTATTATTAGTGTATAAGAATGCTTGTGATTTTTGCACATTGATTTTGTATCCTGAGACTTTGTTGAAGTTACTTATCAGCTTAAGGAGATTTTGGGCTGAGACAATGGGGTTTTCTAAATATACAATCATGTCATCTGCAAACAGAGACAATTTGACTTCCTATTTTCCTAATTGAATACTCTTTATTTCTTTCTCTTGCCTGATTGCTGTGGCCAGAACTTCCAACACTATGTTGAATAGGAGCAGTGAGAGAGGGCATCCTTGTCTTGTGCTGATTTTCAAAGAGAATGCTTCGAGTTGTTGCCCATTCAGTATGATATTGGCTGTGGGTTTGTCATAAATAGCTCTTATTATTTTGAGATACATTCCATCCATACCTAGTTTATTGAGAGTTTTTAGCATGAAGGGCTGTTGAATTTTGTCGAAGGCCTTTTCTGCATCTATTGAGATAATTGTGTGGTTTTTGTCATTGGTTCTATTTATGTGATGGATTACGTTTATTGATTTGTGTATGTTGAACCAGCCTTGCATCCCAGGGATGAAGCTGCGTTGATCGTGGTGGATAAGCTTTTTGATGTGCTGCTGGATTCAGTTTGCCAGTATTTTATTGAGGATTTTTGCACTGATGTTCATCAGGGATATTGGCCTAAAATTCTTTTTTTTTTTTTTGTTGCTTCTCCATTAGGCTTTGGTATCAGGATGATGCTAGCCTCTAAAATGAGTTAGGGAGGATTCCCTCTTTTTCTATTGATTGGAATAGTTTCAGAAGGAATAGTACCAACTCCTCTTTGTACCTCTGGTAGAATTTGGCTGTGAATCTGTCTGGTCCTGGAGTTGTTTTTGTTGGTAGGCTATTAATTATTGCCTCAATTTCAGAACCTGTTATTGGTCTATTCAGAGATTCAACTTCTTCCTGGTTTAGTCTTGTGAGGGTGTATGTGTCCAGGAATTTATCCATTTCTTCTAGATTTTCTAGTTTATTTGCATAGAGGTGTTTATAGTATTCTCTGATGGTAGTTTGTATTTCTGTGGGATCGATGGTGATATCCCCTTTGTCATTTTTTATTGCATCTATTTGATTCTTCTCTCTTTTCTTCCTTATTTAATAGACTGTTTGCTAGTGGTCTATTTTGTTGATATTTTCAAAAAACCAGCTCCTGGATTCATTGATTTTTTGAAGGATTTTTTTGTGTCTCCATCTCCTTCAGTTCTGCTCTGATTTTAGTTATTTCTTGCCTTCTCAGCATTCGAATTCTTAGCATTTGGTCAGTCTTACTTCCTTTCTTACCCCCTCCTGCCTCCCACAATAGATTATTTTGAAGTAAAATTAGATATTGTATGATTTTATCTGTAAAAACTTCAGTAGAAATCTTTTTTAAGAATAAGCACAATACAGTGATCACGTTTAAAGAAATGGAGGCTACTTCTCAAAATTATCAAATATATGGAATGTTTTAGAATTTCTCCTCTTGTTTTATTTGTTAAAAAAATGGTTGTACAGTTTTGGTTTTCCTCCTTGATGTGGTTTAATACATTCCGCCACCCTCTTCATTACCTGTAAAGTGGTCATAGATCTAGATGAGACTTGGTGAGATATGACATTTATTTATTTATTTTGCAAGACTGCTTCATAGGTGGTGGTGTAGACATTCTACGGTATCCCAGAGAAGGTACAAAACTTGTGATTCTATTTTTCATGACATTAAGATTTATCAGGCAGTTCCTCATCAACTTTTCACCTGCTGGTTTTTAGCAGGCATTGATGGTAACTGCTCAGATCTATACTTTCATTATAGGTTGCTAAATGTTGATTTTCTAATTCTATCATCTTACTTATTTATTGGGTAGAATTCTTCTCCTAAAGAAGATTTTTCCCTTATCAACTACTGATTCCATGATGTGTAATTCCTGCAGAAAAGCCATGATAAATCCTTGATACTTTTCCCTTATTTGTCAGACTTAGAATAATGAGTTGATTCTCTAGCATCCTCAAAAGACAATACATTGTTTTTTTTTTTTTTTTTTTAAGCATCATTATCAACTCTGGATTTTTCCCTTTTACTGTGCAGCAGAGTTTTGGTAGATATTATTCTCTTCAGTGTTCCAGTTGTCCCATCTTTGGCTAGTGTGAGCCTTTTCAACTTGCCATGTCCTTTTGGTATACCCTCAATGAGCCCAGTTCACTGCTTTGCATTTATGTTCTTTTCTGGTCCACAGAGATTTTTATCTTGTTGTTGAGCTCAACTTTATATGTTTGTTTTTCTGTCTTTAGCTATCATTGCTTCCTTTATGGAACAGAGTGGCAAATCACAGCAACAACTCAGTGCACCATTTTGATTGAAAAGTCTAAAAGAATTTTTGAAATGATCATCTGTGTGCAAGATACCTTAAACAAATAAATAAACATTTCAGTGCATGATGACCTTGGACACAAGTTTTGTGATCATGAGTCACACAGAAGACAAAGGGGTCTAGGTAGGACTAGGATGAAGCCATGGTCTTGAGCACAGTGGCAGAGCAGGAGCAGCCATCAGAATTCCATGTTTGCTGTGTATGTTTCCCCGGATCAGCCATGGAACATGTTTATATTCTCATTCTAGAGTTTGAGTTAGTCACTCTCAACAAGTCATTTTGTCTTTTTAAAGTTTTGGCTTAGAGGACTCTTCTAGAGCATGTTTATCTGTAGATTCTTAGTTGGGGACACCTATGTATCTGGTGTAAGTAACAAGCAAAGCAAAAGCCAGGAAAAAACATCTCCTCAGAACTCTGTCTCAAGAGGCGTATTTTTGTTGACTTGTGCGTTACTTGACGATTACATATCCGATATTTTAAGTTCTCAAGTGGTACTGCAGAAAAAATCCACTCACAGTTTTTTTTAAAGAATCCTTTTATTTAGCTTACATTAACTATTGAATAGTTAATATTTCAAAAGGATGAGTGGTTTTAGTTAAAATGATATATTTTATGCTGAATGAAAGTGTCCAACATATGTTTATGATCTAAAAAGACAAATATGTGTGTGTGTGTGTGTGTGTGTGGTGTTTGTAGTATTGTTTTACCCCATCTCTATAAAAAATAAAAAAAATTAGGCAGGCATAGCGGTGCACACCTGTAGTCCTAGTGGCCCAGGAGGCAGAGATGGGAGAATCGCCTGGGCCTAGGAGTTCAAGGTTACAGTGAACTGAAATCACACACCACTGCACCCCAGCCTGAGTGAGAGAGGGAGACCCTGTCTCAAAAAATATATAATAAATAAAGTTTTATATATATATATACACACACACACCCACACACACACACACATATTTTTTAGAGATAAGGTGTGTGTTACCCAGACTGGAATGCAGTGGCGTGAGCCTCCCGAGTAGCTGAGACTATGGATGTGTGCCATCATGCCTAGCTAATTTTTAAATTTTAAATTTTTTGTAGAGATAGGGTCTCCCTATGTTGCCCAGGCTCAAGAGAGCCACAAGCCTTGGCCTCCTAAAGTTCTGGGATTATAGGCTTAAGCCACCACACCCAGCCATAAATAATGTATTATTTTGGTTTTTAGTATAATCATTCTTATTTAACATCACAAAAATCTTCACTCTCCTTCCCAAATGTTTATGATTAATCTTTTAAATTGAAGCTAAGTGGCTGTGGTGTTATGACGTAGATAGATAGATAGATGATAGATAGATAGATAGATAGATAGATAGATAGATAGATAGTTTTCATAGATGAGCCACTGTTCCTGGCTCATGATTCCTGTAGCCCTTGTTACAGTCTTTTATTAGAATGTTGGGTGCATTAGGGCTCAGGAACAGAATCTCTCCGACTTTCTCTTGCACTCCTTTCACCTGCCCCAAGGCAGGACTCTAGTCTTTACCCAACTTTCTGGCCGTGGGTCTTAAGAATGTCTTCAGAGAGGGTCCCATTAATACCCTGGAGGAAGGAATGCTGATGTCATGAAGCTTCCCTCAAACCCCAAGAGGACTGGGTTCAGGAAGCTTCTGTATAGCTGAACACGTGGAGATTTCTGGAGGGTGGCACCCAGGGAGGACATGGAAGCTCCACGCCCCTTGCCCCATACCTCGCCTGACCATCTCTTCATTATTATCCTTTGTAACATTATTTATAACAAAGCAGCAGATGTTAAATAAGTGTTTCCTTGATTTCTGTGAGCAACGCTGGCAAATTAATCAAACCCAAATGGGATCTTGGAAATCCTGACTTGAAGCCAGTTGGTCTGAAGTTCTGATGGTCAGAAGACTTGGACTGGTGTCTGGGGTATATGGGGCAGTCTTGGGGACTGAGCTCCCAGCCTGTGGGATCTGGTGCTATCTCCAGGTAGATGGTGTCAGAACTGAATTGCAGGACACCCAGCTGGTGTCTGCTTGTTGGTGTGTGGGGAAAACTCCTACGTATTTGGTCACAGAAGCCTCCTGTGTTGCTGTTGTGGTGGTGTGAGAGCAGAGGAAAAACATGGGCTGAGAGAGTTTTTCCCTACATAGCAGCAAATAAAGAAATAGACACATTGATAAATATTATTTTCTGAGGTACTTTGGAAATCTGAAAATTTTCTTTAAATTTACTTTAGACGTCTCTTGTGTATCACTCAGTTAAATTCTTTTTAAGTTTAGGATAGCTTAGAACTTTCTTTTGATAGGATAGATGCTAAAATTAATCCTAGACTGATTCTGAATTTTTCTGACTAGAATCATAATTTAAATCTATTCACCTTGTGTTAGTTATTACAATTAAATCTAGTTCAGTTGGTTTTTTAAAAATCTCACTTTTACTTAAGATTTCTATCTCCCTTTCCACCTATAAAATGACTGCACATGTCCCCTTTTATTAAAAATAAAGCAAAAAGCTGGGCGTGGCGGCTCACGCCTGTAATCCCAGCACTTTGAGAGGCCGAGGCAGGTGGATCACCTGGTGTCAGGAGTTTGAGACTAGCCTGGCCAACATGGCAAAATCCTGTCTCCACTAAAAATATAAAAATTAGCCAGGTGTGGTGGAGGGCGCCTGTAATCTCAGCTACTTGGGTGGCTGAGGCAGGAGAATCGCTTGAACCCAGGAAGCGGAGGTTGCAGTGAGCTGAGATTGTGCCATTGCACTCCAGCCTGGGCGACAAGAGCAAAACTCCATCTCTAAATAAATAAAGAAGGCAAAAAAAAAAAAAAAAGATAAAAGAAAAAAATCTAAATGAGAAACAACCCAGACCATCGAAGTCAGCATTTCTCAAAAGGCAATTTGGGCACTTTGGGCACTTGTCAAAAGGGCTTGGGCTTCACCTTAGGCCCCACTGGATCAGAATCTGAGGCCCAAGAATCTGCTTTTAAATGGTCTTCTCAGAGCATCCTTGTGCATAGTAAAGTCTGAGAACCACTGATGAAGATGGAAGAAGGAAAGTGGATGCCACCAGGAACCTGAGATAAATCACTTGTTCCAAATAGTATGGCTGTGGGTTTGGGCTGACATTTCCTGGAAGCTAAGAAAAAAAAAAAAAAAGCCAGGCCGGGAGTGGTGGCTCACGCCTGTAATCCCAGCACTTTGGGAGGCTGAGGCAGGTGGATCACAAGGTCAGGAGATCGAGACTATCCTGGCTAACACAGTGAAACCCTGTCTCTACTAAAAATACAAAAAATTAGTCGGGCGTGGTGGCATGTGCCTATAGTCCCAGCTACTCAGGAGGCTGAGGCAGGAGAATCGCTTGAACCCGGGAGGTGGAGGTGGCAGTGAGCAGAGATCGCGCCACTGCACTCCAGCCTGGGTGATAAATCGAGACTCTGTTTCAAAAAAAAAAAAAAAAGAAAAAAAGCAAAAAAAAAAATCACTTTGGCTTATGTGGTTTTTAGCTTCTGTCCACAGAATTATACAAGTTCATCAGCAGAGTTCATGCTTCTCAGGAGTTAAAGTCATGGTCTTCATACAGGAAACATGGGGAGACTTTGTGGGTAATATTCTAAGCTCTGATTTTGTAAGATTAACATTACAGTTCTTTAAGTGCAGCATCCACTCATGATCTAGAAAGGCTGATTGCATATATTAGGATGAAGTCATTTCCGTAGGTGGTGAACATTGCCCAGATACTTTGCTTTACAGCAGTCTAAATTGTGAAGGGATGGAACTTGGACAATTTGGAAGAATAGTTAGTTGGCACATTCATCAGATTATTTTAAAATATTAATCGAGTATTTTGAGGGAGCATTTGGCAGAATGGAAGTATGGTTTATTCATTACTAAATTCCCCAATAAGTATCAAGTGAGAGCCATATGCTTTGCAATCAGATATGTGGGGGCAGAACCAACATTTGATTGTGAAAGCCTCATCTGGAAGAAGGTCCAAGTCCAGAGGGCAGGCCTGAAAAGCAGGGAGTCTATAGGTGGAGGCTGTAGAGCCAGCCTTCAGGTTTTAAAGAGTTTAGAGTCTTTGGACCAAAACTCTATTTAGCAAAGAGGAAATGACTTTTTCCCCAAAACTTGTAGGATATATGCCAACTACTCTGTGACTACCATAACATTTCTGGAAATGAAAGTCAGGGTGATTCCTGTGAAACATGTATTCTTAAGAACTATATCTTTTTTATTTTTAAGTTGTGGGGTACATGTGCAGGATGTGGAGGTTTGTTACGTAGGTAAACATGTGTCATGGTGGTTTGCTGCACCTACCAACCCATCACGTAGGTGTTAAGCCCAGCATGCATCAACTATTTTTCCTAACGCTCTCCCTCTCCCCACTCCACTCCCGTAAGAGAAAAGCCCCAGGAGAACTATATCTTAATAAGGTAACACCAAATAACCAAATAAATTGATCTAGAAAGTGGAGTATTTTATGACCATTACCAAACAAAACAAAACAAAACAAAATCCAAAAAATCCCAGAAAACCACACCTAGTTGTAGTTGGTGCTGAATGACTCCTTTGGGCAGTAATAAGCCACTGAGCCCAACTGCTGCTTATGACCTCTTGTAGGCTAAGTAACATCTCTGGGCCAGACTTTCCCTTAGTATATTTTGCAGGTAACAGAAACCCAGTTAAAGTTAAACAACATTAGTGGCATCACATCAACAAGTAGGAATTTGTTATAAAGATTCAGAGAAGAAAAAGAACATGAAAGAAGTTGCATGATGTTTGCAGTTGACAGACTGGTCTCTTTTTGGGCCTCCCCAAAATTGTTTAGAGGCTGTGTGTGTATGTGTGTGTGTGTGTGTGTGTGTGTGCATGTATGTGCATATCTGTCTTGAGAAGTTTGTTTTACAGGAGTGGAGGTTTAGACTATTGGGCATTAAAAATTAATGTGAAAAAAGGTTAAAAATAAAATATTTGATGTCAGGTAAGGACTAAACTTTCTGGTTATGTTGTATGTGAATTCACAAACATCATACTTTGGAAAATGAGGTCTCACTAAATGGACCGGGTAGCTTTGATTGCACCAATGTTGACTGAAATCAGTTAATTTCCCTGTAACAGTCTTGTCTCTGCTTGAATTACTTTGCTGGTGGCTTTTTTTTTTTTTTGACACTTGCAGTAATGCTTTTTTTATTTTATTTTATTTTATTTAGATGGAGTCTCACTCTGTCACCCAGGCTGGAGTGCAGTGGCGCAATCTTAGCTCACTGTAACCTCTGCTTCCCGGGTTCAAGTGATTCTCCTGCTTCAGCCTCCCGAGTATCTGGGACTACACGTGTGCACCACTGCACCCAGCTAATTTTTGTGTTTTTTTAAAGAGATGGGGTTTTACCATGTTGGTCAGGCTGGTCTCGAACTCCTGACCTCATGATCTGCCCACCTTAGCCTCCCAAAGTGCTGGGATTACAGGCGTGAGCCACCATGCCTGGCATAGTAATACTTTTTAATAAGTGTTCAAAATTTTCAAATTTTCTGGAGAGGTGATCTAAAACCAAGCATGAAGGGCCCCTGCCTTTGTTTCCTGTTGCCAGGAGCGTGCATGCAGCCACCAGGAACATGACTGAGAAGACCCTCCCCTATTGCCCCCACACACCATTTGAAGCTTCATGGCACATGAGTGTCAGATCTACAGTGACCGTGCTTCCAACACCACATGGTGGGTAACCTCTATTTCAAGTTGGGTGAAATATGATTCTGAACTTATTTGTTATTAGTTTTGTATTAGGCAGCTTAACTGATATTACAAGCAACATTTCATCCTATCTTTTAATTTTGCTTTTTACATTTCCCTCTGGTATTTTTAGTCATGAATGTTTTATTCTTGACATTAATGTAATAAATGAAATTGTAAATGTTCAAACATGAGAGAAATACAATTTATCAAATGAATGTGCCCCAAAATCCCATTGTAGCAGATGCTGTTGGTACCCCATCTGCAGACACTCACACTTATCAGTTGCATTTACACCAGTCTGACTTTCAACCACCCACACCTGAGATGCTTTGCCTGCAGGCTTTCTTGGAGACCGCCCCCCGCCCCCCGCCTGTGTTTGGGCCAGCTGGAAGTGCTGGGGAATTAATATCCCTTGGGGTCAGCCCTCAGTGAATGACTGATGGGATGTGTGAGTACATACCTCAGCTTCCTTGAGTCTTGTTTGGGATAACTGAAGATAATGTTCTATATTCTCTCCTGGCATTCCCTAGTAGGATAAAGCTTCAGTTGCCTGCAGTATTGACTTGCTTGATAACCTACCCTCTAATGCCTTCCTTTCCTTCCTGGTCTCACTTTTCCACTCTTCCACTGATGTTTCTTTTTTCTTTTTTTTCTTCGGGATATATGTACAGAATGTGCAGGTTTGTTACATAGGTGTACGTGTGCCATGGTGGTTTGCTGCCCCTACTGACCCGTCCTCTAAGTTCCCTCCCCTCTCCCCTAACCCCCCAACAGGCCCTGGTGTGTGTTGCTCCCCTCCCTGTGTCCACGTGTTCTCAATGTTCAGCTCCCACTTCTGAGTGAGAACATGCAGTGTTTGGTTTTCTGTTTCTGTGTTAGTTTGCTAAGGATGATTGCTTCCAGCTTTATGATCTCATTCCTTTTTATGGCTGGTAGTATTCCATGGTGTATATGTGCCACATTTTATTTATCCAGTCTATCATTGATGGGTATTTGGGTTGGTTCCATGACTTTGCTATTGTAAATAGTGCTGCAATAAACATACATGTGCATGTGTCTTCATAATAGAATGATTTATAATCCTTTGGGTAGATACCCAGTAATGGGATTACTGGGTCAAATGGTATTTCTGGTTCTAGATCCTTGAGAAATTGCCATGCTGTCTTCCAAAATGGTTGAACTAATTTACGTTCCTGCCAACAGTGTAAAAGCGTTCCTATTTCTCCACAGCCTTGCCAGCATCTATTGTTTCTTGACTTCTTAATAGTTGCCATTCTGACTGGTGTGAGATGGTACATCACTGCGGTTTTGATTTGCATTTCTCTAATGATCAGTGATGTTGAGCTTGTTTTCATATGTTTGTTGGCCAGGTAAATGTCTTCTTTTGAGAAGTGTCTGCATATGTCTTTTGCTCACTTTTTGATGGGGTTGTTTGTGTTTTTCTTGTAAATTTGTTTAAGTTCCTTGTAAATTCTGGATATTAGACCTTTGTTGGATGGGTAGATTGCAAAAATGTTCTCCTATTCTGTAGGTTGCCTGTTCACTCTGATGATAGTTTCTTTTTCTGTACAAAAGCTTTTTAGTTTAATTAGATCCCATTTGTCAAATTCTGGCTTTTGTAGCAATTGCTTTTGTCGTTTTTGTCATGAAGTCTTTGCCCATGCCTATATCCTGAATGGTATTGCCTAGGTTTTCTTCTAGGGATTTAATGGTTTTGGGATTTACATTTAAGTCTTTAATCCATCTCAAGTTAATTTTTGTATAACGTGTAAGGAAGGGGTCTAGTTTCAGCTTTCTGCATGTGGCTAGCCAGTTATCCCAGCACCATTTATTGAATAGGAGATCCTGTTGCCATCGCTTGTTTTTGTCAGGTTTGTTGATGATCAGGTTGCTGTAGATGTGTGGTGTTATTTCTGAGGTCTCTGTTCTGTTCTATTTGTCTATATGTCTGTTTTGGTACAACTACCATGCTGTTTTGGTTACTGTAGTCTCGTAGTATAGTTTGAAGTCAGGTAGCATGATGCCTCCAGCTTTGTTCTTTTTGCTTAGGATTGTCTTGGCTCTACAGGGTCTTCTTTGATTTCATATAAAATTTAAAGTGTTTTTATTTTTTCTAATTCTGTGAAGAATGTCAATGGTAGTTTGATGGGAATAGCATTGAATCTATATGTTACCTTGGTCAGTGTGGCCATTTTCACGATATTGATTCTTCCTATCCATGAGGATGGAAAGTTTATCCATTTGTTTGTGTCCTCTCTTATTTCCTTGAGCAGTGGTTGGTAGTTCTCCTTGAAGAGGTTCTTGACATCCCTTGTTAGCTGTATTCCTAGGTATTTTATTGCTTTTTGTAGCAATTGTGAATGGGAATTCATTCACGATTTGGCTGTCTGCTTATCTATTGTTGGTATAAAGGAATGCTTGTGATTTTTGCACACTGATTTTGTATCCTGAGATTTTGCTGAAGTTGCTTATCAGTTAAGGAGTCTTTGGGCTAAGATGATGGTGTTTTTTCAAAATATAGAATCATGTCATCTGCAAAGAGAGACAATTTGACCTCCTGTCTTCCTATTTGAATGCCCTTTATTGCTTTCTCTTGCCTGATTGCCCTGGCCAGAACTTCCAACACTATGTTGAATAGGAGTGGTGAAAGAGGGCATCCTTGTCTTGTACTGGTTTTCAAAGGGAATGCTTCAGTTTTTGCCCATTCAATATGATATTGGCTGTGGGTTTGTCATAAATAGCTCTTATTATTTTGAGATATGTTCCATCAATACCTAGTTTATTGAGTTTTTTTTTTAACATGAAGGGCTGTTGAATTTTATCAAAGGCTGTTTCTGCATCTATTGAGATAATCATGTCTTTGGTTCTGTTTATATGATGAATTACATGTATTGGTTTGTGTATATTTAACCAGCTTTGCATCCCAGGAAAGAAGCCGACTTCATCATGGTGGGTAAGTTTTTTGATGTGCTGCTGGGTTCAATTTGCCAGTGTTTCATTGAGGATTTTAACATCGATGTTCATCAGGGATATAGGCCAGAAGTTTCCTTTTTTTGTTGTGTCTCTGCCCAGTTTTGGTGTCAGGATGATGCTGGCTTCATAAAATGAGTTAGGGAGGAGTCCCTCCTTTTCAATTGTTTGGAATAGTTTTGGAAGGAATGGTACCAGCTCCTCCTTGTACCTCTGGTAGAATTTGGCTGTGAATCTATCTGGTCCTGGGCTTTTTTTGGTTGGTAGGCTATTAATTACTGCCTCAATTTCAGAACTCATTATTGGTTTATTCAGGGATTTGACTTCTTCCTGGTTTAGTCTTGGGAGGGTGTATGTGTCCAGGAATTTATCCATTTCTTCTAGATTTTCTAGTTTATTTGCATAGAGGTGTTTATAGTATTCTCTGATGGTAGTTTGTATTTCTGTGGGGTCAGTGGTGATATCCTTTTTATCATCTTTTATTGTGTCTATTTGATTCTTCTCTCTTTTCTTCTTATTAATCTAGCTAGTGGTCCATCTATTTTGTTAATCTTTTAAAAAAATCAGCTCCTGGATTCATTGATTTTTTTTGGAGAGTTTTTTTCTTGTCTCTATCTCTTTTGATTCTGCTCTGATCTTAGTTATTTCTTGTCCTCTGCTAGCTTTTGGATTAGTTTGCTCTCGCCTTTCTAGCTCTTTTAATTGTGATGTTAGGGTGTTGGCTTGAGATCTTTTTAGCTTTTTGATGTGGGCATTTAGTGGTATAAGTTCCCCTCTTACACCACTAAAGCAGTACTTTAGCTGTGTCCCAGAGATTCTGATATGTTGACTCTTTGTTCTTTGTTCTTTTTTTTTTTTTTTTAGACAGAGTCTCACTCTATTGCCAGGCTGGAGTGCAGTGGCATGATCTTGGCTCACTGCAATCTCTGCCTCCCAGGTCCAAGTGATTCCCCTGCCTCAGCCTCTCGAGTAGCTGGGACTACAGGCAGGCACCACCATGCCTGGCTAATTTTTTTTGTATTTTAGTAGAGATGGGGTTTCACCATGTTGACCAGGATGGTCTCGATTCCCTGACCCCGTAATCTGCCGGCCTTGGCCCCCCAAAGTGCTGGGATTACAGGCATGAGCCACTGTGCCCCATGACTCTTTGTTCTTATTGGTTTCAAATAACTTGATTCTGCCTTAATTTCATTATTTCCCCAGGAATCATTCAGGAGCAGGTTGTTCAATTTCCATGTAATTGTGTGGTTTTGAGTGAGTTTCTTAATCCTGAGTTCTAATTTGATTGCATTGTGGTCTGAGAGACTGTTTGTTATTATTTCATTTCTTTTGCATTTGCTGAGGAGTGTTTACTTCCAATTATGTGGTCAATTTTAGAATAAGTGCCATGTGGCACTGAGAGGAATGTATATTCTGTTGATTTAGGGTGGAGAGTTCCATAGATGTCTATTAGGTCCACTTGATCCAGAGCTGAGTTCAAGTCCTGAATATCTGTTAATTTTCTGTCTTACTGATCTGTCAGTTGATTGACAGTGGCATTTTAAAGTCTCCCACTATTATCGTGTGGGAGTCTAAGTCTCTTTGTAGGTCTCTAAGAACTTGTTTTATGAATCTGGGTGCTCCTATATTGGGTGCATACATATTTAGAATAGTTAGCTCTTTTTGTTGAATTGTTCTCTTTATGATTATGTAATCCCTTTCTTTGTGGTTTTTTTTGGTCTTTGTTGGTTTAAAGTCTGTTTTGTCAGAGACTAGGATTGTAACCCCTGCTTTTTTTTTGCTTTCTGTTTGCTTGGTAAATTTTCCTCCCTTCCTTTATTTTGAACCTATGTATGTCTTTGCACATGAGATCGGTCTCCTGAATACAGCATACCCATGGGTCTTGACTGTTTATCCGATTTGCCAGTCTGTGTCTTTTAAATGGGGGCATTTAGCCCATTCACATTTAAAGTTAGTATTGTTATGTATAAATTTTTGTCCTGTCATCACAATGCTAGTTGGTTATTTTGCACACTAGTTGATGCAGTTTCTTTATAGTGTCATTGGTCTTTACATTTTGGTGTGTTTTGCAGTGACTGGTGCTGGTTTTTCCTTTCCATGTTTCTTTCAGGAGCTCTTGCAAGGCAAGCCTGGTGGTAATAAAATCCCTCAGCATTTGCTTGTCTGGAAAGGATTTTATTTCTCCTTTGCCTATGAAGCTTAGTTTGGCTGGATATGAATTCTAGTTTGAAAATTCTTTTCTTTAAGAATGTTGAATATTGGCACCCAATCTCTTCTGGCTTATAGAGTTTCTGCTGAGAGGTCTGCTGTTAGTCTGATGGGCTTCCCTTTGCAGGTGACCTGGCCTTTCTCTCTGGCTACCCTTAACTTTGTCCTTCATTTTGACCTTGGAGAATCTGATGATTATGTGTTTTTGGGTTGATCTTCTCATGGAGTATCCTAGCGGTGTTCTGTGTATTTCCTGAATTTACATGTTGGCCCGTCTTGCTAGGTTGGGGAAGTTCTGCTGGATAATATCCTGAAGTGTGTTTTCCAGCTTGTTTCCATTCTTCCTGTCTCCTTAAGGTACTCCAATCAATCATAGGCTTGGTTTTTTATGAAGTCCCATATTTCTTGGAGTCTTTATTCATTCCTTTTCATTCTTTTTTCTCTAGTCTTGTCTTCATGCCTTATTTCAGCAAGGTGGTCTTCAAACTCTGATATCCCTTCTTCAGCTTGGTTGATTCAGCTACTGATACTTGTGTATGCTTCATGAAGTTCTCCTGCTGTGTTTTTCAGCTCCATCAGGTCATTTATTTTCCTCTCTAAACTGGCTATTCTAGTTAGCAGCTCCTCTAACCTTTAATCAAGATTCTTAGCTTGTTTGCACTGGGTTAGAACATGCTCTTTTAGCTCAGTGTAGTTTTTTTTTTTTTTTTTTTTTTTACCCATCTTCTGAAGCCTACTCCCATCAGTTCATCCATCTCATCCTCTGTCCAGTTCTGCGGCCTTGCTGGAGAAACACTGTGATCATTTGGAGGAGAAAAGGCACTCCGGTCTTTTGGGTTTTCAGCATTTTTTCATTGATTCTTTCTCATCTTTGTGAGTTTGTCTAGTTTTGATATTTCAGACTGCTGACCCTTGGATGAGGTTTTTGTGGGGGCTTTTTTTGTTGTTGTTGATGCTGTTGTTGTTGCTTTCTGTTTGTTTGTTTTTCTTTCAAGGGTTTGTTTCTTTCTTTCAAAGCCCTCTTCTGTAGGGCTGCTGTGGTTTGCTGGGGGTTTGCTTCAGGCCCTATTCATCTGGTTCACTCCTGCACCTGGAGATGTCACACAAGGAGGCTGGAGAACAGCAATAATGGGTGCTTGCTCCTTCTTCTGGGACCTCTGACCTCAAGGGGCACCATACTGATGCCAGTAGGATTGCTCCTGTATAGGTTGTCTGACAATCCCTGTTGGAGGGCCCCACCTACTTGGGTGGGATGGGGAACAAGACCTATTTAACGAAGTACTTTGATTGTCCATTGGTGGAGGGGGTGTGCCTTGCTGGGGGAAACTCACTCATCTGGGCTGCTGGATTCCTCAGAACTACCAAGAGAAAGGCTAAGTCTGCTGGTCTACAGAGACTGTAGCCACTCTTCCCCCTAGGGTCTCAAGCCCAGGGAGATCTGTGTTCTGTCCCTGAACCTCTGGCTGCAGTTATTGGAGTTCCTGCAAGGAAGCCCTACCCAGTGAGGAAGGATGAGTCAGGGTCAGGCCTGAAGAGGTGCTCTGGCCACAGTCTGCCACAGCCGGTGTGTTGGGCTGTGGGGGACATGTCTTAGGACTAAGCCGTATAGCTTCCCTGGCTCCAGCAGGGGAAAAGTGTGGCCTGGAGCTATAAAAATGGGTGCTGTCCTTCCCTTGCCCAGGAAGCTTAGCGTGTTAGGCAGTTGTGAGTCCCAATGCTGGCTGCTGCCCCTCCTGCAAGGAGCTCAAATGGCTTAGAGAGCAGGCAGCCACAGCTGTGGTGCTGGTCGCCCCTCTCCCCAGGAGCTTGGTAGGCTTAAGCAGATTCCAGCTGAAAGGCTGTTGAGAATCTTTGCAGCTCTGGGGTTGGGACACTAGGTCCCAGTGGCATCGGTTCACGAGTAGGATCTTCCAATCCATGGGTTTTATGAAACTATTTGACTGTCATAGGAAGTGAGCTACTGCATCCTCTGCTTTACTGTTTATGTTAGTGGTTCTCAAAGCGTAGTTCCAAAACCACGCTGGCAACACCATCCCCTGGAAACTTGTTAGAAATGCAAATTCTCGGGCCCCAGCCCAGACCTACTGAATCAGAAACTCTGGAGATAGGGCCCAGCAACCCGGGGTGTAACAAACCCTTCAGGTGATTCTGGTTTACGTTCAAGTTTGAGAAACCACTGGTCCGTGTTCTGGTGGAAAAGACAAAGTGAGAATACCTCCATCTCCAATCACAGGCTCCTGGTTGCCAAGGGGGCCCTGATACTAGTTCCTAAAGGAAGACTGCTCCTTTCTGTAACTCAGACCTCTTAGTAGCACCTGGGACGTAGATACTGGGAGGGAGCGTTCTGGGGATCAGGGAGCAAGGACTGGCTACCTTCAAGTAAAAGGCAACAAACTCTTTTGTTGGAAATATCATTGAAACCACTTGCTCAAACATGGCTCCAATAGGGTGAACAGTGATACTGACCTATAGACATGCTTCCTCTGCCCACTCCCTAAAACAAACTAGAACAAGAAAAACAGCTATCTTTAATGTGTTCCAAGGATAGGCCAGGCACTGTGCTACATAAGCTCTCTCTAAGCCCCAGTATAATGGTATTTGGAGGTGGGGTCTTTGGGAAGTGAATGGGTTTAGATGGGGTCATAAGGGTGGCACCCCATGATAGGAATGATGATTTTATAAGAAGTGGCAGAGACGAGAGCTGTGTGCCATGTGAGGATACAGTCAGAGAAGGCAGCCATCCATAAGCCAGTAAGAGGGCCCTCACCAGAACCCACATTGCTGGGAACTGACCTCAGACTTCCAGCCTCCAGAACTGTGAGAAATAAGTTTCTGTTGCCTAAGCCTCCCAGTCTATTGTATTTGTTACAGAAGCCTGAGCTGACTAATACAGTACAATTATTATCCCATTTTATCAGTGAGAAAATAGGTTCAAAAAGACCAATGAGAAAATAGATTCAAAAAGACCAAGAGCCAACTGTGTGAAGAGACCAAGGAACTTGTCCTGCTTCACCAAACTAGTGAGCATCAGAGTAGATTTGGTTATGGCCTGGGTGCCTTGTCAACATGAAGGCCCTAGATTTCCTGGTTGGCTGAGGGCTTAAATTTTCCCCTTTATTTGGAACCTTAGTAGCGTGGACCTCTTACTCAAGGGACTTGGCCTTTGAGCCTTCCTCAATGATCCAGTCTTCAAATTTTCTGAATGTCACCTCCTGACTTCACAAAATCCAATTCTAAAGGAGTCATATTATCCTGCTCAGTTCAGAGTACTCTGAAGCTCTTGCACAGCTCTCAGTTTCCTCCTTCTCTTGTGAGAGCTTGTGCCAGCCCCATGAACCCACCCTTTCTTCAGGAATTCCTCAGGCACCACATCACAGACACTCTGCTCTAGAGAGGTAGCTCTCCCTCACCTTTCAAGACTGTTCTGTCTCATCTTCAGGCTGCTTTTATTCCCTCTAATCAGATGGAAGCCACCTAGTCTGTCCCTTAAATGCTGATTGCCATTGCTTTGCATGTGTGAATTTTGCTTACCCTGTGCTGTGGTGAACCCCTATTCACCCCAGTAGGGAAGGCGCCAAGTTAAAGAGGTTGAAGAAGAGACCCTAAGCCAGCAAACGAGATGTGGACTTTTATTAGGGCCTTACAAACAGGAGAGAGAGTTCAGCGGCAGTAGGCTAGGCATGAGAACCACAACCACCTGCAAACAGCATGCAGTCTATATAGCATTTTCACTTAAAACCCTCCTCCTAACGACCTCCACCTGGCAACCTTCATTTAACCCAAATCTCAGGGCCTCAATCCCCTGAATGGTCCATCTTCCACGGGAGAGACCAGGGGCTCAGATCTTTATCATACATAAGGAACGAATCTCCCACTTGGCTACTCCTGGATCCCCTAGCTCAGAACACACATTCAGGTGCATCTGCCATACAGGGTCATTCTTAGGATATGCTTAAATTATTGCTCTCAGGTGTGTTTACCCTATGCCCTGCTTCTCTGATGAGCTTAGCTCCTTTAAAAGCAAAAGAAACACTGGAACCTCTGTGTGTTGCTACTTGGTGAGTCTAAAGCAGAATCCTGAAGAGACAGGCCCAATTGGACAGCTTTGTCAACTGAGGAAAACTGGATGTGTGTATGTGTGTTGGGGGGCAGTTGGTGATGTTTGCTATAAAATAGCAGAGAGTGCTGCTATTTTGGATATATCTGTGTTTGCATTGACATTTCATGTTTGTAAAACCTCACAGCTTGATGTGTTAATCCAGTAAAATCATCAACGGAATAAAATGAAAACACCCAGAAGATTGGCAGACAGGAGAGCCAACTGTGTGAAAGGTACCAGAAAATTCTACTTGTTTCCCAGAGCATTGCTAGAAGGAAAAATACAGGCAAGGACAGAAAGTCCTGCAGAATGGGGCTGTGGTGGCCACTCTGAGTTTGCTTGGGGTCTCTAATGATAGGCTTTTATCTTATTATAGCTGATTGACAGAGAACTTATTCACAAATTAAGAAGTGCTCATTCCTTGAAATATTTTGGACCTTACACCAACTTTTTCTAGTGGGTTTTTAAAAAGACTCTATTATGTCAGGTTTGCTTGGAACCCAGGAGATGAGCTGGCACTCTTCAACATTAATACAACATCATTTGTCACAGGATTTGCAGGTGTGACTCAGTTCCTGAATTAAAATATACAACAAAAGCTCAGGGCTGAGGAGCCAGCCCTTCATGAAGCCTGATGAGTCTTCTGTAACTGGCATGCCCTGAGCAGTCTGGAGTCTCTGGGTGCTACTAGGTCTGAAATGTTTTGTTTGTTTGAGGATCTGACCTGTTAGCCTCACCCCCATGTAGGCTGCTCTCACCACTGGGCAGAAGAAGCTTTCCTGGAGCTAGTTGGAGGTTATCCTACAGATATACTTTGGCATCTCCTGACTTTTGTCGTCAAGAGGGGGAGATTTTTGTTGATTTCACTTATTTGTTCATTTGGATGAACTCACAGTAGCCACGGTAGTCAAAGCTTGGTCCTTTTTGCAGACGAAGTGTATTCCAGAGGTGTCTGGGCATGTGAAGGCAGAGTCCTGAATATTTGGGATCTTACTTTGCCACACCATCAGTTGGCTATGGAATTTGTCCCATGGAGAGCCAGAGAAGGCTGATGCCCTTCAGGTGAAGGGCTCCCACCCCAATATACCTCCCATGACCTTTCTATATGTCTGAATTCCTGTGTAAAGATGACAAAGTGTTCAGACTTCAGGTAGAACAGGGTTTTTCAATATTTAAGTCACATGACCCCTTTACACTTACAAATTGTTGAAGATTCCAAAATGCTTTTAAGTTGGCTATATCTATTGATACTTAGCATATAAGATAGGGGTCAGCAAACTATGACCCATGGGCCAAATCTGGCTCACCACCTGTTTTTGTAAATAAAGTTTTATTGGCACACAGCCAACCCCATTCATTTACATATTGTCTGTGGCTGCTTTCACAGTACAATGGCAGAGTTGAGTAGTTGTAGCAGAGTCTGTGAGGCCTGTGAAGCCTAAAATATTACCTGTCCTTTGCAGAATAGTTTGCCAATTCGTGATATAAAAATTAAAAAATATATTTAAGATATGTATTAATTCATTAAAAATATCAATAATAAAATCATGACAAGATAATGGAATACTTTTTTCAGTTGGAAATATGTCTGTATTTGCTAAAATAAAACAACAAAACTTTGTAAGACTCACAGTGACATTAGTTTACACTTTTGTAAATTTCTTTGATGTGCAGCTTGAAAGAAGCAGCTGAATTCTCATATCTGTTTCTGCATCCAACCTGTTGTGGTATGCTGCTTTGGTTTAAGTAAATGAAGAAAATCTAACCCCTTACAGGTATATAGTCAGGAAAAGGAGGAGTATTTTAATAGTCTTTTCAGATATTTGTAGATATTCTGCTTTGACATTACCACAAGCCTTGACACGTGGTGATTTCTAGGAGGATGCATGTAAAATCTGGAACCGAACCATAGCAATGGCAATTTATATTCTGTTACATTAAAATGCACTGGTCTAATTTGCACTCTGAATGAATCTTATGCCCATGCAATATTTTATAACATCACACATTATTTTGAAAATAATAGTTCGCTGAGTTACGCAGACCTTCCAAATGTTGACACATTTCATTTTGTATCATATCAAAACATCACATTTGTTAATATCACCATAGAGCTCATTGTCTTTAAGCTGTCGAACACTTGGTGGAGCATGTAAGTTTTCCAAAATTCTAATTTTTCCTTGAAACCTCAAATTTTATAATTGGCGTCAAATTCTGTCAGTTGTTTTCCTTGTACAGATAGGCTCATTTCTTTTATTTTTGAGTCAATATCTGCCAAATACCCAAGTTTGAATAACTATGGTCTGTCTGTCAGCCATGTAAAATGTTGTCCCATTAAAAAAGAAGCTCATTCAGCTCGCAGCTCAAACTATATTGCACCAGAGGATTTCCTGGAGACCACTAGCATGCTTCAGTATGCAGCAGAAGTGCTTATATGTACTTCTGATTTAGTCACCCAACATATTAAAAATATGTATACTCAAAGATAGCCGCTTAACGAAATTTATAGCTTTTACTGCCTCCTCAATGCCATTCTTAAGTAAAACTGGCTTTTTCTTCTTGGAAGCATGTGGTGGTAAAGAACAGAATGATCACTAGCGCAGCTTGCCTCAGCCTTGATACTGCTAAGGCACCAGCAGTTTTACTCCCCATACTTCTACAGCGTCAGTGAATTTCAACACAGTAAAGAAGACAAATAATGTCTCACTATTATTATGAAAATAGTTGGAGCCTTGTGGATACCTGAAAGTGGGTCTGTGGACCACACTTTGAGAACTGCTGAGGTAGAGAAAAGGAAGGGAACAAACTAAATCAAATGCCATTGGTTCAAGAAAAGGCTGCTGGGTAAGGAGCCCCATGACTAAGTCATATTGGGCAATGCAATATACGTATAGGTATTATATTGTTGGAACTTCCCAGCAATCATTAGGTTTGAAAGGCTCTGAGAAGTCCCCTAGAAAATAAACTTCTTTAACTTTGGATTTCCCAAACCTATTTGAGCAAAACATCCCTTTGTCAATATATGCGAATACTCTCTGGGAAACCATGATCCTTAAGGTATCAGCATGACTCTTGGGATCTGCTGAAAGCAGGCTTGATGGGCTGGGAAGTGGTGTGGCAAAGGGGGCTGGGGAACATCCGGAAACTGGAAGCCTCAGAGACTGACTCCTGGCCACTCAGAGTGATCTCTGAGGCCACTCCTGAGTTGTCTGCTCATTCCTTTCTGGGCGATATCCCTGACAACAAGGCCAGTGACTGGGCCACAGGAGAGAATGCCCATATCACTAATCCTCCTGCCTCATTCCTGGGAGCTACTTCTTGTAGAGAATGAATGCCAGCAGATCTGTAAAACTGCATTTTTCACATAGCCCACTTCTTGTAGAGAATTCCAGCAGATGTACAAATCTGCATTTTTCACATTGCCAAGTGGATTTTGAAGAACAGAACTAGGCAGAAAAGGCACCAAAACCTGCCCTGGATGGGCTGTGCGTGCCACGTGCTGCACATGGCTTTTCTTCCAGACCCTGTGTTTATTGGTCTGGAACCATTCTGGGGCACATCCCTCCTTTAGATTCTAACAGGCTGGCCGTGGGAACCCACAGCACTCTCATTATCACTCTCTGAGATGAGGCAGGCCCTGGGGATCATTCTCATGAGGATTTACTTTATATTGCCCATTCTTGGATAAGAAAACTCCCTTTCTGGAGGAAAAATATGGAGTGGGATGGTCTTGCCCTCAGTGAAGTTAAATTTTTGAAGCTTTTCTTACCTGTCTCACTTCACCCGCATCTGATTAATACCTCCCATCCCACACACTCTGAACTCCCAGAGGAATCTTCCTAAGGCACAGGAAGCAGGAAAAGAGTCAGGCTACTACTCAAGACCAGGTGTATTAGTCTGTTCTTGTGCTGCTAATAAAGACATGCCTGAGACTGGGTAATGTATTTAAAAAAAGAGATTTAATGGACTTACAGTTCCACATGGCTGGGGAGGCCTCACAATTATGGTGGAAGGCAAAGGAGGAGCAAAGGCACATCTTACATGGCAGCAGGCAAGAGAGCGTGTGCAGGGGAACTGTGCTTTCTAAAACCATAATTTTTCACAAGATTTATTCACTACCATGAGAACAGCATGGGAAAAACCCACCCCCATGATTCAATTATCTCCCACTGGGTCCCTTCCATAACACATGGGGATTATGGGAACTACAATTCAAGATGAGATTTGGGTGGGGATACAGCCAAACCATATTACCAGGTGAGAGGAAATAAGGGCCTCAGAGAGGCAATGGGTGAGCTGGTCATGGGACTGTAAATTCCACCCTTGATCCAGCTGTAAATGAGTGGGGGCTTAGCCTAGATTAGTTGGTGGGGTAGATGGGAGGGGAGATGGTGCCCCAGGGCTCTGACCTTTTACCCTTCTCAGTTGGAGTACCCCTGCTTCTACCTGTTCTATAATCTGAATTTTGGCATAAGACTTCATTTGAACCAAAGATTCTACTGCTTAAAAAGATGTGCTGAAAATCACCAGACAACAGACACCTTCTAAGTTTCCTTCCATCTCTAAATTTATTCCACACGCCTGAATAGTCTCAACTTCCTAATGCTTTCTGGGTATTTTCATGTGTTTCTTCTGCATTTAGCCTTTTGTCCATACTCAGTGACAAACTTTAGAAGGCAGGGAGTTTCTGTATACTTTGATGTTCATAAAAATATCCAGCATGGGTGCTGTGCACACAAGGCCTGTGATAACTAGTGATGAAGTGTTACTGCAGCTGTCTGAGAAGGGCTTCTGAGGCTTGGCGGTTTAGTTATCTCTGAAAACTGGCCAGCAAGAGGATAAAGGGCACAAGGAAAATGGCAGTGAACTAGGCAGGAGACCTGTGTGCTACATCCTGCTCATCACTCACTCACCATATGCTCACATAGGCTTAGATACAGCCTGTCCTTGGTTTGATTTCCAGTGAAATGAAGGACTTGTTTGAAAGCCATGCTTTCAAAATGTGGGTCATGGAGAATAGTGGGGTTATTGTAGTGTGGTCCAAGCTGTCTGTCCAGCTGGCTGCAGGCTGAGCACACAATGTCTTGCACATACGTAATTATTTTTCAAATGTATTTAGGAGTGACTGTGACTGATAAAATTCAGGTTTATTTTAAAGTGTTACTGGGGCTGGGTGTGGTGGCTCATGACTGTAATCCCAGCACTTTTGGAGGCCAAGGCAGGCAGATCACTTGAGACCAGGAGTTTGAGACCAGCCTGGCCACCATGGTGAAATGCTGTCTCTACTAAAAATACAAAGATTAGCTGGGCATGGTGGTGCACACCTGTAATCCCAGCTACTCAGGAGGCGGAGGCAGGAGAATCACTTGAATTCGGGAGGCAGAGGTTGCAGTGAGCTGAGATCACGCCTCTGCACTCCAGCCTGCGCAACAGAGCGAGACTCCATCTCAAAAAAATATAAGTGTTTTTGGATTCATAGTGGCTACTAAAAACATACATAATGAAGACTAACATTTATTAAGTGCTTACCAGGTGTGAATTAGAGTAAAGTGCCTGTCTCAGGTTGGATTTCCAGACACTGAGAAGACGATTTGTATGCAATGGATTTATGTAAGATTTTGCCCAGAGAATGGGAAGAGGAAGGATGGAGTGGAAGAAGTCAAACAAGGGTGTTATTGCAGGTGAGTCCCAGTCTTAGCTCAGTTGAATGGGGTGCTCTGCAGTGTTAAGTACATCACAGGGTTAGTCCTCACTCATGGCAAAGGAACTGGGCCTTTCATATTTCTGCCTTAGTCAGTTGCTGGCTAAGGGCTGTCCAATGGGCTGATGGTGGTGTTGGGGGACATAAACTTTTAGGTATTTCTGGCTTTTTGTGCCTCAACACAAAGCAGCTTCAGTAGCTATCAAACAGTTCTGTGATGAGAGTTACAGGATGTTAGAAGAAGATGAAAAACACCCCCTACCCCTTCTACTCCATACATAGTAGCCAGGGAATGGGTACATAGAAACCATAAAAATGCTCCGAGGGGGTCTGGTGGGGTGCTGACAGTACCTGTGACAGTGCCTTAGCTCATTCAATCCTGATAACAACCTTAGGAGGTATAAATTATCTCCATTTTACAGAAGGGGAAACTGAGGCACAGAGAGGTTAACAAACTTGCCCATGGTCACACAGCTGGTAGATGGCAGACCCAAGATTCAAAGCAAGAAGCCCATGCTTTTACCTCTATACTGCGTATTGCCCACTGCTTCTCAAAATACAATCATTATCATGTGTGCAATCAAGAATATTCTGGGAATGAGTGGGCAAGCCTGGAGGTCCTGTGTGGTGGTCTCGCATTCAATGAAATTGTAATCACTTACCAGGGTTGTGCTCCGATTTCAAAGCAATTTCAAGGGCAATTTGGGTTTCAATTTTTTTTTCTGTTTTTACAATTATTCTGACTTAGGCAATTTTAATCAAAATCAAAAGATCCAAAGAAAACAATGGCCAAAGGTGAAAGACATATGAAGAACTACATGAGACTTCAGTTGGAAAAATAATTGAGAGATGGTTATTTGGGTGGGAAACAATGTAATTTGAATTTCTAATTCAGAAAAACTACTTAATTGGCAACATATGCTTCCCAATTGCAACAGGAAGACAGGAGGGTGGCTTTCAAGTGGGGAGCACATGGGTGTGGTGCAAAAGGGCAGATTCCTAAACACGGCAGAGGGCTTCCTTCTGTTCAGTGTTAAATTCCTGTCATTAATTCTCTCATCCCCTCTGTAATCCTGTGTTCTGAGAACAGTGGCACAAAGCTCCCATCATGGATGGCTTTGAGAATCCCATGAACCGAGAGAGTCTTCTACAGCTATACCATGTTTAATACAGTAAATGTGTGGGGGTGGGAGGAGTCGTGGCCTCGACTCACAGTGCTTCTCAATCAAGGACAGTATTCTTCCCCTCTCCAAAGGTTTTTGAAAGTGCCAGGGGAATCTTGTGTTGTCACCACAAATAGGTTGTCATAAGGTAAGTGTCTAGGGCTAGTGGAGTTTCGTTCTTGGAGGACCAGTGATGCTAAATATCTTGTAATTCATGGGACACTTCTGGCTGAGGAAGAAGTCTTAGTACTGATAACACTGACACTGAGAAACTCTGGGAGGGGAAGTGATTAGAGAAAGGTAATCATCTTCAAATATGAGACACAGTGGCCTCTGAAAGGACTTACACTTATTTCATGTACCTCCGGAAAACCACATGTGAAGTTAGAGGATGGGAGAACATCTCAACAGCTAAGGTTGCTCAGAATGTAGTTGCCCATGTCTTTGGTAGTGAGCTCCTTATTACTGGAGGTAATAAAGTGGAGGCTAGTTGACCACATGTAAGGGATATCGTTGAAGCAATATCCAGCCTGGAGGAGAGGATGGATTAGATAATCTCTGAGAGTCTATCACCAAGATTCTAGGGTTCTGCTTACAGTTTATTATCAAATTCTAGGTGAGATTTGTGATGAAAGGAATTAATTGGAAAATCATACAGAAAGGTCTGGTTTGAAAGATGCAGAGGTTGAACTGAAAAAATGTGAGTCTAGAAAGAGAAAGTGTGTTGTATTGGAGAGAACTCTGGGTAAGGCGGTAACCAGCCTTGATTCCTGTCTCTAATATTCACTTGCCGGCTAGTGGGATCCTGGGCTCCTCACATTTTCTCTGCATCCATCAGATGATGCTATCAACTGTTTGATGCCCAGAATCTGTGATTCTGTAGTTTGAGACTAGACCATGTTCTTCCTTATGATTCTACTGTGGCCTTAGATAAGTAACTTAATTTATCATTCTTTCCCAATATGTGAAATAAAAAAAAATATGGTATTTGCTTTTTCTAATTCACAAGGAAATCAGTAAGATCAGGTAAAAGCTTAAATGCTAAAACGCCTTAAAAGTAGAAAGTATAGTAAAGTAAGTGCTGCTCTGAGATTTCTCCACTCAAACCTCACCCTATCAATTCTAGTGCTGGGGGTAAATATGTCTCAGTTGTTTGAAACCTTCGTGGGTCCTACTCCTAGAAACCCTTATTTTTGGAGCTCCATGCCCCAACATATCAAACATATTAAAATATTCTCATATCCCTCATTAACTAAAATATAGTCATATAACTTATTCATCCTGATAATCTATTTTATGAGCATACAACTAAATATTTAATAATATCAAATTTTACATTTTAAAGACAATAGCTTTTTCCTTTTTTAGATGTCATACATTTTTGGTAAGCCCTTTAGAAGCTCATAGATACTAGCCACTGTAACTATTAATGATTGGTGAATGTCTTTAGAGAAAAGACATCAGGTTCAAACTAAGATTTATTAATAATTGGTAGAAAGAAAAAACTATTTTCTCATTGCTTCTTTCTGTACTCCAACAGGCTAGCCCTTTTAGATCAAGATGGAAATGGGGACAGGAAGAGGACATGGGAGGCCATGGGACGTGGCCAAATGACTGCAGCTTATTTGTAGGTGTCCGTGAAGAGTGGCGAGTGTCTGTGCGTGCATGTCACATGCATGCGTGTGTGGTAGAGAGAGTGACAGATGAGAGTGCTGAGGGGTAAAGGGATATGAGAGAAAAGGACACCATAGGGTCAATGATAGGGTATGGTAGGCAGAGTTCTTAGAGAGCCCCCAAGATACCCACCCCTTCGTGTATGTGCCTGGTCTAATCCCCTGTACCGGAGCCTCTGAGGGCCTGATCTAATCAGGTCCTCCTTTATAAGGAAATCCAGAGGTCAGAAATGAAAGAAATTAGAGAAATTTTCCTTTTGGCTTTGTTATGGGCTGAATATGCCTGGCCCCAAAAACTCCCTCCAAAATTTATATGTTGAAACCCCAATTCCAAATGTGATGGTACTTGGAGATGGAGCCTTTGGAGAGTAATTAGGGTTAGATGAGGTTCTCCCTCATGATGAAATTAATGCCCTTATAAGAAGAGACACCTGACAGCTAGCACTTGTGCACTCTTGTGCTTTCTTTCTTTACACCCCTACCCACTCCCAAGTTTGTGTAAAGAAGAGGTCATGTGAACACACAGCAAGATGGCTGCCACCTACAACCCAAGGAGAGAGCCCTCATCAGAAACCAACCATGCTGGTCCCCTGATATTGGACTTCCAGCCTCTGGAACTTAAAAAAAAGTTCTGTTGTTTAAGCCACAGAGTCTATGGTATTTTGTTGTGGCAAACTGACCTGACTAATGCAGCCTTGAAGAAGCACATGGTTGTCACAGGACCGTTTGGTGGGAATAGCAGGTGGTCTTTAGGAAATGGGGCCTCAGATCAGATCCTCAATTTGAGGATCTGAATTCTGCCAATTACCAGTGATCTTGGAAGAGGACCCTAACATCTAGATGGAAATGAGGGCTGGTGAGATCCTGGGCAAAGAACTCAGCTAGGTGATACCCAGATTCCTGACCCATGGAAATTGTGAGATAATAAATGAGTGCTTTTTAGACACGAAGTTTGTGATCATTTTTTACATAGCACAAAAAACTAATACATAGGACTTGTTGGAGGTCTGCCTTTGCTCAGGTGCAAAACAAGATTTGAGAGTAGGGTAATCAGTTTTCCCTCACTTTCCTTCTTAGTGCCACTTAGCTGAATGTTTGCATCTATCTCATTCACAGTATATTAATCTCAGGAAAAGAAAGGAGACTTTCTGCCTTGGCCAAATCATTATCCTAAGTGTGGCTAGCAGTGTACTGATGGCATTTCTATGGTGAAGCATTTTGCATGTTGCTATAGTCTGAATGTTTGTGTCTCCCCAAAATTCATATGTTGAAATCCTAACCCCAAGGTGATGGTATTAGGAGGTTGGGTCCTTGGGAGGTGATTAGGTTATGGGGTGGAGCCCTCAGAAATTGGATTAGTGCCCTTATTAAAGAGTCCCAAGAGAGACTCCTCACCCCTTCTACCTTGTGAGGACCCAGGGAGAAAGCACAGTCTATGAACCAGGAAGTGGGTCCTCACCAGACACCAAATCTGCCAGAGCTTTGATCTTGGACTTCCCAGCCTCCAGAACTATGAGAAATAAATTTATCTTGTCTATTAATATAAGATACTTAGTCTAATATATTTTGTTATAGCACCTAAATGAACTGAGATACATGTTTTCCCTAAGAAGGCAGCTCAGGATGGGCTTAATTAGGAATTGCAAGGCCAAGGGGGAAACTTTTATCAGCTATTGCTTAAAGTAAAGAAGCAATGCCATAGGGGACCAATAATTCCTTTCTGGAGAATATTTCCAATTCTTTTCTCCTGGTGCTGACAGTTACTCTATATTTGTTTTCAAATAAATTCTATCAGTCAGCCTGCAGAGAGAAGTGTGTTTGGTCACTAGGAGGTTGTCTGTTCTCCTTTCCTCCTGGAGAGTTGAAAAAGCTGAGAACTCACCCTGTTACTGTCAAGTTTCAGCCTTTCTGGACTCAGCACTAGGCTTAAAGAGAGCTGAGTTTTGACAGGAAAAAAGATATCTCTGAGTTCTCTTTTTGGGTTAGAGAAAAAAAATGTGTCCACAAACTGGGACCCTGGTGAGTGTGAACTGTGCAATTTTGAGGAAACTTGATCTAGTGTCTTCTGCATTGTGTTGCACTTGATTCAGGGTAGTTCCATCCTGAGAAGGAGTCTGTTCCTCATGACTTAGGCCCTCTTCATAATCCTTCTCTGAAAGCCTCTTCTCCTTTTCATTATGTGGTCATAATTATTTCTCTGTCGAGTGCATAACCTAACACCTCTCCATGCACAGTGTCAAGATTTGAAACCATAATAAGCTGAATGCTCACCTTCGTAGCCATTATTTCAATCATTAGAACACAGTTTATTCCTTGAGAGGACATTAACATTTGAAAATGTGTCAACCAGAGTAAGAAATTCATCATGATCGTGGACCACCTGCCAAGTCATTAAAATGCAACGTTCTGATTTTCCTGGATATTTTAGATAAATCTAACATCTGACTTCAGTTTATATTTTTAAATTCAGCTCCTGCTAAATTGCTTGTGAAGGCCAAACAAGTTTGAATTTTAAACAACAAACTAGAAAAAAAATGCAGCCAGAAGAGGGCTAAGGGATCTGTTGAGAACACCAGTGTGGACCAAAGACATGAGTACACAACAGCATCCCCTGCACACAACGCCATTTTCATCCTAGCAAGACCAAAAGCTGGCAACCATCTCTACATTTGGGCACCTATAATTTTAAGCAAAAATGAGTCTGATTGCTGTGTAGAATTTTTTTTAGAAGACTTTAATGAGATCATCTCTGCAGTTCACTTGGTAAAGTAAGGCACAAATATTCCACATCTGTCTAGCAAAAAGCCACATTTCATCACTAATGCCGTTGAAACCATTAGCTGGAAAAATCTAGCACATGCACAAAAAGTATGGCTTGGAAAAGTGAAATATAAATCCCCAGGAAGTTGGAATGTGAGGGTTAATATTATGTCAACCCAGAGATTTTTGGATGGTCTTTGTTGTCAAGGTAACACTACCTCTTTCTAAAGCTCAGATAGGGAACCAGCAAAATAAGATGGTGCAATTAGAGTGAACTTAGCCATTCACATTTCAGCTTCTAGTATTTGAAATGGCTAATATTTTTGGTCAGGTATGTTATAGCTCCTTGCTGGTGGATCCAATGTCTTCCAGCTATCAGATGCTGCATAGCAAACTACCCAAACCATAATGGCTTAAAACAACATTTATTTTGCTTATGAATGTGCAAGTTGAGAAGGGCTCAGCAAGGGTAGTGGGATGTCAGTTGGGTAGCTTAAAGACTGGTGTTAGAATAATCTAAAGGCTTATTCACTTACATTTCTTGAGATTAATGCTGAAAAGACTAAAACAGCTGACACTGGCATTTCTTGGGCATCTTTCTGTTTGTTTTCTTTGTTTTAATTGACATAAAAATTTTATATATCTATTGTGTATGTGATGTTTTTACATATGAATACATTATGAAATGACAAAATTGAGCTAATTAACATAAGCATTGCCTCACATACTTAATTTTTTTGTGGTGAGAACACTTAAAATCTACTCTTAGTGATTTTCAAAACTACAACGCATTGTTATTAACTATAGTCATCATGTTGTACAATAGACCTCTTGAACTAATTTCTCTTATCTACCTGAAACTGTAGCTCCATTAACCAACATCACCCCATGCCCTTTCCCACACCCAGGCCTTGGCAACCACTATTCTACTCTTTGCTCCTATGAGTTCAACGTTTTCAAATTCCACATATAAGTGAGATTACCTAGTATTTGTCTTTGTGTGCCTGGCTTAGTACACATTATAGTTGTTGTATTGTTCTCTAGGTTCATCCATGTTGTCGCAAATGACAGGATTTCCTTTTTTAAGGCTGAATAGCATTCCACTGTGTATATGTACCATGTTTTCTTTATTTATTTACCCATTGATGGACACTTAGGTTGATTCCATATCTTGGGTATTGTGCATAATGATGCAATGCATTCCAAGAGTACAGATATCTCTTCAACATACCAATTTTATTTCCTTTGGCTATATACCCAGTAGTGGGATTGTTGGATTATGTGGCATTTCTATTTTTAACTTTTTGAGTAAACTCCATGCTGTTTTCTATAATGGCTGTACTAATTTACATTCCCACCAACAGTGTGCAAGCGTTCCTTTTTCTCTATAACCTCTCCAATATATGTGTTATTTTTCATCTTTTTGATACGTAGCCATTCTGACAGGTGTGAGATGATATCTTATTGTGGTTTTTAATTTGCATTTCCCTGATGATTAGTGATATTAACCATTTTTTCATATACCTATTTTACTATTTGTGCATCTTCTGAAAAATATCTATTTAGATCCCTTGCCCATTTTTAAACTAGCTTATTTGTTTTCTTGCTACTGAGTTGAGTTCCTTATATATTTTGGATATTAACCTCTTATTAGATGTCTGGTTTGCAAATATTGTCTCCCATTCTGTAGGTTGTCTCTTCGTTCTGTTAATTGTTTTCTTTGCTGTGCCAAAGCTTTTTAGTTCGATTTAATCCCATTTGTCTATTTTCACTTTTGTTGCCTGTGCTTTTGGAGTCATATAAAAAAATCATTGCCTAGATCAATGTCATGGAGATTTCCCCCTATGTTTTCTTCTTGGAGTTTCACAGTTTCAGGTCTTATGTTTTAGTTTTTATCCATTTTGAGTTGATTTTTGTATATCGTGTGAGATAACGGTCTAATTTCATTCCTCTGCATATGGATACCCAGTTTTCCCCAAAACCATGTATTGAAGAGACTGTCCTTTTCTCATTGGGTGTTCTTGGTACCTTTGTCGAAAATCAGTTGAACATAAATGCACGGATTTATTTCTGGTTCTCTATTCTGTTGGGATCTTTCTGTTTATATAAGACTTCTCTCTGTGGTGGCTTCAGAGTAGCCAGACTTCTTCCATGTTAGCTCAGAGCTCCCAAGGTGCATGTTCCAAGAGAAAGCCAGGCAGGAGCTGTCACCTTTATGACCCAGCCTTGGAAGACACATTGCATCACTTCCCCTGCATTCTGTTTGTTAAATTCGAGTCATTAAGCTAGCATCACATTTGATGGTGTCAAATACTTTGCAGACATGCTTTAAAAGCACTACGAATCTCTCAAATGTTTTTTTGAGGATCTATGCATGACACATGTCAGGCACTGTTAGAAATACAAAGACACATCAGCTTGGCCCTCCCCACTCTCATTTGGGAGCTTGCAGTCCAAATATTAGGTCATGAAAAGTAAAATGAGATTAGAAGAGTGAAATAACAACAAAAGTGATTACTTACGGAACTAAAGCAAAGAGAGAGCTGGGAAATTTGAGGATCTTGAAGCAACTCTTCACTATGGAACTAAGGAGTTCTAGGAAGATAGGAAGGTAGCTGTGAGCAGAAGCTTAGAAGCTAGATAGTAATAAATTTATAAAACTTTCATATGGCTTGTAGTCACATGATCCGTGTATTTAATTTACATGTGGGCTTAAAACTTAACCCCCTCAGAGGATAAGAACAGTGGCCCAGGGCATGAGAGGTAGCCCCATTGCACCATGGAGGCCCTGATAAGACATGCCAGGTTGGAAAGACTGGAAGTAGGTGGACATGTTCTTCCCTACTGCTTTCCAAAAAGTGATGGGCCCGTGAGTCTGACCAAGCCAGGTTTAGATTCAAAGATAACAAATATATATATTTGTGACCGAGTTTTGCTCTTGTTGCCCAAGCTGGAGTGCAATGGCATGATCTTGGCTCACTGCAACCTCCGCCTCCCCTGTTCAAGTGGTTCTCCTGCCTCAGCCTCCCGAGTAGCTGGGATTACAGGCATGCGCGACCACACCTGGCTAATTTTTTGTATTTTTAGTAGAAACGGGGTTTCACCATGTTAGCCAGGCTGGTCTGGAACTCCTGACCTCAGGTGATCAGCCCGCCTTGGCCTCCCAAAGTGCTGAGATTACAGGTGTGAGCCACCGTGTCTGGCCAAAGACAGCAAATATTTATCAATGTGCTTTGCCCTGTGCTAGATGTTTTTGCACACATTGTATCATTTAATCCTCAGAACAACGAACATATATATTGATATGTAATATGGTTTTAGAGACTTAATATTAAAGAAGAATGGAGTAAATGTCACAGGCAAATAAGAAAGCTTTAGAAAACCTAGTTCTCACTTATTCTAGGGCTGTGGTTCACAATTATGATGATTTTGCTCCCCTACTTCAGACATTTGGCAATGTCTGAAGACATTTTTGGTTGTTACAATGGTGAGGAGGGAGGGATAAGGGGGGAAGTTTCTGTGGGCATCTAGTGGATAGAGGCCATGGATGCTGCTAAACATCCGACAGTGAGTAGGACGGTCCCCCAAAACAAAGAATTATCTGGTACCACATGTCAATAGAAATGAGAAAGCCTGCCCTAGAGATGTGATAGTATTGGAAAAGCAGAATACAACAGATGCTCATGAAACTTACTACATCCACATGTAGACTTTGCTTTTGTTTCTTTAAATGTAGCTGAGTGGTTTTCAATTTTTAGTGTTCAAGCCTATATAAATAAAATCATGTGTGATGTGCTTGATGCATGGTTTAAGAATTTTCTCAAGAGTAATTTTCCCCATGAGACTTTGACTTGTGTGTTGATCTTAGAACTTCACTTGATATTCACAGCAGCCATGGAAGGAGCCACCTCCCATGATGAAACAACTAGGGCTTGAAGAGAAAAAATCTGACTTGATCAAGATCTTTATGGCTAGTAAATAGCTAAGCCTGATCTCCAACCCAGATCTTTTTATATTCCACTGTTCTTTCTGCCTATCCATATACAAGATATTCAACAATTTAACTGACATTTGTTCAGACACTATGCTAGGCACTGCATACACAAAATATTAATAAGATAATGACCCTACCAGAGTGATAAAGATTAATCCAGAATGGCCATTCAACATTCTTTTGTTTGTTAGTTTGCTTTTTGTTTTTTATTTTGAGACAGAGTCCTGCTCTGTCACCCAGGCTGGAATGCAATGGTATGATCTTGGCTCACTGCAACCTCTGCCTCCTGGGTTCAAGAAATTCTCCTGCCTCAGCCTCCCTGGTAGCTGAGGCTACAGGTGCACACTGCCACACCCAGCTAATTTTTGTATTTTTAGTAGAGATGTGGTTTCACCATTTTGCCCAGGCTGGTCTCAAACTCCTGACCTCAGGTGATCTGCTCGTCTCGGCCTCCCAAAGTGACAATATTCTTTTGCTCAGCCATAAAATAAGAATAGAGAACTATAAAAAGGAACATTCATAAAATAAGAATAGAGAACTATAAAAAGGAACATTCATAAAATAATAAAATGCTTTTAGAAATAAAAGTGTGATAGAAATAATAATTTTACAAGAAAGGTAAAGTTGAGGAAATCTCCAGAAGGTAGGATAAAAAAAAAAGGAAAGAGAAAATAGGAGAGCAAAGGCAAGAAAGTTAGAAGAGCACTCAGAATGTCTAGTATCCAACTACTGGAAGTGTCAGAAAAATGAAAACAGAAAACAGAAGGAAAAATTATTAAATAAATATACAGAAATTTCCCAGATTTGAAAGAGACATTTTTGTAAATTAAATGTGTCCAACCAGTACCCAAACAATGAATTTAAAAAGGTCACACCAGACTTCTTATCCTGGCCATGAGGGACTAATAGAGCCCACAATTGCCTTCATGACAAAAACAACTAGAAAATGGAACAAGTTGCCAGGCGCGGTGGCTCATGCCTGTAATCCCAGTGTGTCCGGAATTGGTGGGTTCTTGGTCTCACTGGCTTCAATAATGAAGCCTCGGACTTTCGCGGTGAGTGTTACAGCTCTTAAGGTGGCGCTTCTGGAGTCTGTTCCTTCTGATGTTCAGATGTGTCCAGAGTTTCTTCCTTCTGGTGGGTTCGTGGTCTCGCTGGCTCAGGAGTGAAGCTGCAGACCTTCGCGGTGAGTGTTACAGCTCTTAAGGCGGCGCGTCTGGAGTTGTTTGTTCCTCCCGGTGGGCTCGTGGTCTCGCTGGCATCAGGAATGAAGCTGCAGACCTCCCCAGTGAGTGTTACAGCTCATAAAAGCAGTGTGGACCTAAAGAGCGAGCAGTAGCAAGATTTATTGCAAAGAGCAAAAGAACATAGCTTCCACAGTGTGGAAGGGGACCCCACCGGGTTGCCACTGCTGGCTCTAGCAGCCTGCTTTTATTCTCTTATCTGGCCCCACCCATATCCTGCTGATTGGTAGAGCCGAGTGGTCTGTTTTGACAGGGCGCTGATTGGTGCCTTTACAATCCCTGAGCTAGACACAGAGGTTTTCCACCTCCCCACCAGATTAGCTAGATACAGAATGTCCACACAAAGGTTCTCCAAGGCCCCACCAGCGTAGCTAGATAGAGTATGGATTGGTGCATTCACAAACCCTGAGCAGGCATGGCGGGCTGCAGGTCCTGAGCCCTGCCCCACGGGAAGGCGGCTAAGACCCTGTGAGAAATCTAGAGCAGCGCCGGTGGGCTGGCACTGCTGGGGGACCCAGTACACCTTCCGCAGCCGCTGGCCCGGGTGCTAAGCCCCTCATTCCCCGGGCCGGCAGGGCGGCCGGCTGCTGCGAGTGCGGGCCCACCAAGCCCATGCCCACCCGGAACTCCAGCTGGCCCGCAAGCGCCATGCGCAGCCCCGGTTCCCGCTCACGCTTCTCCCTCCACACCTCCCTGCAAGCTGAGGGAGCCGGCTCCCACCTTGGCCAGCCCGGAAAAGGGCTCCCACAGTGCAGCGGTGGGCTGAAGGGCTCCTCAAGTGCTGCCAAAGTGGGAGCCTAGGCAGAGGAGGCGCAGAGAGCGAGCAAGGGCCGTGAGGACTACCAGCACGCTGTCACCTCTCACCAGCACTTTGGGAGGCTGAGGCAGGTGGATCAACTGAGGTCAGGCGTTCAAGACCAGCTTGGCTGACATGGTGAAACCCCATCTCTACTAAAAATACAAAAATTAGCTGGGCGTGGTGGCGTGTGCCTGTAATCCCAGCTACTTGGGAGGCTGAGAAACGAGAATTGCTTGAACCCAAGAGGTGAAGGCTGCAGTGAGCCGAGATTGCACCACTGCACTCCAGCCTGGGTGAGAGAGTGAGACTGTCTCAAAAAAAAAAAAAAAAGAAAGAAAGAAAGAAAGAAAGAAAGAAAGAAAGAAAATAGAACTAGTTATGTGAAATAACTATTTTCAGATATTGGACAATAGGAAGAATAGGACTGTGATCCCTGAGAGAAGAAAAACAAATGAAGTGAGTCCTGTGATTGCTCGGGCTTATGCCTGGATATGATCTCTTGAATAAAGAACAGAGAAGAACAAATAGAGACTGGCAGCCTTGTTGAGTTGGAATGAGGGGAAGGAGCAGGTGGGTAGAAAGGTAGCTGGAAATTCTGGGGCAAAGAACTGAGAGAGGGGAGCAAAAGAGAAGGGTTCTAGAAATCCCCATAAGGATCTCCTTGATTTTTTGACACATGCATACAGTGGAATTCTGAGAGACTAAGAAGGAACAACTGCTGGGGAAAGCAATTATTGGGAAGGTGTCAACCAAAAATATTCTCAAGAGGTTACATGGGGCTGAGACCCATTCAAATTCCTATCAGTCAGAGTGGAATGGCCTTGCTGAATACATAGACCATTCAGTAGTGATAACAGAAGTGCTATGTATTAGAACTACATCTATGCATTACTATGTCATTGCTATGTATTACTCTAGATCTGCTTTAAAAGGGCTTAAAAACAAGCTGCTAAAGGATAAAACTAATATGCAAGTAACTTAACTTCTTTCCAGAGCAAAGTCCAACACTCTTAAAAGGAATAGTACAAAACTCAGCACTTAACAGTATAAAATTCACAATATCTGGCTTAAAAAATTACTAGACATATGAAGAAACAGAAAAATACTATAACCTATAACCAGAAGAAAAGGTCATACCAAGGCATGTCATAGTGAAGTTTTAGAACACTAGGAATGAAGAAATGATCTTGAAAATTCCCAGAGAAATACAAAAGAGAAAAATAAGGACTGGGAATAGAAGGACATCAGACTTTTCAAGAGTAATACCAGAATCCAGAGGAAAAGGAGCCCGGCATTAAACATTCTGTTGGAAAGCGATATAAAGACTGAAATTCTAAATGTAGCCAAAATATCAAATAAAGGTTAAGGTAAAAGACATTTTTCAGATATGCATTTTCTCAAAAAATTTATCTCCCAGGTACCATTTCTCAGATGCTCTACAAAATAAGGAAGCAAACTAAGAAAGAGGAAGACTTGAGAATTTAAAAAATGGGATCCAACACAGGAGCAAGGCCAAAGAATCCCCAGGATGATGGCGGTGGGTGATTCCAAGACGGCATCAAGGCAGCAGGTCAGGAGAGCAGCCTGCCCAGATTGGAGCAGATCAGAAAGTTCAGGAAGACACTTCTTCAGGAAGACAAAACTGAAAGAATAGTTAATATGTCTGAATGTATTCAGAGAAGATTTACACAATGGGGGAAGAGTTAAGGGTTGACTTAGTGGTAAGTTCACAGAAAACCATACAGATAAAAAACAAGACTATTATTAGCTCCTGAAAAGACAAAAAGTACAGGCAAAGAAAAGTAATAGCAACATATGACATAATTAATTGGTGATTTTTTTTTTTTTTTTTTTTTTTTGAGACAGAGTCTCGTTCTGTCACCAGGCTGGAGTGCAGTGGCACGATCTTGGCTCACTGCAACCTCCGCCTCCTGGGTTCAAGAGATTCTCCTGCCTCAGCCTCCCAAGTAGCTGGGATTACAGGCATGTGCCACGCCCAGCTAATTTTTGTATTTTTAGTAGAGACGGGATTTCACCATGTTGGCCAGGATGGTCTTGACCTCCTGACCTCATGATCTGCCCGCCTCGGCCTCCCAAAGTGCTGGGATTACAGGCATGAGCTGCTGCGCCCGACCTAATTGGTGAATATTATTTACATAGTCATGATAATGTTAGCATTTAATATCAATTTACTCAAAATTATGAACAGCTTGTTGAGAGGACAGGAGATTGAAAGTATGTGTTAGGTTGAAATGGCGTTAGGGTAAATGCCAGAGACTGAGGGCAATGAAAAAGAGCTGAATCCTCATTCAGATAGTTGGAAGTCAGTAGAGAATTCTGAACTTAAATATCAAGAAGTAGTAGACTAGTACAAGCTTGTTATTTAGAGATATAGAAACAAATGGCAAAATAATCCACTACAAGATTTGGAAGTGTTTGCTTCTGGGAAGCGTGGGATGAGAGGGTAGTGACTGCCATTTTAAAAGAAATCTTATGGAACTATGTGTTGTAACATATTTTCAATTCTAGGGCCATCTTTTTTTCTGTTTCTATTTTTAATGCTCCTTCTGTTTTCTATTTTTTGCCATACACTGTGTGTTTTCTTTAGTGTCACTTCAAGTTGAAGATAGTGGTATGTGTTTAAATCTTCTGCGTTTATGTGTGGGCAGCTAAGAGGCTATATCTTTCTCCTCTAAAGGGAGTGGTTTACAGCATCTCTTGGTTGGGGATTACCTGCCTGTGGAATTGAGCAGAGATGTTGCAGATATTCCTGTCTGAAAAATGCTGAAAGATTCTCTCCCACTGACTCTATTGTTACATGATATGACATATGATATTGACATATGTTATGTCAATATTTATATCCCTTGGACCCCCAGTTCTAACTCCTAGGTCCATTCTGGACAAAACAATAGTAGATGTATCTACGAATAGGAGTTGGGTGTTTCTGAAACATATGTCTTCCAAGCTCATTATTGTCTGTTATGCGCGTAGAAATTTCTAGTCATTAGCAAGAAGCTTGCACATTCAATAGCATTCAGTAAGAATTGGTTGGCTCATTATCCACTTTCACACCCTGCACATTGCTAATGAAAATCTCATCCTTTTTGTTCACCTGAATCCTGCTTATCTTTCAAGGCCAAGCTCATATTATCATTCACTCAGTGAATTACTCATCTTCATCAAGTCTTTATGGATCACCTACTCTGTACAAGGCATTGGGGATACAGCAGTGAACAAAACACTCAGTTGCTGTCCCTCATGGAGCTTACTTTCTAGTTGGGAAAGTAGACTTCAAACAATTAGTAACACAAGTGGTAAGTGTTGTGATAAGTGATAATTCGTGATAAATGTTTTTAAAGGGCAAGTATGGTATATCAAGAGATCATTGGTCAATGTAACTTGACCTTGTGCATGCTGTGTGGGGGAAGGAAGGTTAGAGAAGGTATCTCTGAGTTCAAGGTGTTGATGCTGAGAGCTTAGGATGAGCTGGAATAAGCTAAGCCAGGTTGGGGAGGGGCCTTGTAGACAGAAGGAACAGCTTGTCAGAAGGCTCTAGGGGTTAAAAGGAGCAAGGCAACTTTGAGGAAAGTCAAGGTGGCTACTGTACAGGGCTATTCAGAGAAAGGGGAGCATGGAATCTGAGTAGATATGTAAGCAGGGCAGGTGATGCAATTCTGTGATAAGAATTTCTGATTTTATCCTAATAACAAGTGTACATCATTAGAATTTCTGATTTTATCTTAATAACAAGGGTACATTGTTGAAGATGTTTAGGCAGTGACAAAGGAATGACATGATATTAGTGTTTTAGAACTTAGTCTGTGCTATTTCAGTGGTCTGTGTGGCTGATGATGCTGTGCAGACCTCATTGGAGACATTAAGTTAGAGAGAAGACCATGCACCCAGGAGGCACTGAGAAGGAAGATTTAGGAGACATGTGTGATGATAGAAAGGAAAGTGTCATGATTTAGGCGAATCCTGTATGTCCTGTTTTGTGATATTCACTAGAAATACTGCTTCCAGGATACAGATAGTTGGGGATAGCAGTGATTTGGATCTTTCAGGGCTGGCGTTTTGTCAGCCAAGTGGAATAGAATGAAGGCAGCAATTGACTATGAGTCTTTTCCAGGGAATAATTGATAATGATAGACTCTAAACTCCAGGATGAGTTAAGAAAGATGTGAAAGCAGGAAGAACTGATAGAAGGTGAAAGCGTCATGGATTTCCTAATTTTCTATAGGGAAAGACTTCTTGTGAGGGTACTCGAGCTAGTGACTTGAAGGGACTAGGACATTTGAATTAATAATGTTAGAGTGATGCAGAGATAAGTGTGTGGTTAAGGAGGCAGTGGCTCAGCTGGTGGGAAGAGCAGGTGGCTGGAGATGAGATCAAGGCCCTGGGACACTGCATAAGCGTGTGTGGGGTGTGCAATGCAAAACTACAGTGGGCACCATTCACATCAATGACAATGTTCTTTATGTTCCTGGAGCTGGGCAGTGTGGTGACCATGCCAGGGGATGGACACACAGGGTGGTGGATAAGAATTTCACACAGGGTTGAAGTCACTGGGAAAGATAGCAAGAATTGGGTGAAGAAAAATCCTCTGTAGATGACAGCAATGAAGAGGAAAAGAGGTGGCAGGACCAGAAGACTGGATCCTCACAGGATCAGGGATCTTGGCCAGAGGGCAGAGCAGTAACTGCCTGGAAGCAGCACTAGGAATAACATTACCTCCTGACTGTGAGGTTTGAGAAGAATGCAACAGAGTTTCAGAGGAACTTTGTGTTCAATAGACAGCTGATTCTCAGTATAGAAAAGGAGTGAAAGAACATTTGGAGGATAGGAGAGATGCGGAGATGCGGGTATTTGCTGATATTGGAGTAAGAGCTCTAGAGGGAACAATGGAAGGATTTGGAAGGGAAGTTAGGAGTAGGGGTTTGGGTCTGGGGCAAGGAAACACTACACATGGTGTGGATGGTAGGAATGCAGAGGAGAGGCCGTGGAGGGTCTGTGTACTTTGGGGATAGATCAATAGGAGTGTAGTGGACAATGTTCAGGAGGAGAGTAGCCACTGGGCCAATAAACAGAGGTCCTGGCTTACCAGGTCTGGGGTGGTGACAGCCCAGCAAGAGCAGAGGCCCTTGGAGGAGTAAGAGTCCTCTTCAGTTCTCAGCTTATGTGTCCTGGGGTAGTGAAAGGGAAGCTTCCTGGCTTGGGCAGCTAGGGAGAGGTGCCAGCTAAGTCACTTCCTCTACAAAGTGTCCCCCTTTTTTTTCCAATACAGAAAAATGTCTCTCTCACCTCTCCACACCCAATTTATCAGCAATATGGCCTGTGATTCTCTTGGCATTTCCATGTCCTTGTAACGGTATCCTTTTGCTAGGTATTTGTTTACTCACCAAGATTAGAAACATCTTGAGGACAGGAATGATACCTTTTGTCCTTATCAGGACCTTGCATGGCACTCAGTAGATATCTGTAGGCTGGTTAGTATACTGACATCCTGTGCTTTCTAACCCCATCTACAAGCTCTATTAGTCATAAATCCTTGAGTTTCAAGTCACAGAAACCTAACTCAAACTAATGTAAGCTAAAAGGTCATGGAAAGCTATCATGGGAACCCCATCTCCCCTCCCACCCCTGACTCTACCATGTCTCATTTCTGCACTTCAATTCTGCCTTGATTCAGTTCTTTCCAGTGGCAAAGATAGCTACTGGCAGCTAAGAACTTATTTTGTTTTTACATTTTCTGATTAATTCCAGATTAAAAAAAAGAGTGTCTATTTCCTGAGGGCTCCAGCTATAGTCCTTGGGGTGGCCATGATTGGTCAGGCTTGGGTCGTGGTCTCTCCTCTGAAACCATCTTTGTGGTTAGGGCTTGGGATACTCTGGGCCTTGTCGTCACACCTGTGATGGGAGAATCAAGGCTGTGTGGTAGCCTGCCCCACTAGACCAGAGAATCAGTGTTTGCAAGAAAGCAGAGTGGATATTTGCTACATTGCTGATTCCCAGCGATAAGGAAGAGAAAAACGGCTGCTGAGACTCTGTAGTCTCAAAGGAGGTATTAACAGTATAAGGCAGGGAGTGAAGAGGAAAGAAAGAATTTTTTTATTTTTTAAATTATTATTATTTTTTTAGCATCCAGCGTTTGCTAAGTACTACATTCTTTACAGGTTCTACTCTCATTCGATCCTCCCAGTGATTCAGTAAGGCAGGTAGGATAGGATCATTTTAAGTTTAAAGAAGAAGAATTGAAGCTTAGATAGCCTAGGCTGAGGATCAGATTCACATCCTGAATTATCTGACATCAAAAGCCCTATGCTTTCCTTTAATCAGGGTTTCTCAACCTCAGCACTTGGACATTTGGGGCCAGATAATTCTTTGTTTGGTTATGGTGGCTGTCCTGTGCATTGCTGAATGTTTAGCAGCAACCCTGGCCTCTACCCACTAGATGCCAGTAGCAATCCCATTTGGTTGATTCAATCAAAAACATCTCCAGGCATTGCCAAATGTCCCTGAGGAGCAGGTTGGGGGGTGGCGGCAAAATTGTCCCACTTGGGACCAGTGACTCTAAATCATGCAGCTGAATGAATTCAAAGTTGTGGTGCCTAAAAATGTATGCACCAGCAGCTGGGAAATACCATGAAGGATCATGTATTTACATTGTCATATGCTTCTGTGTGTTTTATAAAACTGAAGTGCTCATGTGAGTGAGCGCTCTAATCCAGCAGGAGACAGTAAATTGTTTGTCAGATAAAGTCCTTTCTGTTGTCATTAGTTTACAGAGACGTTTCCTCATTTGGAGTGCCCTTCCAGAAAACAGCCTCAGAATCAGATAGAGCTTCTAATATTAAATCGAGGGAAAAGGTGGTAAATTGCGAAGTGCTTGGCTCCATGTGACACAGTCTAGGTAAAATGAAAGTGGGAGGATCTCTGCTGTAACTGCCCCCAAAAGCAATTTGGCGTGTGTACAAAGTTGTGTTTCTGAGAGCAGTGGAGATGCCCCTTCTATGTGGAGAAAAGGTTAGCGAGGCTTGGGTGAATGGAGCCCAAGAGGAACTTGGCACCAGCTCCTGCTGACTTCATTCCTCCTGCCAGTCGGAGCTGATTTGTAAGGCTGTGTTTGGTGCCAGGGACTGGGTGGGAAAGGGGAAGTAAATTCAAACAAAAGAATGCCCCTGAAGTGTCTGAAAAGAGGCTTTTAGCACCATTCTTTCAGTGCTCTCAACCAGACTGAAGGTGCAAAAATTTAAAAAGCAGCCCCAAGCACTTTGGAGAATGGTAGAATGTATCCAACACAGTGATATTATCACATCTATTTGTTGGACAAAGAACTTCATTGTATAACAAAATAAAACATGTTTCTCCTTCCAGTTCCTGCTTTGTGACAAATCTTCAAAAATGAGCTTACAAAGGAGCAGACTGGAAACTTGGCAAGGGTTGTTTTTAGACAAGCTCCTTCCAAAATATCTGATTGAAAGGGTTTTCAGACTATTTTCCTGGCCTGCTGTGCAATTTGCAAACAATTTCTTTTTTGATCAGTTGTCGGGGGAGGAATTGATAAAAGTACTTGAAACTCATTTCTCACATGTATAGACAAACCTCTTCCAAGCTCATTAATGTCTGGCATGGGTAGCAGGTACATATTCTTGCATTAATTTTGGAGTCCACCTCTGAGCCTAGTCCTGGCCGTGAGGAAGGTCTAGTCCTGGCCATGAGGGCTATCACCTGCTCTTCGTCCCTCCATCTACACGGTGAACCTCATGGACACCTTCCAATGATCTGGCGAATTCTAGTGGTTAAATCCTTTATTTTCAGGGTATCATTAGAGTCTCAGATTTCCTTAGAAATGAAATACTCTACATGATCTGAAGATGAAATTAATTCTCCCCAGTATAAATCCAGTCAAGAAATTCTTCCTAAGGTTGGTTATCAGAGGCTGGGAAGGATTGTGGGTGATGGAGGGTTGGGGAGGATGGTTACTGGGTAAAAAGAAAAAACAAAACAAAACAAAGAATGAAATAGGACCTAGTATTTGATAACACAACAGGGTGACTGACTATATTCAATAATAGTTTAATTGTACATTTAAAACTAACTAAAAGAGTATAATTGGATGATTTGTAACACAAAGATTAAATGCTTGAAGGGATGGATACCCCATTCTCCATGATATGATTATGATGCATTGCATGCCTGTATCAAAACATCTCATGTACTCCATAAATATACCTATTAACCTAAAGGCTATTATGAACCCACAAAAATAAAACATATAGATTAATGGGGGAAAAAAAAAAGAAATTCTTCCCAGTCAAGAAATCCAGGTTCAGTATGTAAGGCTATTTTTCATGAGTGTCAAAACTGCTTAGCTTATCTGAAAAAGTTATATATTATATGATTCTGTGTATATAATGTCTCAAAATGACAAAAAGATAGAAATGGGGACCAGAGTAGTAGTTGCCAGGGATTAGGTAAGGGGGCCAGGATGTGACTCTAAAAACGATAGCAAGCTGAGCCTGTGGTGTGCACCTGTAGTTCAAGCTACTTGAGAGGCTGAGGCAGGAGGATTGTTTGAGCCCAGGAGTTTGAAACTAACGTGGGCGATAAAGAGATACCCATTTCAAAAAACAAAAAATAGAGGGTAGCACAAAGGAGTTCCTTTGTGATGACAGAAAAGTTCTACATTTTGATTGTGGTGGTGGTAACACAAGTTTACCCATGGGTTAAAATGATGGATTACATGCCCTCACCCCCCAAAAATGAGTCCCTGCAAAATGAAATCCGAGTAAGGTCTAATAGTCTAGTTAATTGTATGATGCCAATGTTGATTTCTGGTTTTGATAATGTACTACAGACGTATAAAGTGGCACCATTGGGAGAAGATGGGTGATAGGTACACAGAACCTCTCTGGATTATTTTTACTACTTCTTGTGAGTCTATAAGTATTTAAAAATAAAAATTAAAAATATTTTAAAAATCCAAATCATATAGCTTTATAACATCTAACATGGCAGAGATGACCCATAGTAGGTAATTAAAAAATGAATGAGACAGGTTACTAAATGAACAAAAGATCTTTTCCATCTATTAACGGAAGTTTGAAAGAGCGATGATAGGCCGGGCGTGGTGGCTCATGCCTGTAATCCCAGCACTTTGGGAGGCCAAGGTGGGGTGGATCATCTGAGGTCAGCAGTTCGAGACCAGCCTGGCCAACATGGCGAAACCCTGTCGCTACTCAAAATACAAAATTAGCCGAGTGTGAAGCATGCATGTAATGCCAGCTACTTGGGAGGCTGAGGCAGGAGAATTGCTTGAACCCGGGAGGCAGAGGTTGCAGTGAGCCGAGATTGTACCACTGTACTCTAGCCTGGGTGACAGAGTGAGACTCCCTCTTAATAATATTAATGATAATAATAATAAGTAAAAGAGTGAGATAATAGATGAGATTTTTGAGTACTTAACATGTCAGGCATTGTGCTAAGCACTTTAAGCATTGTCTCATTTAATTCTCATAAGAACCTTATTTCTAAAAAGTTTCTTCCTTTAAAAGATAATTAATTCTACATATTTGGTAAAAGTATAAAGGAAAACAAGAAAATTAATAATGACAAAAAAGCTTGGATAGTAGTTAACATAGTTGGGTAAGAAGGACAGTAACATTGCAGGGTTGAGGGCAGTGGAGGAGGATGGAGGGACAAGAGTGGGTCTGTATGGCTATTTGTTGTACCATTAGTTTTAATGTTGTACATATCTTTTTGTGTGTGTGTGTGTGTGATCATTTATATAAAGTATATCTTGTGGGAAAACATGTAAATATGAAAGCAAAATGGAATCAAATGCAGCTGGTGGTATGACAGGAGTTATTTTATTGACAAAGGCAAACCAACCAGAGACATTTTGCTCCTGGGAGGGGACACCTGGCTTGAGTTGGTGGGTCACTGTGACTGCTGGTGCCAGAACCATCCTAGACTCTCATAAAAAGGCTTTGGGCATAAACTATCGGAGATGTGTCTCCCAAATGAATAGTGCTTTGGGGGAAATTAAAGTGATTTTCTGTGTGAATTCTTAATTCCTCACCAGCCCCTGGCCCACATGGGGAGACAGTCGAATCTCAGTGATCTGAGCTGATGGAAGGGGCTGAGCAGTCACACTTTCCTGCTGCAGTGCCTTTAGGATGTGGAGAGAAGAGGGAGCCCAGCAGAGCACACAAAACCTAAAGGCTAAGAACAGGAAAGGGACTTTGAGAGCACTGGGCCAGCCACTGCATTTCATAGATGAAGAAAACGAGGCATGCAGAAGCTGGGACTTATTCCAGATTTCACACCTACCAAGAGCGCCTTTGTGTACCAGATCCCAGGGCTCCAGGCTCGAACCCTTTTCTGTTCATGGAAGTTACTGATATTCTCCATAAGGATTGAAGGGCACTTACAGAGACATGTGCAAAATAGTCAGATACAAACAATCAATGGGAAAAGAAAACAGGAAAGCAAGATAAAGTTTGAAGTCAAGTTCTTGTTCATAGAACTTATTTTCAGCTCTGTTCACAATGCCATGTGCCTTTAGCGGCCTTCCCTGAATGAATGTGAGCTTTAAGGAGAGGACTCCTTAGAGTGGCTCCTTCTCAAAGCTAGCGTTGAAACAGGGAAGTCTGAAGATATTTGATCTTAACTTAGAAAAAAATTATAGAAGTATTATGTGAATACTTGCTTCCTGTAAAAATTTATACTGTACAGTTATATACTGTATTGAATAATAAGTCGAAGCACCTCCTGTAGGTAACCATTTCTAACCATTTGATTTGTATCAGTCAGACCTTTTTCTGTGCATTTATATGTAGATATAAAACATGCATATATGTAGCTTTAAGAAGATGAATGAGATCCAGCTATTTATTATTCCTTGATTTTTTTTTTCTCCTAAAAATGTGTCTTAGAAATCTTTCCATATGGGTACGTATGGTTCTACCTCAATTGTCTTAGTAACTGCATTGCAGGACAACTGCTGTAACCATTTTTCTATTGATGGACATTAGGCTACATCCTAATAAAAAAGATCAATAAATATGCTAGTGCATGTGGCTTGGTTTGGGCCATGTGTGTATTTCACAGGATCCATTCTCAGAAGTAGAATAGCCCAATGTCCACACATTTGACCAGATAATGTCAAGCTGGCCACCAAAAAGCCTGTACTGAGTTAAAGTCCACCAGAATGTATGTTTATTCATCTTGCCATATTCTTTCCATAAATAAATATTATCAATCTTTTAAAATGTTGCTGATCTGAGAGATAAAGGAGTGATATCATTATATTGCTTTAATATTCATTTCTCTGATTCCTAGTTAGGTTGCATATTCTTTCTCATGTTAATTTGCCATTTCTGTTTCTTCTTAATTGCCTAATCATATCTCCTTTCCTTTATTTATTTATTTATTTTGGGGACAGGATCTCACTCTGTCACCCAGGCTGGAGTGCAGTGGCTTGATCATGGCTCACTGCAGCTTGACCTCCCAGGCTCAAGGGATCCTCCCACTTCAGCCTCCCAAGTAGCGGAATTACAGGTGTGCTCCACTATGCCCTGCAAGACGGGGTTTAGCCATGTTGCCCAGGGTGATCTCAAACTCTTGGGCTTAAGCAATCCTCCAACCTCAGTCTTCCAAAGTGCTGGGACTACAGGTGTGAGCCATTTTCTTTAAAAAGGAAAGGAAGCCCAGCCTCCTTTCCCTTTAAAAGAAATTGTTCTTACTAATTTTTAGGCACTGGTTATGAATGGGTAGTAACTTTATTATGATGCAAATATTTCTTTTTGGTTTGTTGCTTTTCTTTCAAGTTTGTTTATGGTGGTGTTTGCCTTAGAGATGTTTTAAATTTGTGAGTCATCAAATCAGTAGCCTTTCCTTTTATCATTTATACTTTTTTTTGTATTTTGCTGAGGAAAGCATTCTCCAACATCATAAAATTCTTATCTTAAACTTTCTTTGATAACTTTTTAATATGTCGATCTTTAATCCAAACAGGATTCATTCTTACATATAGTACAAGGTAAGACTCTAATTTTATATCTTTTCTCCAAATGGATAGCTGTTTGTCCCAACATTAGGCATTGTCTAGTTCCTTCTTTCTTTATCATGTGCTAAATTTATATTTGGTTTCTGAAACTGTCTATTCTATTCCATAATTTAGTCTCATGCCAATATCACACTGCAGAATTACTGTCATTTTTCACTTTTTTTTTAATGTATTTGCCCTCCTAATTGAATTTTACATTCAGCTTTTCAAGTTCCATAAAAAAAGCCTGTTGAAATTCTGACTGGCATTTCACTGCTTTTATAAATTAATTATGAGAGAATTGATATTTTACAAAATTTAGTTTCATTCATTTGGAAATTTGTTTTCAGTAAAATCATTTTCTTCATAAAGTTTATGCATGTTTTTATTTGGTTATTTCTAAGTATTTTATAGCTTTTATTGCTCTGGGGATTTAAAAATTGCATTTCAATTTCTATTAAGTTGTTTTTCTGATGTAGAAAATTATTGAGTTTCTATCTGTTGATCTTATTGTAACTGGTTACCTTACTGAAACTTCGTATTGGTTCTTTGTGTTTTTAGACTTACTTTCTTTGATTTTTTTAAAAAAATAGATAAGCATATCATTTGAAAGTAATGGCAGTTTTGTCTCTTTTTCTCCAATACTTATGAATTTATTCACTTTCCTTATCAAATTGCATTGATTAGAACCTCAAGAATAATGCTGTGTATCATCTTTCTCTGGTTTGAATTTTAATCAAATGCTTCTACTGTTCCACCCTCAAGTATGACATTTGCTATAACTCTTTTTAATCAAGTTAACAAATTTTTTTTACTAATATAGTGAGTTGCAGTAACAAAAGGTCTAAATTTGAACCTTTGTTGTACTCCTAGAATAAACCCTAGCTGACAATTTTAAGAATGGTTTATTAGTAAATAAAGGCCTGACTTTAAAATAATAATAAAAGCAGGAAAAAGAATTTCAAATGTTTTCAATAAACACAGGAGGGAGCAAAGGAAAACTGGAATTGAAGCAGGATAAGCATTTTGTCTTGTTTCAAGAAGAGCTTATTAATACAAATGTTTTTCAACATTTAATTAAAATATTTTAAGCACATGTATTTAGCATAAATTTAATCTTGAGAAAAGTGGAAATAGAACATGTGATTTCCAAACCACTAGGGCAAAAAAGGAAACAGAAAATTTCTTTAATCAGTAAAAATAAAAGAGAAGAAAAAGAAACATGCAAAGATTTTAAAAAAAGAAAATGAAAAATGAAAAAATAAGATAGGAATGAGAACAATCATCAGTTACAAAATAAGTTATCAAAATGAAGGTGGTTAGATTAAAATAAACTATGAAAAGGTAGAGACACTTAGAGAAGAAGTTCCAGTTACTTGATGTTTACAAGGAACACACAAAATGAAACAACATAGAAAGATTGAAAATAAAAGGATGGATAAAATTATTCCAGGCAATGTATAACCATGAAAGGTAGATGGGCCAATCTTAATTTCTAAGAAAATTGATTCCAACATCAAAACCATTATATGGTCAAAGGGGGATATAACATGCTGTTGAAAGGTATGTTCCATTGAGAAGATAAAATTATTATGAACTATGGTGAGGACATTTAATACTCACCTAATACAGTATTTCTGTCCTTTCCTACATTTCCCGGCCCCTTGCAGTTAGATGGGTCTGTGAACCAGTTCTGAATGGTGGGCTCTAAGCAGAACTGATGTGTGCCATCTCCAAGTCAAGCATTTAAGACCTGGTGTGTGACTCTCTATTTCTCTCTAGAAAATTGTTTAAGGTTAACAGTCAGGTTATTTAGATTTATTTAGCATTACTATACATTTATGGTTTATTTTTACCCATTATTTAAAAAAAATCTCTTTCTTAAATTCAGTTTCCATTTTAATATATGCTCATATAAATTGTAAGCCATTATCTTGGAAAAGGAAAGGAATCCTGGCCTGAGTTTTAAACATTTGAGTATGCGGAGATCTGAAAATGTCTTTATTTTGTCCAGATACTTAAATGCTAGTAGAGTCTGGAATTTTTGGTTCATCATGATATTTCACAAGAACATTGAAGACATTGCTCCATTGTGCTTTAGCTCCCAGTTCCTGAGAAACCTTATTCTTACGAATGTAGCCTAATTTTTTCTTCCCTATTGATTGTTTAGGATTTTCCCTTAATCTCTGGAGTTCAGAGCTTCTTCCAGACATGCTGAAACTATTGTTTTCTTTCTTTCCTCTTTTCTCTCTCCATTCTTCCGTCCCTCTGTCCCTTCATTCTATTGGCTATTGATTTCTGTTGAATGTTTGACAATACTTTATGACAGTTCATATTTTCAGATAAATGTCTGTAAATGAACAGAACCAACAGCTCAGAAATGTTTTCCTAGTGCACATGAAAATTTCTTTTTCTCTTGGCAATGGATATAGTTCAGATGGGCGGTGTTGGGGTGGTTCTGGAGTGCAGAGCTGTTATGGCCCTTGGTAGGCTGTGCTTTCCTTTAGGATGACCAGTAGTTTGTCTTCGGTGGAAGTTTTGTTTCTTCCCCTGAGGCAGCCCAAAATTATTGGGGAAATTACTTTGTTCAAGCCCCAGTGTCTACTCTGAGAGTCTGCTGCGTTAAAATTCTCACACAGCAGAGCAGTAGCTGAGGTCAAAAGACAGCATTAGGTGCACTATCAGAACATGGACACAGTTATTTCACTCTTTTAAAATCAGTGTCTAGGCCCATCTCCTAGTTCTTCTTTCATTCCTACTGCCTCTGATCATGGGCTTTTTTTTTTTTTTTAGGAGTCCTTTATTGGAGGGCTTCTCATTTGTCCTTATTTCCATGTGGATCTTTAGGTCTGTTTCCACCTGCTTTTTCTAGAAAATTCTCAAAGTTCTGATATCCTAGTGGCAATTCTCTTGGTTTTTCATTTCTGTTAAAATTCATTTTTGTTTGTGCATTTTCTCTGCCATTTCAGTGGAACTTAGGGAATGAGACCAGGTGAACACTTTTCTTCAATCAGCTATCTTTAACCTTCATTTGACCTTCTTATCTCAAATAAATCCAAGATTATTTTCCAGAAAAGCCATCTTTAAAATATTCTGCTTTATACTAAGCAGTCAGTTAGCTAGAGTTACAGAAGAAAAACAAGTTATTATTTCCCTCAAATTAAAATTATTATCCAGAAAATACAGAAACAGATAAAAAAATTAAAAAAAAATCTAAAAGTCTCACCATCATATTCATGATAACAATTTGATGTGAATAGTTTGAATTTTTTATATACACACAGAAATGTTATCTTCCCTGTAAAATGGAATAATCATTTTCAATATAGCTAATATTTAGTATGCACTTAGTATAGCTCAGGCACAGTGTTGAGATTTTATTTTATTTATACATTACTTTATATAATCAATTTTTAATCCAATCATTTCAACAGTACTTTATACCTGGGATTGCTATTAGTCCCTTTTTTACAGATGAGAAATGATGCTTACGGAGGTTAATTAACTTGCTCACATTCATCTGATACTCCTAAATATGACATTGTATACCCTGCCATACGTATGGTTTTATAACCTGATTTGGAAAGCGAATCTATGGATTTATTTTCATGTCAATAACTCTGCATTTCTATCACAAATAGTAATTGCTCCATAATATTACATCATATCTATATTAAGTATACATGTGGATATATATGTACTGTATATCATACATAAAAAAATAGTAAGTGTATACACATTATTTCATATATATGTTAAGTGTATATGTATATACTTTTACTTTGCCAGAATAAGCAGTGTTGTACTAAGGACTATTCACCAAATTGTATTGAACACTTCCCATGAGTTAGGCATTATTTGGGCACTGGAGAGAAGTAAAACATGCTTTCTGACCATGTGGAGTTTACATTCTAGTGGTGGGACCTAGACATTTAAACATAATTACATAAATGATTATTTAATTACAAATGTGAGAGATACAGGGTCCTGAGTATATGTTCAGCATGGGAGCTGCCTGGCTTGGGAAGTGCGTGGAGCCATTTCTGAGGAACTCACGTGGCGGAGGAAAGTTTTACTATTGCCTGCTGGACATTTGCTGGGCTTTGTTCCTCCGTGGCTCCATCTGTGAAGTGTTGTTAAGTAGAATCCAATCCTTTGAGAACTGTATTAACCTAACAGCACTCTCACTAAGAATCCCCAGGATTAAGATCTCCTTGCTGTGCACAAATCATCGGAATGAATTAAACATGTAATTGAAAGGCTCATCGTGTGCTACTCGAATGCTTTGCTGTACCAGAAATAAAATGAAAATGAAATCATTTTCTCTTTCAAATAAATATTATATACAGCAGGCTTCACTGGCTCCATTAGTACTGTCCAATTGCACAGAGGCGATTATATTATTTATAACACGTGCAGATACTAAGAGGCTCCTTCAACTTCAGGCAGACAAGTACTGTAACATTTTTCCTCCTTACCCCCCAACCCAGGATTTCTTGCTGACTCTCTCCCTTTCCTTCTAAAATCTACAGACTGTTTATTTTATTCTATTTTTATTTTTTACAGACTCCAGAGCAAGCAGCCATTTTCAGTGGGTGTTTCTTTGCTCAATATCTTGAGCAAGTCAAAGCTAGCATGGTCATGAGGCTGGTCTATTTTGAGCAAGTTGAAGCCAGTACCATCACAAGATCGGTATGAAAATTCCTTACTATACTCTGGTTGGGTCATGATTTGTTTGCAGGTTGCTTTCTGTCTTAGTACATTTTGTATTGCTATATGGGAATACATATAGCTTGGGGAATTTATAAAAAAAAAAAGGTTTATTTGGCTCACAATTCTGCTGGCTGAAATGATCAAGGTTGGGCATCTGGTGAGGGCCTCGGGCTGCTTCCACTCCCGGCAGAAGGCAAAGAGAACCTGGCATGTGCAGAGATCACGTGGCGAGAGAGGAAGCAAGAGAGGGGTGGGAGGTGCAGGCTCTCTTTAACAACCAGCTCTAGTGGGAACTAACAGAGTGAAAGCTTGTTCACCTCTGAGTGAAGGCGTAAACCTATTCATGAGGATCCACCCACATGACCCATACCTCCCATTAGGCTCTCCTCCAATACTGAGGATCAAATTTCAACATGAGGTTTGGAGGGTACCAATATCCAAACCATAGCACCTTCTCTGTATAAACTTAGGCACCTAGGGTGTGTTGTCAGTAAGTAAAATGCCTTTCAGATCAGTCACTAACCCTGTAATAAGTTCTATAACACTACAAGGAGACTCCAGTTAGGAAGGTCCTTATCACCTTGCTCTACAATATGATAAGAAAGAAATAATCATTATCATTCAATAAGCATTTACAGGTAAACATGCCTGATAACAATAATTTAAGTAGATCCTTAGAATGACCCCATACAGCAGATGCACTTGAATGTGTGTTCCGAGCTAGGGAATCTAGGAGTAGCCAACCCAGAGATTTGTTCCTTGTCTATGATAAAGATCTAAGCCTCTATCCTCTCCCCTGGAACACGGGCCATGCAGGGGATTGAAGCCCTGAGTTTTGAGGTAAATGAAGGTTATCAGGTGGAGCTCATTAGGGAGGGGGTGTTAAGTGAAAATGCTGTATAGACTGCATGCTGTTTGCAGGCATTTGTGGTTTTCCTGCCCAGCCTGCAGCCACTGGACTGTACGTAAGGTAGATATGTCATGCAGCCCACTCCCAGTGGACTGTTCTTTACATAAAGCAGTTCTGTCCAGCCCACCACCACTGGACTCCCTTGTATGTGAGCCCCTAGTAAATCCCCACTTCTCACTTGCTGGCTCTGGGTTTCTTCTTTGGCCTCTTGAACCTGGTAGCATCCCTATTGAGGTTAATAGGGGTTCAGCACAACAGTCAGGGGCTTCACACACATCATTTCTAATCTGATGGGAAAATTGGGGAACAATGATGTTAAATAATTTGCTCAATGCCACCCTGTAAAAAGTAGAGCCAACAGTGAACCCACATTTTCTGGCACCTAAACATGAGCTTTTTTTTTTTTTTTAAACCTGTAGTGGTTTTAAAAGAAATGGCTACAAATTTTTTGACTCTTCACATTGAGAGGTTTGGTCTATATTCCCTCCCTTTAAATCTGGGTGGGCTTGTGACAGTGGAGTTTGACAGCAGTGATGCTGTGTGATGTTTGAAACTGGGTTACAAAGACCATGGGCTCTGCCTTGTTTGCTAGAACATTTGCTCTTGGAACCTTGAACAACCAGGTAGGAAGCCTGACTGTCCAGATGCCACATTGCTGCATGGAAGCCAAAGCCACATGGACAGGTCACATGTGTAAGCCTTGTAGCTACCATTGACAGCTCTAGCTCAACACAAACTTTGAGGCACCCCAATTTAGGCAACAGATGTGCAATTGTAAAAGCTTCAGATGATTTCAGCCTTCAGCATTTAATTACCCCCAGACATTTGACTCTTCCCACCTGAAGCCCTAGCTTTGTGAAACATAGGCAGACTGTCCTTGTGTCCTATGCTAATTTCTGACCACAGAATCCTAAGCATAATAAAATCCTTATTGCTTTGTGCCACTGAATTTGGGGTGATTTGTTACGTAGCAGTATTTTGTAGAATTGAAAGGGATCTTGTTTGTTGACTAATCTACCTTCTACTAAATAAGCAGAATCTCATCTATTTCTAATTGAAAGGCTACACATTAGTGGTGAATGTGCTAAATCTGGCATTCAGAAAGGTTTTGTTTGGCCCCCAAAATTTTGAGTTTTAACAATTTTTCAATTTTATATAAAACGTGAATTTCCAGCTTTTCTGGGAAAATCAGATGATATGGAAACACTGGACCTTCCCTCGGTAAGAAAACAGTCCCATGTTTCTTAGTAGCAGCTATCTCCTTCAGTGGGCTTCTGTTCTCTGGTGCTAGAGGCTCCAGTACTCTCTCGCTTGCATTACTGGTTCTCTTCACTGCCTGCTTACTATACGTATTTGTGTTTGTAGATCAAGAGGTAGATGATACTATAGCTTATATTTGAGTATTGAAAGGTACTTGATAATTCTTGTTTCTTCTGCTTTTATCTTCCAAAATTCAAGTTTGGTTTGCATTATCATAATCTATTTTGCATGGACAGTAATTTTAGTGATGGCTATAATACCTTTTAAGGCTATAAAATAGTACAGCTTAAGATAAGCACACCATGTCAAATCTTATATTTAAACATTCATCTGTCAGGATAAAGAAAGATGGAAGAGAAGTTACCTGCTTAATTAGGAAATGAAAATAGCTCTATCCTACACTCAGTTTTAGAAAAGGAGGCTGTGCTTCAATTGCAGACTTACTGCTTAGTCTGTTCAGGACTTATGAATGATTTTTTTTTTTTTTCTGGAGGAAGATCCTTCTTTGCCAGAGCCTTTGCTGGAAAAGAATTTGGATTTTGGTATGGATTTATCCCTTTGTGGTTCCTGAGTTGAAATCCAGCTCTTTTGTGCAGCCATGATGTATCATTTGATTTAGAAGGCCATTAGTGAAAGTAGCTGCTATTTACTTTGCTGGGGATAGCAGAATATTAATGTGACTGCTTGCCAAGTATCTTAAGGTGCAAGAGGAAGTGAAGAAGAAATATTATTTTACTGAATACTTAAAATTCAGACCAGAGCAGAATAACCCATATCTATTTCCATTGGCAGTATAGCAGAGGGGTATGTCTTCAAATTTTTTTTCACTCAAATTTAAGGACTACACAATGGGAAGTGATTACTAAGGGAAGTCATGGAAATGCTTCATTTGGAGATATTTATTTAAAAAAAAAACACAAGGCTTTCTAGATAGAAGAAAGTCATTACAGCTTTGGAGTAGAGCAGAGGGTTATAAGGAAGGCCAATGAAAACTTGATGACCTTTTGAAATTTCCACTAGAGCCTTAATAGCTGCTATATACCTTGATCAGTGACCACAGACCCATAGTAGAAGGCCTTAACAAAATTGGCTTGAAATTGGGTGTGTATTGGATGGTCATTATTACTACAGCTGATTGGCATTTACTGTTAGAATTGTGTTCTGATGAGGTTAATGCAATCTTGATACCTATTTATGGTTTCAGATTATTCCTTTTGTCCTGTCCAGCATGATGTAAATCACAACGAGGACTGTCAACCTCATAGGCAAAGTGCTACATAGCAATGCTGTGGTTTTAGCTTATGACTTTTATGTATAGGTCTCATATTTTAGGAAAATTATTAAAGTCAGTATGTGGATACTTGCTGAGAGGAGTTCCAGCAAGGGGTAATGGATGCTGATTATAATAATGTTTTTGGCCATAAATATTAGAAATTAGTCTTGAATAACTAATCTACTACTGGGTAAGTGATATGGTTTGGATGTTTGTCCCCTCTAAATTTCATGTTGAAATGTGATCCCCAGTGTTGGAGGCAGGGTCTGGTGGAAGGTGCCTGGGTCATGGGGGTGGATCTCTCATGAATGGCTGGATGTCCTCCCATAGTAATGAGCTACTGTGAGATCTGATTGTTAAAAAGAGTCTGGGGCCTACTTCCTCTCTTTCATGCTCTCTCACCATGTAATGTGCTTGTTCCCCCTTTGCCTTCTACAATGATCGGAAGCTTCCTGAGTCTTCGCCAGAAGCAGATGCTGGCACCATGCTTCCAGCACAGTCTGTAGAATTGTGAGCCAAATAAATATTTTTTCTTTAAAAATTGGGCAGTTTCTGGTATTCCTTTATAGCAACATAAAATGGACTAACACAGTAAGCCACTGAGAATAGTCATAGAAAATCATAGGTGGACACAAATGACAGAGATTTCTTTCCATGAAACAATCATGCCATTTTTTATTATCAAAAAATGAAAGAATAATACAGCTTTCTCCACATTCCATGAGATACCCTCCCCCTTTAGTAGCCATGTGAATTTTCTTTCTTTTTTTCACAGAAATATTAATCTAGTCCTTAACTTCTATTGATTAAATCCAGTCCCACTGTGGTGGTCTGTGATAGACTTCCTGTAGGCTTTTTTTTTTTTTTTTTCCAGAAATAAACCACTTCATTCCCCAATTGTGGGAGTGTTACTAGCAGAAAACTAGCTGCCTGTCCCCTTGTCAGAATAAAATCCCTCACAAAGTTACCATCCTTCCAGGAGTGACACACGTTATATTCAATAACTGATCAGAGTAGGAATATGCAAAATTCCACAAGACTGTCCTCACTTCTGACACCAATTTTGGGGTTGAGGGGTCCCCAAGACCACCTTCAGGTTTAATAATTCACTAGAAGGAGTCACTAAAAGCAGTTATGCTGCTGATTCAGTTTATTGTAGCAAAAATATACAGATTACAATAATCTAAGGACAGAGTCTCACAGGAGAGAGGAAAGTTCCACGCATAGAACTTATAGTTATCCTTTTCCAGTGAAATAGTGGACAAAATTTTCCTAGAAACAATGTGTGAGAAAACACATGAAGGTAAGCTCACCTGTGTTTTGGTGTCCAGAATCTTTATGTGGGGCTCCATCACATAGACATGATTGACTGCCCACATGGCTGACCTTAGTTTCCAGTCTGTCTGGAGGTTGAGCTGGTACCTCATGATTCAGAGCACCCACCATAAATCACATTGTTAGACCACCTTCTGAGGCCCAAGGCCCTTAGATGAACAAGGACACTTTTATCAGGCAGGACACTCCAAGGGCTTAGGAATAACTTCCCAGGAGCTGTGGTCTAAAGCCAAACTTCTCTTTGGGCAAGGTTAAATTTTTTACTCTACAAAATAGATATAGCACTCTCCCCCAGCTTGGGACAACTCTTAAGGGACATCCTAGTTGCAGAACTCACTCTGGAGTCAGCTGAGGCCTCCTTTGAGACTACGGTGCAGCACAACTTTTTTCTCTGCCAAATCCTGTTTTCCTCCCTTCCTTTCCAAAGGTGTCAATTGATGATTATGTCTTAACAATTCACCTTCATGCTATTCTCTATCTCAGGATTCACCTCCAAGGGAACTCAACTTACAACAGTTAGTGCCACAAGTGGTCAAGAAAGCAGAGGCTGGGATGGGATTTTAGAGCTGGATCACTTGCTGCCCAGTTGCCAGTAAAGAGCCTATCACTGATAGAAGGTGGAGCATAGATAACTCCTGACACAAATCACAACATAGCAGTGCTATAGTTAAAATTTTCACTGACAGTGAATTAGAATTGCATCCTGGTGATCAATCAGGCACAGAGAAATTCCAGGAAAACATTAACTCCGAAGAGGTGGAACTGGGTGGCTACTGCTAAACTTAATGTTCTAGAAAAAGATGGCAAGAAGTGAGTGTTTAATTATCAACTAAAACTTAAGTGTAAAATCTAGAAGACATTCTCTGTAGCTTATAAAGAGGCTCTCATCTTGTGGGGGTGGCAGTAAAGGGAAGCAGCACTAGGGTGACCAACTATCCTAGTTTTCTCAGGACTGAAGGGTTCCCAAGATGTGAGACTTTCCGTTTCAAAACCAGGAAAGCCCCAGGCAAATTGAGATAAATTGTTCACCCTAGGCGATATGGAAAACTGAAGATGAAGCCCAGTTTCACTGTAAAAATGACTGCATTCCAAAGAAGGTTTAACTCCCAACCAAGGTAGGTTGGCTAGGCCAAAGTTGGGAAAGAATCTTACCATGTAGGATGGAGACATCTAGGTTGATGCACCCCAAAATCTTGAATCCCCAGGTTCCTCTAAAACTTCTGAGACCAGAAGAGTGGCCCACTTTACCTTATTAAGGGCCAATACTTCCCTCTGGTTTGAAGATAGTGCACAGGGCCCTCCCACCCAAAACAATACCCCTCTCCAGGACATTCCCTACACCATCTCCTGAGTTTGTCACAGTATAATCAAGCTAAAGACATGCTGGGCCTGAGAAGAAAGTAAAGGGATTAAGCCCTAGAGGAGCTGCAGGATCTAGCCAGGATGTACCAACAGCTGGGACAGTACTCATGGGACTGAGTTATGAGGGTGCCTGATCAAGGAGAACATGGAAAACAGGGCTGGATAAGGGAGAGTTTGTTGATTTGGGAATGCTCTCTTGAGATATGGACTTTTGTTTCCTGGCAAGGACTCTGAGAGATGGTTTGAACATAATAATAAGGATGGCTCCTGGAAGTACATTAGGTGAGGTAGAAATGCAAGATTGTCATGGCAGATGAGTTTGGAAGAAGGGATTAAAAGGCTCGAAGAAGTACATATGTTAGAAGAGGATATACCATAAAATGCCAGAAAACCAACCAGAGGACTATGTTGTATGGCAGGGCCCATAGAACGCAGCATTTTCCAAAGCAATAAGAGAAGCATTTGTGAGACAGGCACCAGCATCACTAAGAAATTCAATGGCCAGGTGCAATGGTACATGCCTGTAGTCCCAGCTTCTTGGGAGGCTGAGGCAGGGGGATTGCTTGAGCCCAGGAGTTTGAGTCCAGCCTGGGTAACATAGCAAGACATCATCACTAAAGAAAAAAAAATTCAGTGTTAGGCCAGAGCTGAAGGTAGGAAATGACATTATAGACTGGACTCACTGGTAAAAACCACATTTTTCAGTGGCAAAAACCACAATTACTTTTGCACCAACCTAATAGCAAGAAGGATGATAAGACTCTGAAACAATAGAGGCCAAGTGGCAGAGTTTAATTATCAGAGAAGGGTAGATACAATTATCTTAATGACTGGAAGGCCTGACATGAAGATAATGATGGGGATATTTAATAGAACTAGCATCCTTCAGGGAAAAACAGGTAGCCAATGATGGTACTACTCACATTGTATAAATTAAATAAATCAAGGATGAATGATGAGGGTGCTGAGGGCAATCATGCATTAAAAGTGACCATTTTTTCCCAGTTTCCTAACATGAGGATCCATTGCTTGAAGGAGGGATCAAGTCCTCAGGAGGATGGACCCAGCAAAACCACTGCAGATAGACACTGCAAATATCAAATGAGAGATAATTCCCTCAGTCCTTCTTCAAAGTGGCCTCCATTCATTTAATCAAGTGGCTATGAACTGGGGAAAAGAGAATGCCAAGAGCTGTCAGATGTTTGTTCCAAGTTGACATTGATACCTAGAGACTCCAAGTGTCAACATCTCTGTCTCTTCCCCTTCACCTCCTTGTTATAGTGAGAGCATACAAATGGCAAGTCACAAATATGGTTCTGGTCCAAATTCATCTCACAGTGGTTCCATTGAGATGCAACTGATAGTTACTTCCCCACTCCCTGAATGTACAATTGGAAAAGACATGCTTACTTGGTGGTTGTCACAACATCTGCATAGATCCTTGACCTATGGGGTAAGAGCTATCATAATGGTGAAGGACAGTTCTCTGGGTGGCCTTGGACCAACATGGGTTTTCCCCTTTTCTAGCTTGTAGTTCCCAAGAATAACAGTGGAATGTATAGAAAGGCAACATACTGAGATAAGGAGAAACGGCTACAACAGCCTGGGTCTGTTCCAGTCCTTCCTAGAAACAGGATGTCTTTCAACCCTTTAGCCCAGCAATTCCTGTGCCCTGGGGTGTAAAACCCAGGGTAGGCTGCTTTACAAGGTCTCTTAGCTGTGGTGCAACTGGGGAAAGTACAGACCAGACTGTATCCACCCCAGACAGTTTTTCTAAGCCTCAGGCAATGAGCTCACAGTGAATGCTAGGCTTCTGTTATTCCTTACTGCCTATCTATAGTAAACTGATTTCATGTAATTTGCTCTGTGTGAGAGTGCTGTCTCACTGGACTTAAGCAAGTAGTGAAAGTGCAGCCCAAAAAGCAATGGTTTGAAGTGGTAACCAGTGCACAGTGAACCTGCTTTACAAATGGGGAAAGCCAAATGGAAACCTCTGAAACTGCCTCCACCCCTGGCCAAGATATCTTGGGGGAGGGAGAGAATGAGAGAAATTAGTGCTACCCTTCAAGACTTTAAGATGCAGGATGATCCCTGTCATATTCCCACTTAATTCACCAGACTATCCCCTGCAAAAAACTAGATAAATCCTAAAGGACGATAGTAAACTATTGCAAGTTCAACCACGTAGCAGCCCCAATGGCTACTGTGGTACTTTTGCTGGAGCAGATCAACATAATATTGGGTATATGATATGAGGTCATTCATCTGGCAAATGAATTCTTCTCCATCCTCCTCAAAGATGATCAGAAACAATTGGTATTCAGTTGCAATGGACAACAGCATACCTTTACAATTGGACCCCAGAACTATGTTAACTCTCCCACTCTGTTATAGTCAAAAGAGACCAGGAGTGTTTGGTGAAAAGAGTATTGATTAATGTATGCTCAATCTGCCTTGTTTAGCCAAAAGTCAGGTTATTTTTCTAGTAGCACTATGGGAAGAAGGAGCAGATGCCTTCTGAGGAGCTACAATTTCCATTACTGAGAGTATCCTAGCATAAACTAAGTGCTTGCTTGTCATGGCCATTGTGGCGATGACTTATGTTTCTGATGGAGGTGCTTGAAATTGTCAGCCTTGAGATTCTCTGATTTTGAAAATGAGAGATTAAAAAAAGTGAGGCTGGGCTATTGACTTTGGAAGAGCACTTTCAGGTGGATATTTTGAGTCAGGAGCCAAGAAGTAATCAAGTTCCAATTGTTTAGTGGTATGGGCTTAAGTAGGTTAAATGGCATGTGCCTCAGAAAACAGTCCATCTCTTGGATGTCTACTTTAAACACATCTCAATCTCTTCAGGATGTCTTTGATTATGGCTGTTCATAAGTTAATATCCTTTGGCTTTATCTCTTATTCCACTCACTGGTGGTGGTGACCAGTTTGGCAGAAGTTTCAGCCGGCCTCATGGCTGCAGTTATCAGGTGTGTGGTGTGTTCTTCACTCTGCATCTTCTCTATTATAAGTTGGGGTTCCTTCAGGATTGCTTGTCACTCAGGCAGATGCAACCCAAAGTTGCACAAGAGGTTACAGTCCGTGGGACAACCCTCAACCAATGAGAAATAGGAGATGATGGAGCTACGCTTTCTCTTTTCTTCCCTGGTGGACAACACAGGCGTCTCAATATGGTGCCCAAAGATCCAACACCCAGTCTCATGTAATGGTGGTCAACTCAATAAGGCATCCTTATGTTAGCTATTTCCTCCTCCCAATTTCTTTCCTCTTGCTCCCTACTTCTGCCTTCTGGATCACATTCCCAAATAAACAAATTGCACTCAAGCCTTCATTTCATATTCTGCTTTTGGGGGGAATATGAGGTATGTTCTGAAATATGATTATCTCATAGATGCTTCCAGTCAGATGCTACCAAGAACTATGTTATTGGGATACAATCTCTTGTGTGTGTATGTGTGTGTGTGTGTGTGTGTGTGTGTCCTTCTCTATTCTTATTTTCTAATCTACATAAAACAAGGCAAAATGGGTCCAGTTCCATTTCAAGAAAGAAATTCATTAAGGAATAATAGTAGTGAACATTCTTTGGTTGATCCTTATATGTCAAGCATTGTGCTAAGTGATTTATATACATTATCTAACATCTTACCTTAATTCTATGGGAGAAGAACTATTATTGTTCCTATTTACATTTAAGGAAATGGAGGCTGAGAAAATATTAGTAACTTTCTGTATGTGGCTTGGCTGGTGAATAGTGAAGCCAGGAGGCCATCTGATTCCACTGTTTGGTTTCACAGCAGAGTTCTTAAACACTAGAAATCCACAGATGCAAATCAATATTAGGCCCCAGGGAATGATTAATGGTGTTTGATTACCAACATTTAATGTGCGAGCATTGGGATGGGATTGCACACAGAGTCGATTTTTCTGAAGCAGCCTATAGAGAACAGGTGTCTCCTCCAGCAGGGGTGGAAGGTCTCATTCACCAGACAGGGAAGGTCAGCTCCTTTCAGGTTTTGTCTGATTGCTGGAAAAGGAAGAGTACTGTGATGTTTATTTACGGTTATATATAATTTTTATGATTATTTATGATATTTGTAAATAGATGGCTCTCCCTGGTAATTTATGGAAGTTTCTTGGATTTTTAATCACAGAGATGGCCTTAAAAATAATTTCAGTCTGTCACTGGAGGACAAATAAATGGTGTTTGCCATGTCAGGCTTCAAGTAGGAGTGGCTGGTAACACCTAGGAAACAAAACAAATAGGATTAGGTAATTTACAAAAGTGCTTCATTTTTCAAAACCTCACTTTCCTCACTTCTTCATCTTATTCTGAAGTATAATGTTTGTCTTAATTAGAAGAAACGGGTGGTGACTCGGAAGGCAAACAGATCCATTATTCTTCAAGAAATGTTCTAATCCTTCAGCCTGAGGTCAGGCTGTATGGATAATAGATACCCTGGGAGGGGAAGCATTTTTTTGTTTTAAACTGCTGCTTTAGCAAACATCTCCTTTTCCCCATCCCATCAGCTTCCAAAGCAACCCACAAATGTCTTTCCAAGGAGTATACACAGAATCCAGACTCTAGACCCAGCCCTGGTGCACATGCTTGGGCTGAAATATTTTAGGGCCTTTGATGATAGCCGTCATACAAGCCATATCTGTTCTCCAGAACTAGGCTCAACCAAACAAGGGAAGGGTGGAATTTCCTTTCGATTATCTTTCAAAATATATAGTCATTAGTGCATCCCAAAGTTTAAAGTATGCATGTAAAATTGTATGTGTCATATGACACAGAGTTATTCATGTGAACCAATTTTATTAGTTTCCAGGGATTCTGTCCCCAAATTAAAATGAAATGAGAACCACTGTGATGAGAACCATAACTACTGAATTCTGTGTCCTTGAGAAACTTACTTAGGCTTTCTGAGCATGTGCTAAGGTGACAGAGGATTCAAAGATGAACCAGATGCAGAACATGACCTCCAGAAACTCACAGAATAGTGGAGGGGGTGTCAGCAAATATACATAAATAACTAAAATATGAGATAGAGAAAGGAAAACTTCCTTTTGGTAGAGTGTTATAGGAGTTTAAAAGTGAGGTTATTCCAAGCTGAAAGGAGCAAGAGAGGCTGTGCAGAATCCTCTGAATTTAGTCTTGAAGAGAGGGTTGGATTTAAACACCCAGGGGCTGGGTTGTGAAAGCTATTCCAGAAAGAAGGAATAGCCTGTGTCAAAGCTGAGGTGTGACAACACTAGTGTGTGTGGGCAGCAGTACAAGGATTTTGAGAGCAGGCAAACCGGGGAAGGATGGTGGAGGGATGTGCCCATTGGATGGAGAATTGTGGAGGACCCTCATGGATGACAATCTTTCATCAAATGAGGCTGTGACTTGCCCAAGGTCACATGGCTAGCAGTTGACAGTAGGGTGGATTGCAGCCGCGGTCCCCTGATTCTCAGACAAGTCAATTTTCTGCATCTCTTCTTCACTTTACATTACAAGGAATTTCTAACTTTGCTTTATTTTTGGTCATCTATGACAGATATGTTGCGAGCCCATTTCCTGAGGTTAAAGGTAGTCTGGTCCTGAGGTTAAAGGCAGTCTGGTCCTGAGGGCTTAGCCCAGGAAATCTACCCATTTTGTGGCACACTATGAATAGGTTTGCTCTTACTTTCCTGCCACCCTCCTCTCACCTGTTAGGATACCAGTGGGGCCAGGGCTGAGCCAGTAAGGACTCCATAACAGGCACGTGGCCGAGGGTATGTGTGTGCGAGAGAGGAGGATGTGTGATGTGTACGTGCTTATATGCCTGATGTCTCTGTACCAAGGCCAAATGTGAATTACCTTGGGGCTTTTGTTCACTCAGCTTGACATGGGCAAAAAGCCAGCACAAAGAAGAATTCTACTTTGCCCTAAAGTGTGTTTACTTCTGGGCTTATGCAGAGCTCAGGAAACAGGGAATACTTCATTGACTACGAAAGCCCTTCCTTGTAGTGGGCTACATGCTGGCTTAGTTGAGAGAGAGAGGCAAATAATTGGTTAAATTCAAACATTGGAAAGGACCTTAGAAATCATCTGCCAAATGCTTTCCATGACAGCACATGGCTTCCTGAAGCAGGCTAATACCTGCCTCTCAGGGTTAGTCTGCTGGTCAACAAATAGTAATTAAGAGCTCAGTATCTGCCAGACAGGGATGTTGTGAGGATAAAGTGAGGTAATGCCAGTCAAGTGCCCAGCACAGTGAGGGCACCCACGCAGTTAAGAAGAGGTGGCTTCCCCAATGTGGAGCAGGGTTCTGGAAGCCTAGGAACCCGACACACAAATATATCCAGGCAGTTATTCTGGCCTGCAACTCTGCATTCCCCTCTCTTTCATGTTGTCACCTGATACCCTGATTTTACAAACTTAGCATCCAGTGCACCAAAACCAGGGATCAGATTTTAGTGTTTTCTGTTCAGTCCTTCCTGTGTTTTGTAGTGTGTGTGTGTGTGTGTGTGTGTGTGTGTGTTTTGTAGTGTGTGTGTGTGTGTGTGTGTGTGTGTGTGCTGGGTAGGGGGTTAGTCTTTGTTTTTAATGTGATTAATTAGTTCTTTTCCTTCTGTTTTTGACTGCTTTTGATTTAGTGTTTGTATTAGTTTCCTAGGGCTGCTGTAACACATTTTCAAACTGGATGGCTTAAAACAACTTCTCAGAGTTCTGGGGCTTGAAGTCTGAAATCAAGGTGTGGGCAGGGCCATGCTCTCCTGAAACCTGTCAGGGAGTCCTCCCTTGACTCCTAGCTTCTGGTGTCTTTCAGCTGTCCTTGATGTTCCTCCATTTGTAGCTGCATCACTCTAATCTCTGCCTCCATTGTCAATGGCTTTCCCCCAGTGCAGCTCAGTGTGCTCCCATTGCCTTCTTATAAGAATACCAGTCATTAGACTTAGGACCCACTGTAATCCATTATGGCCCCATCTTAACTAATTAACCTGCAAAGACCTTGTTTTCAAATAAAGGCATTTTCTGAGATTTCAAGTGGACACAAATTTTTGGTGACACTATTCAGCCCAGTAGGGTATAGACAGTCCCCAATTTATGATGGTTTGACTCATATAATTTCTTGCCTTTATGATTATGTGAAAGCTATAGGTACTTAGTAGAAACTCTATTTTGAGCACCCGTACAACCATTCTGTTTTTCACTAGTACAGTATTCAATAAATTACATGGGATATTCAATCCTTTTTAATAAAATAGGCTTTGTGTAGATAATTTTGCTGAACTGCAGGCTAATATCAGTGTTCTGAGCACATTTAAGGCCAGGCTAAGTTATGATGGCTGGTAGACTAGATGTATTAAATGCATTTTTGACTTATGATATTTTCAACTTATGTGAACTTATTGGGATGTGACCCTATTGTAAACCAAGGTGAATTTATATTTGTAAAGGAATTTTCCAAGAGAAGAAAGGGTCCATATTGGATGAAGAGTAAACATTATTGTCTTTCTTCTGCATCCTGTTTCTCTGAACTCTAGATGACCTGGGGTGCCTGTGTTACAAAGCACTAAAGGACTGATCAGTCTTGACCAAGCATCCCTGGTTCACTGTGGTTCCTTTGTACCTGTCCAAAAGAAGTTATTTTTAAAAAGGTGGATTCCTGGCCTGGCTCTGACATTTTCTACTGATGTAACTTCAAACAAATCTTGTAATCACTTTGAGCTCAGTTTCCTCCCTAAGAACTAAGAATAGCAATAGTGCCTGCCTGTGCTATTTCCACAGGGTGTTGGTGAGGAGCAAGCGAGAGGACATGTGAAACATCCTTGCCCATTTGCTGATCAGCACCTCCATGCATCTAAAATGAGGGTGATCTTTCAAAAACACTCACCTAGGCTGGGTGTGGTGTCTCACGCCTGTAGTCTCAGCATTCTGGGAGGCTGAGGCAGGCAGATTGCTTGAACTCAGGAGTTCAAGACCAGCCTGGGCAAAAATGAGCCAGGCATGGTGGCATGTGCCTATAGTCCCAGCTAATCAGGAGGCTAAGGTGGGAGAATGGCTTGAGCCTGGGGGATTGAGGCTGCAGTGAGCTGTGTTCATGCCACTGCACTCTAGCCTGGCTGACAAAGCAAGAACCTGTCTCAAAAAAACAAAAACGAAAACAAAACACTCATCTAATCCTTTCACTTCCTTGTTTAAATACTCTAATTGCTCCTTCATGTTTAGAATAAAGCCCAAACTTATTCCTACAGCTTAAAAAAGCCCTGTAGGATCTGGCCCCAACATACCTTTCCAGTCTCAGAGCTCACTACAAGTCTCATCTCTCCCATGTACCCTTCACTAACTCTTCCGGCTCATACCTGCAAGCTTATTTTCTGAACCACTAGGTTAGCACTTGATTATATTTTGTCTGAAATTATTCTTTGATGGTTTCTTGTAGGAGGGTCTAATCTAGTGAAAGCTGTAGAAGCACAGCAAATAAAAGAAGAGAAGTCTAGTTGAAGTAAGGATGTTTCACCTGCCTATCTCTCTCATTTTAATGTCACCTCTTTGCTCTTTTCACTGACTTTCTCGTCACATATTTGGTAGCCCTGAGGCTTTCTTGAGCACCACTTAAAAACCATTGTATGGATTTCAGATTCAAGATGGCAGAAGTTTTCTCTCTCTCTCTCTGTCACTCAGATGGCATTAAAATTATAGTAATAATCTTTAAAAACTATAAACTTATAACAACCAGAAGAAACAAAGACATGTGGTGGTAGCAATGCTCTAATGGTTGGTATCTTTCAAAACATCTTTGGAAGGTAGAAAACCTATGAAGAAATAATTGATAGAACTGAGTGAAGAAAGCTTCAGGGTAGGAATGTACACTTGGGTGTTAGCAAAAGGAGAACACCTATTGCTCAATATAATGATAGAGAGGCTCTACCCGATGAGACAGTGGGCATCAGAGTGAGAGTAGAAAGTGGGGCTGAAAACAGAAGACTAACTGAAGATTCATGGAGCTGTCGACTCTACTCCTTCCATGTTTTCTGTGCAACCAAGGACAGCCCTTGTCCTTTAGCTGAATCTTCTCTCAATAAATTGAAAATAATCATTGGGGGAGAGGTAGTGTGGGGATTACTGTCCCAGAGTAAAGCTCTTCTCATTCTGGAATGGAGGGGTCCAAGTGTAATGACTGGTTTCCCACCTGTTCACTTGAAACAAATTATGTCATTATGAGCCAAACCCTTGTGCACAGAGCTCCTTATTTGCTGTTCTGTTGCCACCTTCTCAAATATGAGAAGATATCCGAAGGTTATCAGAACTCTTAAGCAAAGCCCATAACATAAAAGAGAAAGGCCAAGGTAAACAAGCAAAAGTGAAACTGAATGAAGTGGAAATAATTCAAAGGACAGAGAAACACTTAAAAAAAAATCTAGTTTCTTCAGAGGGATTTGAGAAAATAATGCATCTATAAAACAGGTGAGAATGCAATGAAAAAGAAAAAAAGGATAAAATAAGAAAGATCTTGGGAAATATAAAGGATGATTGCTAACAAAATAAATTGATGTAAGAACTAGAAGACAAAGGGAAGTAAATCACTAATAGCTAAGAATAAAAAGAAAGAGAGAGAGAAAGAAGAAAGGAAGAAAATATAAATAATTGAAAGAAAGAAAAGATGAGAGAATCAATTTAGGAATCACATCCTCTGAATAATAGATTGGCTTTTATAGAAGTTCCTAAATTGGCAGAGGAAACCAGAGAAGAGGAAGTTATTAAGTAAATAAGAAAAGAAAATTTCTAAGTACTGAAGGGAGATATGAGTCTTCAGATTAAAAGACCTACTAAATATTAGATGAAATAAATTTAAAAAGATCCATACCAATACAAATATTCATGCAGTTTTGCTTCACTGGAGATAAATTGATGATCTTGAAAGTTTCCAGACAAGAAAAGCAGGGGACTTAGAACAAGAATCAGTCTGGCATTAAACTTCTTAATAGCAACACTGGATACTAGAAAAATGGAGCAATGCTTTCTAGAGCTCTGACTGAATGTGATTTTTGTCCTAAAATTCTATACCTAGACAAGCTATCAACAAGTTTTAGGTCAGAATAAGGATCATTTTTTTGAAGTACTCAGAAAGATTATAACCATAGATTCTTTGTTAGGAAGCTGTTAGAGAACGTGTTTGAGAAGAAAAAATCAAAGGAGTGAACAAGGAAAGAGGAAGTCATGGAGACAATGCCTCCAACCCGGAAGAGCAGCAAAGAGAAATTCCAGCCTGACAGCTCGGTCCTGGGCACAGGGAGAAATTAGTACATATTGGAGAGAAAAGACAGGGGATGCTGTGTAAGAGATGTTGGCAGTGTGGGGGACGGAGGATTTTATAGATTAAATTGTATATTAAGAACTTTGGGCCAGGCATTGTGGCCCATGCCTATAATCCCAAGACTTTAGGAGGCTGAGGTGGTTGGATTATCACTTGATCCCAGGAGTTCGAGACCATCCTGGGCAACATAGGGAGACTCCGTCTCTACGAAAAATAAAAAATTTAGCTGGATATGGTGGCATGCACCTGTGGTCTCAGCTATGCAGGAGGCTGAGGAGGGAGGATTGCCTGCAGCCAGGAGATAGAGGCTGCAGTGAGCTATGATGGCACCATTGTACCCCAGCCTGGGCAACAGAGTGAGACCGTGTCTTAAAAAAAAAAAAAAAAAAAGAACTTTGAAAATTGCGAGATTATTTTAACATTATGGAAAATAAGAAAAAGGGGAGAAAAATCAGAAACTTCGGAAAAACAACGACAACAATAAAACAGTATGAGAAAGGCCTGGTCCAAATATAAAGCAAACTCACTGTGGCATGATTTTGGCCAATTAATGGAATGGATGTGAAGAAGGATAATCCATTTGATCTAGATGCCAGAAGTATTATTCTCTGGTTTTCAGCTTTTAGAATCCACATGTACAAATCATGGAGGACTAAACTATGGTTACAAACAGAGCACAAATATTATTCATTTTGATAATATAAACATTGCAGGTTTAACTGACAGAGGTTGGGGAGTAGAAGCGAGGAAGAAGGAAAGAGTTGTGAATAGTTGATGGAACAAGACATGAGGCTTCAACATGCCACTTGAACTTGTAAAAATTGATTGGATGAACTGAAAACGGGGCTGTAACTACATTGGATGAGAAGTGGGAAGGGAAGAAAGGTAGGGGTGGTATAGGTGAGTTAAATTTTCATCCATCATGGTGGAAGTCAGTAGACAATGATGAAAGGTAATAAATCAAGAAATGCAGCTATATATTAATTATATAGAGATTGGAAGTAATCACCAGGAGAAATAAAAATAGGAATGATTAAAAGTACTTCTCTAGGAAAAGTACTTTCTCTAGGAAACAGGACTGTGTGGGGCCGGGGTGTACATTTTCATTATAAGTCTCTTATAGTATTTGTCATTCCAACTATGTGCATATTTCTTATATAACATTTTTTTTAAAAAACAGACAGCCATATACGCAAAGAAAACTACTAGATGACCTTTGAAACTTGCTTTTAGCCCTCAATTTCAATTATACGTAGCTGAAATTTCAGCTTAGCTGAATATAACTGTAATTAAAAATCTCAACTGCCTAATGGCAGCCAATTAGCTAGAGCTGTCAGGAGCCAAAAAGAATGATGGGCAGTTTGAAGACTTTGCTATAAGGCTTGGCAACAAACTGGCAAAGATTCCCGCTCTCTGACTCCTCCTTCATGTCTTCTAATCTAAAGGAGGCAGCAGGATTTATAGCAGGATCCTTGGCTTTGGACTTTACTGCAGACCTCCATTCAAGTCTTGGCGCCACCACTTATTGCCTGGGAGACCTTGGGCAAGTTATTTAACCTTTCTGAACCTATATTTTGTCAGCTGCAAAATGAGGATGCCACCTCCCTTACAGTGTTATTATAAAGATTGAATGAAATAATGTAAGTAATGATCACACTATAGTGCCTGGCTCACTTTAGATAGTCAATATATGGTAGCTATTAGGGAGAAACACAAAATTTTAGGTGGTGGAAATACTTGCTGTCCTGAAAATATGTAGGGCTTTTCTACTTGGCAGAATTTGAAGCATTGATGTAAAATCTTCTATCCTAACCCTTGCAATCACCTTGCTAGGAATAATAGGCAGCAGCTATGTTACCACTCCCACCCCTGGCAGACATAACTAATTGATCTCAGCATTTTTTTCCTGAAGGATGTGGCTTCAGGATCCTTTTTAGTATGGCTTTTGAGATAGTCGTTGCCAATCAATCAGAACTGGTACTTAAGGTAAAAATTGTTTTTCATCTTTGACTAGACGTATATGAGATCCGTCAGGATAATCAGTTCTTCCAATGACTGGGTGACCACATAGTCACATGCAGGTAACAGTGTGTTCTATGTTGATGCACAGTGACTTCCCCATTGGTGCTTGAAATGTCATAGTTCCTGGAACTTCATGGACAACATTGTTGTAGGAAGGCTTTTACTAACTCTACGCCAGGTAGTTTCCCTCCCTGGGAGTTTGTCACTGTTAGTAGGCTAGGAACTCTGGAGAATGAGGATAAAGACTTGGGGACTCTAGGAACATCAAGGAACTGTTTGGGATATAAGGGGTTAAATGGTAAGTGGGACCTCAAATGCACTTGATTTCAAGAACTGCAACTTCCAGATGCCAGTCAAATCCTTAGTTCTGTTAACTGTCCTAATACTAGGTGGCCAAATGTTCTTGAATGTCTTTGCTAGGCTGCTTGCCTCCCAGGCACCCTTCTCCCCAGGTTACTTCCTACTGAAAAGCCCTTCAAAGGGTTTTTTCCTTAAGTCTGCAGACACTTTCCCATTCACCCACCCATGATAGCTTTTAAGTCTCTAAATCTTAATGCTGACGCTACTATAGTATGGTTTCCTAACAATCCATGCAGGGCAGATGGGGTTGGCGGAGGGAGAGTCCATATATGGGTTGGATGGAAACTCCTTAAATGTTTTGAGCCAAACAGGCTACACCTGAGTTTAGAAGAACACATTGTTTTCTCCTCCATCAAGAGATTGCAAACTTTTGTCTCAGGGCAGTTGGCCTTCACTGATGTTGGCTTAAAATTATTATTTAATTGCTGCCTCCTTTATGCTTCATCTGAGAACTAAACAAAACCCAAAGCCAGCTCCTTGAGCTGGTGACATTTAGAACCAGAGAGATTTCTCAGGGAAACAAATTTTAAGCTGCACTTGTGGATAGATGGAAAGCACACACAGACACCCCTCCCTGTCTAATACACACACTCATAGCTGATTGATTCAGGGTTGTATATTTGCTTGGTTTTCTTTTACACATCTACTTATTCTAAGCTTTCAAATGGAATATCTTCCAAGAAGGAAATAATGCGTGAGAAGAAACATACATGCAGACACCCATCCCCCACCCCAATTTCTGTAGGGGTGGAGGGATGTGTGTGGGTGGGGAGAATGAGAATGTGAAATCAAAAGAATGATTAAGAGAATTTGACAAAGAAAACGACTTCTTCCACCCATTTAACAGCCACATTAATTCACTTGGATGATCAAATGCAAAAGACTAAGAGAATTACAACATTTTCCAGGCCAAGAAATAGTAATTATTCAGAGGAAAATCTTGGCAAAATGAGGAATAAACCAAGCAAAAACTGCAAGAGAGAGGGGGAGAGAGAAAAAGGGAGAGAGAAAGACACACACACACACACACACACACACACACACACACACACACACAGAGAGAGACTGAAGAACAAAAAAGCCAAGTTAGACCACAGTGTTTGGGCAGGCTTTGTACATTTTGCATCCTCTTAGTTTAAAAGGAAACAAAAATAGAAAAAAGTCAAAGTTTTCATTTTAACAAGAAATGGAAAACTGGTGGTTGTGATAATCCTTGGTCTCCCCTTCACAGTCGTTCTGTGCCATTTTCCTGGTAGAAGTAACAGAGGTCAGCTGAGGAAAGGGTGAATTCTCAAGACTGTGCATGTGGGAGCTTGTGTCATTCTATACGGACTGTTCCTATTTAAGTGCTGGGTTTTATTTTTAAAAGCTCTGCTGTCCCCTGATAGAAGGAGGGAGTGGAAGTGGGAAGAGGTAACGTGTGAACAAGGTTAGAAGCAGAAAGAAAAAGGAAGGAGAAGAAAAAGATAAGTCCAATTTTCTTTGGAAGTGTATTGTATTGTTAGGCTTGCCTGGCTCTGTTCCAGGGACTCAATTGAAAGTGAATTTCTCTTATTGAATTCCGTCCAGAGAGATCATAACCTCAAAAGGCTACTATTACCCAGAGGGCTTCAGATGGAATCATTTGTGCATGACTCTTGAAATGCAAGGAGTCACAATTGTCATTTGACAACACCGGACCGTCAGGCCAGCTCCTTTCAGGGCAGGGGAATTGTTGACATAATCTGGCCCCTGGTACCCTTCAGAGGGACCAGTCTCTCCATTTCTTGTGCTTTTTTGCTCAGCAGGTGCAGCAGCAAAAAAAAAAAAAAAAAAAAAAAAAAAAAAAAAATCACGGAGTTTCACAGAACCACAGCTAACAACAACAACAAAAAAAACAACTCTGGCTGATTTAAACATCAAATGCTTACCCTGTACAAGAAAATAAGGGATATAGGTCATGATACAGGTCTTCAGATCTTCGGAGTCCTTGGAACTAAGTTCATCTTTTTTAGCCAAAAGACGCAGTGAAAATATAATAACCCCCTACAAAACTCGTAGAAACCAAAATAGAGGCTAAATGAAGATACTAAGAGATGGGCTAAGACTTTGGGAAGGGAGGGGAAAAAATCAAAGCTGCCTCTTCGATTTGTCTGGGTAGTTTCTTCTTCTTTTGAACTGGCACAGCAAGAAGGCTTGCATGATGTGAACGATAACAGTGGCTTTTGAAATGTTTCCTACTCCATCTCATTTTCCTTCTTTTTATCCATTCCCTTCTTCCTCTTTAACCTTCTCATTCCATTCATTGCAGCCTGTATTCCTTCTTCTTTTTCTCCCTTTCTTTCAGCATTAAGTAGTGGGAGTTGCTTCCGAAGCTTAGCTCTGATAATAAACCTCTTGTGTGGTGACTCCATTTATTCTTAGATACACACAACCTGTTTTGAATAGGGCTATGGAGAGAAACTCAAATAGAATTAACCATTCTTTTCAGCGGTTGTTGAATACCAGCTTTCGTTCTCAAAATCAAGTTTCAATGACTGGTTTCTTTTGAACAAAGTGCAAAGGAATTTAGAATAATAAGTGTAACAAGATGGAGAAAATTTTATTCACCAGTATTCTTCTTGAGAAAAACACTGTATGCGTTTGGGAGAATTACTTTGATAAACCACTTTGGCTGGGGATTAAGGCCCCAAAGTATACTAAAGTAACAAAAGATGGTCACTAAACTGCCTTTGAAGGAGGGTAGGTCCTGTTACTTGGGGAGTCCTTTGTTTTGCTGAATTCAGTGATTAGTGTGATAGGGCAGTCTGGAAGAGGAGGAGGAGGAGGAGGAGCCTGAAGGAGGAAATTGGGGATGTTGAGAGGAGAGAATGTGGGAAAATGAGAGAGGACAAGCAAAAGAGAAACCCCAAAGGTCTTCATAGCTAAGGTGTGTGTATGAGTTATGTTCAACTTTTTATCACAAAAATCTGAAACGTATTAAAAAATAGAATACTATAATGAACCCTGCCACATGCACATTCCTGGCCAAATTCTTATTACATTTGTATCTTCAATGTTCTTCTTCCTCTCTCTTATTTTGAAGCAAATCCAAGAGGAACTTAGAAGGAAAGAAATGTTCAGTGGGAGTTGTAAAGTTGCTTGCTGTGGTCTGTTTCATACCTTGTATAAGGCCTTCCATAAAGAGTCCCTTGGTCACTCATACTTAAGTGAATAGGTTGGTCTCTTTTTTTTTTAAACTTTCATTTTAGGTTTGGGGGTACATGTGAAGGTGTGTTACACAGGCAAACTCGTGTTACAGGGGTTTGTTGTACAGATTATTTCATCACCAGGTACTAAGCTCAGTACCCAAGAGCTATCTTTTCTGCTCCTTTCCCTCCTCCCATCCTCCACCTTCAAGTAGACCCCAGTGTCTGCTGTTTCCTTCTTTGTGTTCATTAGTTATCATCATTTAGCTCCCACTTATAAGTGAGAACATGTGGTATTTGGTTCTGTGTTCCTGTGCTAGTTTGCTAAGGATAATAGCCTCCAGCTCCACCCATGTTCTTGCAAAAGACATGATCTCATTCTTTTTTTATGGCTGCATAGTATTCCATGGTGTATATTACCATATTTTCTTTATCCAATCTGTTGTTGATGGGCATTTACGTTGATTCCATGTCTTTGCTATTGTGAATAGTGCTGCAATGAACATTCATGTGATTATGTCTTTATGATAGAATGATTTACATTCCCCTGGGTATATACCCAGTAATGGGATTGCTGGGTTGAAGGGTAATTCTGCATTGAGCCCTTTGAGGAATTGCCATACTACTTTCCACAATGGTTGAACTAATTTACACTCCCACTAACAGTGTATAAGCATTCCCTTTTCTCCGCAATCTTGTCAGCATCTGTTATTTTTTGACTTTTTAATAATAGCCATTCTGACTGGTGTGAGATGGTATCTCATTGTAGTTTTAATTTGCATTTCTCTAATGATCAGTGATACTGAGCTTTGTTTCATAGGCTTGTTGGCCACATGTATGTCTTTTGCAAATTATCTGTTCATGTCCTTTGCCCACTTTTTAATGTAGTTGTTTGTTTTTCTCTTGTAAATTTGTTTAAGTTCCTTGCAGATGCTGGATATTAGACCTCTGTCAGATGCATAGTTTGCAAATATTTTCTCCTATTCTGTAGGTTGTCTGTTTACTCTGTTGATAGTTTCTTTTCCTTTGCAGAAACTCTTAAGTATAATTAGATCCTATTTCTCAGTTTTTGCTTTTGTTGCAATTGCTCTTAGTGTTGTTGTCATGAAATTTTTGCCTGTTCCTATGTCCAGGATGGTATTGCCTAGGTTGTCTTCCAGATTTTCATGGTTTTGGGGCTTGCATTTAAGTCTTTAATCCATCTTGAGTTGATTTTGGTATATGGTATAAGGAAGGTATCCAGCCTCAATCTTCTGTATATGGCTAGATAGTTAACCCTGCACCATTCATTCAATGGGGAGTCTTTTACTCACTGCTTGTTTTTGTCAGCTTTGTCAAAGAACAGATAGTCATAGGTGTGTGGCCTTTCTTTTGGGCTCTGTATTCTGTACATTGGTCTATGTATCTGTTTTTGTACAAGTACCATGCTGTTTTGGTTACTGTAGCTTTGTAGTATAGTTTGAAGTTGGGTAACATGATGCCTCCAGCTTTGTTCTTTTTGCTTAGGATTGCCTTGGCTATTTGGGCTATTTTTTGGTTTTATATGAATTTTAAGGTATTTTGTTCAAGTTCTGTAAAGAATGTCCTTGGTAGTTTGATAGGAATAGCATTGAATCTGTAAATTGCTTTAGGCAGTATGGCCATTTTAATGATATTGATTCTTCCTATCCATGAGCATGGAGTGTTTTTCCATTTGTTTGTGTCTTCCCTTATTTCTTTGAGCAGTGTTTTGTAATTCTCATTGTAGAGGTCTTTCACCTCCCTGGTTAGCTGTATTCCTAGGTATTTTATTCTTTTTCTGGCAATTGTGAATGGGATTGCCTTTCTGATTTGGCTCTCAGCTTGGCTGCTATTGATGTGTAGGAATGCCAGTGATTTTTGTATATTGATTTTGTATCCTGAAATTTTGCTGAAGTTTTATCAGCTGAAGGAGATTTTGAGCTGAAACTATGAGGTTTTCTAGATATAGAATCATGTCATCTGCAAGCAGAGAAAGCTTTACTTACTCTCTTCCTATCTGGATAGATTGGTCTTTGAGGGTGATAAGAACACGCTGTTGTGCATCATGGTTTAAGCAAGTTGAAGACAGTCACAGCACATGTGGATCCAGGACCCGGGTGATGAGGAATCAGCTGACAGATGAAGTTCTATAAATATTACAGATTTCAGCAAAGAAGAAAAATATGACTTAAAAACAAAATGTTAAAACATCTCTAGACAAGTGCCTTTGGAATTTTTCTGCTATCCACAATTTTAGATATACCTTCAAGTGTCTATTTACTAAATGAAGTGGTTCGATGATGTACACAGTGCACTTGATTGAAAGTTAGATTCTTTCATGACTCAATTATGAGCTATTGGTCAAATCATCTGCTGCTCTGGCTTGGTTGTTTTATTAATACTTGGCCTGTCTAATTCTCAGGGTTGTTGTGATTAGCAATTTTGGGAAATGCAAGCAAAAATGTTTTTAAAGTATGATGCTTTATAAAAAATGAACTAGAGTGTTAATGTTATTGAAAAAGGGCAGTGTAAGATTCTCCCATCTATACTCTGGGCCAAAAGAACTAACTTCATTTTTTAGGTTCTCAGGTTTTAACACAGGATTGCACATTTAGGATCTGAGGTCTTAACAAAAGAATTTACAGTGACACCCTTGGCTTCATCTTTGGACCACGCTTTCCTGGGGACTCTGATTCAATCTTTACTCAGAAGCCATTTCTTAATTTTAACATTGTTTGCCCTCTGAAGAGGCTGGGAATGTTCAAAACCGGCAAGTCTTGGTACCCTTTGTTTTAATTGTTCTTCTTTGAGGTCATCATTTTCTCTTGCATTTTACTGTAAGTGGTAAAAAGGAACCACGTAGTATCTCCAGTATTCTGGCTGAAAATTGCCTTAGCTAGCCACTTCATTAGTTACATTTTGTACCTTCCACATTACTATAGGTGACAGTGTTGCTAAACTCTGCCACTACATAAGGTTGATGTTTTTTGCCCATTCCTAAAAGGGTTCTCTCACTTTCTTTATTAGTAACCTTCTCAAAGTCCAAAGTTCTTCAAATAGCCTGTTCAAGGCACTTTCAGCTTTTGCTAACATTCTCCTTCAAGTCCTACAGCTTTGTAGCTTCTGTCCACTGCCTGGTTCCAAAGCCACGCACATATTTTTGGTTTTTGTTACAGTGGAACCTCACTTCCAGGTACCAAAATATATATTTTAATATAGATATAGATATAGATATATACAGAATATCTGTTCTGGTTCCAGACCACATGATTCTATATTTATATCTATCTATAACTATATAGATATATATTAGTTATCTAGTGCTGAACAACAAATTCCAAAACTTAGCGGCTTAAAACAATAAACATTGTCTCATAGTATTTGTGGTTCAGGAATCTGGGAGCAGCTTAGCTGGGTTGTACTGGCTCATGATCTCTCACAAGGCTGCAAGCAAGGTGTCAGTGGAGCTGCAATCACCTGAGGCTCGACTGGGCTACAGGATCCTCTTCCATGCTCATATATGTGGCGGTTGGCTGGAGGCTTCAGTTCCTTGCTATGTGGGCCTCTCCATAGCCTGCGTATAACATGGCAGTTGGCTTTCCTTAGAGCAAGTGATATGAGAGCACAAGAGAGCACTGCCACACTGCCTTTTGTGACCTAGTCTGAGTCACACAGTCACTTCTGCCTTATTCTAGTCATTAGAAGTGAGTCCTGAAGATCAGCCCACACTCAATGAGAAAGATTCCCAAGAGCATGAACACCAGGCTGTGATCCTCAAGGGCCTTCTTGGAGGCTGACTACCACATCTTCTACATGCAGGAACTGTGCTGTCTTGGAGATACCACAGCAAGTGAGATGTAATCCCTGTCTTTAAGGAACTCTTCAGGAAGTTCACATTGTGGGGAACACAGAGAAATAGGCCAGAAGTGTCGCAAGCACCATGACAGAGTCACGGCACATAGGCTATGTGGGCACAGAGGCAGGGGACTGTACTTAGACCAGGAATGAAGTCTCTTGTATGTGGGGTGCTAAGCCTTGAGCTTGCCAGGTCAATAAATGGGTGAAATTTATGCCAAGAAGAGAGGAGAACATCCTTAAAAGGGAGAAGTGTGGCCTTCTGAGGAAGTACCAGTCACTTAATATGGCTAGAGACAGGGTGCATAGTGAGAGAGGATAGATATTGAAGCAGGAGAGGTGGGAAGAGGCCAGGTTATGAGGGAGCTCATGTGCCAAATTCAGATGCTGGAACCTTGCCCTGAAGGCTATTGGGGGGATCTGGAGGATTGTGAATATTTGTGTAGTGTCTCCCATTGTGTCAAGTAGAAAATGTTGAAGACAGTGACCTTGGTTTCCAAAAGTTTACAATTTAGACTGAAAAGTAAAACATATGCACCATTAACTGCATTTGAGGGTGGTTCCTGACAGGTATCCTGTGAAAAGTACAGACTAGAAGAAGTATAGAAATAAAGGGAGATCAACTTTTTTTTTTTTTTTTTTTGAGACGGAGTCTTGCTCTGTCGCCCAGGCTGGAGTGCAGTGGCATGATCTCGGCTCACTGCAAGCTCTGCCTCCTGGGTCCAAGCCATTCTCCTGCCTCAGCCTCCAGAGCAGCTGGGACTACAGGTGCCCACCACCACGCCCGGCTAATTTTTTGTGTTTTTAGTAGAGATGGGGTTTCACCGTGTTAGCCAGGATGGTCTCGATCTCCCGACCTCATGATCCGCCCGCCTCAGCCTCCCGAAGTGCTAGGATTACAGGCGTGAGCCACCACACCCGGCCATTTTTTTTTTTTTTTTTAATGAGATGGAGTCTCACTGTTACCCAGGCTGGTGTGTAGTGGGACAATCTCAGTCCCACTACAACCTCCACCTCCTGGGCTTAAGTGACTCTCCTGCCTCAGCCTCCTAAGTAGCTGAGATTACAGGTGCCAGCCACCACACCCAGCTAATTTTTGTATTTTTAGTAGAGATGGGGTTTCACCATGTTGTCCAGGCTGGTCTTGAGCTCGTGACCTCAAATGAACCACCCACCTCGGCCTCCCAAAGAGATCAACGTCTGAAGGCATTATCAGTGACGTTTCTTGGAGGAGGTAGAATCTGACTCTTAAGATATGCTTGGGTTTTTGTTTTTGTTTTGCTTTGTTTTGTTTTCGAGATGGAATCTCGCTCTGTTGCCCAGGCTGGAGTGCAGTGGTGCAATCTTGGCTCACTGCAGCCTCTGCCTCCTGGGTTCAGGCGATTCTCGTGCCTCAGCCTCCTGAGTAGCTGGGACTACAGGCATGCATCACCACGCCCAGCTAATTTTTGTATTTTTAGTGGAGACGGGGTTTTGCCATGTTGGCCAGGCTGGTCTCAAACTCCTGACCTCAAGTGTCAAGTGCTCTGCCCGCCTTGGTCTCCCAAATTGCTGGGATTACAGGTGTGAACCACTCGTGCCTGGCAGGGGTTTGTTAATAGAGATGGGGTGGAAGAACCATTCTAGATGGAAGCAGGAGAGGAAGAGTCATGATGGGACAATAAGTGGTCCAGTGTGGGTAAAAAAGAGTTTTGTGTGGGAGAATGACAGTAGAGGGAAAGGAAGAAACAGATTGTAGAAGACCTTAAATACCAGGGAGTTTGAACAATGCCCAGGGAGCAGTAGGGAGCCATTGATGGCATTTGAGTTAGGAGTGTTTGAGTCAGGATTATAGTGGGCTAATCCTTTGTTTCACACAGGAAGATGCTGAAACAGATAAGCAGCCTTTCCTTGAAACATTCAAGGGGGTCAGGAAGAGAAGGATCTGGAATATAGGCCTCAGGACTCAGAGTCTGGTGCTCCTCCTGCTCCCTGCTGTGCCCTCCTCCAGGAGGACCAGCTTAGAGCCCAGTCATAGTTTGGGGACCTAGGTAACAGGCCTTGAGTCCCACCAAGAGAAACATTCTCTCAGGTGTGGTGTTTTCAGGGCTCTTCTGATCATCACTTAGCATTTTGTATAATTAATGGAGCCCACAGATGTTTGGCAGGAGAAGTTAATCAGCTATTAATCACCAAAGAGCCTCTCTTAGCGTTTATGGAGTTGAAAGAATGTCTGTTATAATTGAAATTGTAGTCGTTTACTGAACCTGAGTGGAGGGAAGGGCCAAGGGCAGACAGTCAGTGGGTCTCCCTTTAGCAAGTTTTGGCAGAGGTGCCTTGGGGTTTGTTCAGCTGCTATTAAGTAAGGAAGGTGCGACTGTTATTTTCCTGAGTTTGTGAGTGTCTAGAGAAGGCTGACTTCAGCAAGGAGAAAAGAAAAAGGTGGGCACGTGGTATGTTGTGATGAACCACATACTAGGCGTGCCAGGGAGTTGGTGTTCTTGTTCCAGCTCTGTCTACGTGGTCATGCCACACTGGCTAAATCTGCTAACTTCCTGGGACTCAGTGTTCTTATTTTTAAAATCAGATGTTTTGACTAGGCTTAGGATTCCCAAAAGCTCTTTCTTATACCACAAGGCCCAATAGATGCTTTAGTGAACAATGGCACCCTGTGGAATGAATTTGGTAACACCATTTACTACCCAGGCCTCTTGGAGATTCATGATGGACACCAGAATATTAAAAGAGTAAGATGTGGTTAAACAACAAAACAAAAAATCTGTTTAGCCCAACAGCTACCCAAATGTTTTTTATTACAGCACCCTTTGTTTATTAAACATCTAAAGGAACTAGCAGAATGTGTTCCTGAGTCTGACATCCGTCTGTATTTTTGGTTTTTGATTCAGTTACATTACTAGACTTAGGCTTTCTTTTCAGAAGTATTCTTGAGGGCTCTTGGTAAACTTCATAACCAGCCTGCCTGTCTCTTGCCCTCAACATGGTTTCCTGCATCATAAATGCATTTGGGCAGACTCCTTCCTGACCTTGCTGCTGACTCATGGTGACAGTAGATGAGCCCTGAAAACACCAAGCCTGAGAGAATTTTTCCCCAGCTGGGACTCATGGCCTGTTACATAGGATCCCAAACTATGACTGGGCTCTAAGCTGGTCCTCTGGACTGTGTCTCTCCAGGCTGTCTAGCTCTTGCCCTGCCATTCACATCTTCATGTGGAAGTAGAATACCATGTCAGCCAGTGTTGTCTTTTGCTATATAAAAGGTATTTGTAACTTGGTGGGAGTTGGATATGAAGATCATTTGAAAAGCTAGTTGTATCACTTTAGAAGATTTAATTCTGATTCCTAAATGACAACTGTCTTAGTCCATTTTCTGCTGCTATAACAGAATACCACAGGCAGGGTAACTCATAAACAATAAATTTGGTTCATGGTTCTGGAAGCTGGGACGTCCAAGAGTATGGCACTGGCATCTGGTGATGGTTATCCCATGGTGGAAAACAAAAAGCAGAAGTGGCACACAAGATGGGGAGAGACTGGACCACACTTATCCTCTTATCAGGAGACCGCTCCCTCAATAACTAAGCCACTCCCATGATAATGACATCAGCTCCTTTATATGGTGGAGCCCTCATGGCCTAATCACCTCCCAAAGGCCTCAATTCTTTTTTTTTTTTTGAGACAGGGTCTCACTCTGTCAGCCAGGCTGGAGTGCAGTGGCGCAGTCTTGGCTCACCGCAACCTCTGCCTCCCAGGCTCAAGTGATTCTCCTGCTTTAGCTTCCTGAGTAGCTGGGATTACAGGCACGTGCCACCATGCCTGGCTATTTTTGTATTTTTACTAGAGACAGGGTTTCACTATGTTGGCAAGGCTGGTCTTGTACTCCTGACCTCAAATGATCCACCCGCCTTGGCCTCCCAAAGTGCTGCAGAAATAATTCAGAAAACCCGAGACCCTCGGAAGGAAGCCGGCCTCAATTCTTTTTTTTTTTTTTTTAATTAATTTTTTTTTAATTATACTTTAAGTTCTGGGTTACATGTGCAGAACGTGCAGTCTTGTTACATAGGTATACACATACCATGGTGGTTTGCTGCACCCATCAACCCATCACCTATGTTAGGGATTCCCTCCCCTAGCCCCCCATCCCCACAGGCCCCGATGTGTGATGTTCCCCTCCCTGTGTCCATGTGTTCTCATTGTTCAACTCCCACTTATGAGTGAGAACATGTGATGTTTGGTTTTCTGATCTTATGATAGTTTGCTGAGAATGATGGTTTCCAGCTTCATCCATATCCTTGCAAAGAACATGAACTCATCCTTTTCATGGCTGCATAGGATTCCATGGTGTATATGTGCCACATTTTCTTTATCCAGTCTACCATTGATGGACATTTGGGTTGGTTCCAAGTCTTTGCTATTGTGAATAGTGCTGCAATAAACATACGTGTGCATGTGCCTTTATCGTAGAATGATTTATAATCCTTTGGGTATATGCCCAGTAATGGGATTGCTGTGCCAAATAGTATTTCTAGTTCTAGATCCTTGAGGAATTGCCACACTGTCTTCCACAATGGTTGAACTAATTTACACTCCCACCAACAGCGTAAAAGTGTTCCTATTTCTCCACAACCTCTCCAGAATCTGTTGTTTCCTGACTTTTTAATGATCATCATTCTAACTGGTGTGAGATGGTATCTCATTGTAGTTTTGATTTGCATTTCTCTGATGACCAATGATGATGAGCATTTTTTTCATGTGTCTGTTGGCTGCATAAATGTCTTCTTTTGAGAAGTGTCTATTCATATACTTTGCCCATTTTTTGATGGGGTTGTTAGCTTTATTCTTGTAAAATTGTTTAAGTTCTTTGTAGATTCTGGATATTAGCCCTTTGTCAGATGGATAGATTGCAAAAATTTTCTCCCATTCTGTAGGTTGCCTGTTCACTGTGATGATAGTTTCTTTTCCTGTGCAGAGCTCTTTAGTTTAATTAGATCCCATTTGTCAATTTTGGCTTTTGTTGCCATTGCTTTTGGTGTTTTAGTCATGAAGTGTTTGCCCATGCCTATGTCCTGAATGGTATTGCCCAGGTTTTCTTCTAGGATTTTTATGGCCCTAGGTCTCACATTTAAGTCTTTGATCCATCTTGAGTTGATTTTTATATAAGGTGTAAGGAAGGGGTCCAGTTTCAGTTTCCTGCATATGGCTAGCCAGTTTTCCCAACACCATTTATTAAATAGGAAATCTTTTCCCCATTTCTTGTTTTTGTCAGGTTTGTCAAAGATCAGATGGTGGTAGATGTGTGGTGTTATTTCTGAGGCCTCCATTCTGTTCCATTGGTCTGTATATCTGTTTTGGTACCAGTACCATGCTGTTTTGTTTACTGTAGGCTTGTAATAAAGTTTGAAGTCAGGTAGTGTGATGCCTCCAGCTTTGTTCTTCTTGCCCAGGATTGTCTTGGCTATGCTAAAAACTCTCAATAAACTAGGTATCGATGGAATGTGTCTCAACATAATAAGAGCTATTTATGACAAACCCACAGCCAATATCATACTGAATGGGAAAAAACTGGAAGCATTCCCTTTGAAAACCGGCAAAGACAAGGATGACCTCTCTCACCACTCCTATTCAACATAGTATTGGAAGTTCTGGCCAGGGCAATCGGGCAAGAGAAAGCAATAAAGGGTATCCAAATAGGAAGAGAGGAAGTCAAATTGTCTCTATTAGCAGATGACATGATTGTATATTTAGAAAACCCCATCTTCTCAGCCCAAAATCTCTTTAAGCTGATAAGCAACTTCAGCAAAGTCTCAGGTTACAAAATCAATGTGCAAAAATCACAAGCATTCCTATACCCCAATAACAGGCAAACAGAGAGCCAAATCATGAGTGAAATCCCATTCATAATTGCTACTAAGAGAATAAAATATCTGCAACTTACAAGGGATGTGAAGGACCTCTTCAAGAACTACAAACCACTGCTCAAGGAAATAAGAGAGGACAAAAAACAAATGGAAAAACATTCCATGCTCATGGATAGGAAGAATCAATATCATGAAAATGGCCTTATTGCCCAAAGTAATTTATAGATTCAATGCTATCCCCATCAAGCTATCACTGACTTTCTTCACAGAATTAGAAAAAACTACTTTAAACTTCACATGGAACAAAAAATGGCCTCAATTCTTAATACTATTAAAATGACAGCCAAGATTCCAACACCTGAACTTTTGAGGGACACATCAAAAGTATAATATTTCATCCCTGGCTCCCCAAAGCTTATGTTTTTCTCACGTACAAAATCCATCATTCCATGTGAGTAGACTCAAAGTCTTAACTTGTCCCAGCATCAACTCAAATCTCCAAAGTCAAGCCAGGCATGATGATGTGTCCTTGCAATCCCAGCTACTCAGGAAGCTGAGGTTGGAGGATCACTTGAACCCAGGAATTAGAAATCAGCCTGTACAACATAGCAGGACCTTGTCTCTTAAAAAAAGCAACCCCCCTCAAAAAAAACCCAGAGTCTCATCTAAATCAATAAGAGTGAGTGAGTCTCCAGGTGTGATTTATCCTGAGGCAAATTGCTTTCAACTGATAGCCTGTGAAATTAAAGAAGTCATCTACTTCCAAAATACAGTGGTGGGATGGACATAGGATGGACATTCCCATGCCAAAAGGGAGAAAAAGGCAAGAAAAAATGGGTAGCTGGTTCCAGGTAAGTTCAAAACCCAAGAGAGAAAACAAGATGAAGTCTTAAAGCTGGAGAATAAACTCCTTTGACCCCATGTTCCATCTCCTAGATACACTGGGGTGGGTTGGGCTCCCAAGTCCTCCCAGGCAGCCTTGCCCCTGTGGCTTTACTGGACTTATCCCATGCAGCAGCTCTCATGAGTTGGAGTCTCATGCTTGCAGCTTTTCCAGGCTGGAGTTGTATGCTGGTGGCTCTGCAGTTCTGTGGTCTTGGAGACTGCCCAACTCCCATGGTATCAGTAGGCATTGCATTAGTAGAGACTCTCTGTATTGGCTCTGTCTCTGTGGCAGGTTTGTGCCTGGGCTTCTAGGCAGTCTGTGGCATCTTTTGAAATCTAGAGGGAGGTAGCCATGCCCCCACAGCTGTTGTTTTCTGCACACCTGCAGAATTAACACCACGTGGATGCTGCCAAGGCCTATAGCTTGTACCTTCCAGAGAGTCAGGTCAAGCCATACCTGGGCCCACTTGAGCAACAGTTGGGTCAGCCAGAGAGTGCTGCAAAAGGATGTGGGGAGCTCACTCCTGAGGTGGCTCCGGGCAGTGAGCCCTTGAAAGGCACAGGTCCTTCCTGGAAAGCATTCTTCCCTCCTGTGCCTCCAGGCCTGCAATGGGAGGTATAGCCTCTAAGATCTCTGACCAGCCTTTGGGGGTCTTTCTCCCATTATATTGATGAATAGTGTCTTCTATCTATGGTAATCTCTTTAAAAAATGTTCACTTGACCATATCCTTGGTTTGCTCTCCTAAAAACCCCTTTTCACTCTATATGGCCAGGCTGTGGATTTTCCAAATCTTTTTGTTCTGCTTCTCCTTTAATTGTAAATTTCATGTTTTAGTCATTCCTTTTCTCTTTTATCTGACCATATGCAGTTAAGAGTAGCCACGCAAGAGCCTGAATGTTTTGTTGCTTAGATATTTCTTCCACCAGATATCCTAGCTCATTGCTCTTAAGTTCTGCATACCATAAAGCCCTCAGACAGGGACACAATTCAGGCAAGTTCTTTGCAACTGTATAATGAGGATGGCCTTTACTTCAGTTTCCAATACCTTGTTTCTCGTTTTCATCTGGGACCTCATAGAAGTGACATTTACTATCCATATTTCCACCAGCATTCTGATCATAGCCACTTAAATAATCTCTAAGAAGCTTCAGACTTTCCCTATAGTTCTCTTCTTCTGAGATCTCACCAGAATCACCCATAACACTCCATTCATGGCAATCTAGTTTTTTTCTAGCCTGCTCCTCCAAATTCTTCCAGTCCCTACCCATTACCCAGTTTCAAAGATGCTTCCACATTTTCAGGTATTTGTTTTAGCAACAACTCTACTCCTCAGTACCAATTTTCTGTCTTAGTCAGTTTCCTGCTACTATAACAGAATAATACCACAGGTTGGGTAATGTATAAAAAAACAAAAATTTATTTGGCTCATGGTTATGGAGGCTGGGAAGTCCAAGGGCATAGCCCCACTATCTGGTGAGAGACAGCCCTTGGCAGAAGGCAAAGGAGGAAGCAAGTACATGAGACAGAGAGTGAAATAGGGATTGAACTTATCCTTTTATTAGGAGCCCCACTCCTGTGATAACTCATTCTAGCAATAAGGACATCAGTCACTTTTTGAAGGTGGTGCCCTCATGGCCCAATCACCTTCCAAAGGCCCTGCTTCTTAATATGTTACAATGGCAACCAAGTTTTTAATGCATTAACTTTTGGAGGACACATTCAAACCACATCAATTATCTTACCTTGCAAATTTGCTATTTAATTCAAGATACCTCTAGCACTCTAATTCTTCAATTACACAAAGAGAACCTATGTATTTGGGAAAATTATCACAATCTTGTTAGACTACAGGGTCTTATTCTTTTAGCCACTTCTTGTCATCTCAGAATTTATTGTTACAATCCAAAGAATTACTGTAGTTTTACAGTGGGAATATGCCTTTTTTGGAGATTGAATGTAAATTAGCAGAATGAGGCAGCACTCTGTAACTGTTAAGTTCTATTAGTCATGTTAGAGACTATTGATCTTGTGAGAAATTAGCTAGAGCTATAGAGATCCATGTGAAGACAAAGCTTTGCAAAAATATCCAGTAGCTCATCTTTCCTAACTTTTATGATGAATTTTAGGACAAGAATTCTCAAGGAGGAGAAAAAGATTATGAAATTATCTGAGCCATAGGTAACAATATCTGGTTACTGATTTTTATTCAAGAAAATTCAAAGTCATATATAATTGCTGATAAAATATGCTGGAGCTATATGTTTCATCCCTGTCTGACAAGGAAAAATATGTTTGATTATAGCCATATAGTTTACCTAAGCATGTGCCATCACAAACTCAAATTCTTAAACCAAATTTATTATTGACTTAGTTATATGTGTTGAGAAGTAAGATGAGTAGTCATACTGTAATGAGACTATCTATTAACCATGCAGCACCTCATAACTTTACATTCACATCTCGTTTATTTTTTATTTTTTAAATTTATTTTCATTTTTTTAATTTATTTTTTCCAAGATGGAGTCTTGCTCTGTTGCCCAGGCTGGAGCGCTGTGTCACTATCTCGGCTCACTGCAACCTCTGCCTCCCAGGTTCAAGGAATTCTCCTGCCTCAGCCTCCAGAGTAGCTGGGATTACAGGCGTGGGTTACCACGCCTGGCTAATTTTTGTATTTTTAGTAGAGATGGGTTTTTTTTACCATGTTGGCCAGGCTGGTCTTGAACTCCTGACCTTGCGATCCACCCACCTTGGCCTCCCAAAGTCCTGGAATTACAGGCGTGAGCCACTGCGCCTGGCCTACATTCACATCTCTTATGTTGCTTGAAGATTTTTTTTTTAAATTTCTTTTGTCTATAGAATTCTTTTAGTCCATTGCCTGAGTGAATAGTTCTGAGCTCGTTTATCTTAGACACTGAAATGATAATGTGATAATACTTTTTAACATTGTTGGAGCCCTGTTATATACCAAACAATGTATTCACTCATTTCACCCAGACTGTCAACTTGAGCTCTGTAGTGACTGCTGACTTGTCAGTAATAGGTCCTTGCTGTAGTCATTTCACTTTCCTGAGATTCCACATCATGATGTCAAATAAAGGAGCTGGGTTAGATGGTCTCTGAGGTTCCTTGTAGTCCTTTCTGTGACTCTGAGAAAAGAAAATACCAAAAATACTACTTTAACTTCATCTCCAAAGAGCAGGTAGAAAATTGGCCTTAATATGGTAATGGAAAGGATTAAAACAGCCTTTGAAAAATAGCTCTTTCAAGGTCTGGTCTAATCGATCCGTCTCAAGCATCCATTGGAAATGATCTTGCCCCTGTATTTCTTGAAGCAAAGATGTCTTTGTCATTAAGGGCCCTGATATCATACCACACTTGAGTTCAGATTCCAAGCAACTGGCTTCATGACTTAAGGAAGATTACTTAACCTATCTGAACCTTAGTTTCCTCATTTATGGAATGCGGCTAGTACCAGCATTTGTCTCACAGTGTTGCTGTTAAGCATTCAATGAGTTAATCTATGCAAAAAGCTCAGCAGGGTGCTTGGCACAGAGCGAGCTCTCAACATATGTTGGCTACAATTCCTTTGTGTGGGTCTTGCTTAGGGAACTGCTCTTGGATTTGCCTTTATCTGGGAACATTTAGCTCCCATCTTTGTGATCATCCAGAGTCCTCTGGGCTTCCTTACTTGACTACAGCTTCCTTAGCATCCATCTTGCCTTACGCCATTCACCCTTCACCCACACATGCAAATACTCACATTTTTCTCTTGCTACATGTGAACTCTCTGTTTCTTGAAGGTACAAACATTATCCTGACAGCATTTTCCTTGAAAGTGCTGGTTACCAGTCCCTCTCCTAGGTGATACTCTACTCCTTCTAATACTTCAAGTTAGCAGAATTGAGGCTTGCTTTATTGCTTTCAAAAGCATGAGGGTGATGTGAGGACCATGCTCACTTGGGTGAGCACCCAGAGGGGTGTGATCTGTGTCAAGAATAGATAGATGAATAGAAAGTTCATTGCAGTTGCCATGTTATACCTTTTCTTTCAGTCCAGTGTTTTGTCAAGGTACTTTTTTTTTTTTTTAATCCAAAGTTGGTAAGTTCCAAGCAGAGATCATTGGGGTCATGATGTTATCAGGCCTGGAAATCAGAAAGTTATTCTCTTCTATATCTGGGATTAGACAAATCATTTGTTCCACCAAGAGAACAATAGAGAAATAGAGTTTTCTAGGGTGCTCCATTCTTAGTCCTCATATGACCACAGGCTACTCATCACTGGTGAGAGCTGGAGTATCTCTGCTAAAATCTAAGCCAGGGGGTCCCAGATATTGGAACGTTATCACTCAGCTAAACAGACATAACACCGTAGGGGAATAATAATAATCCCCATAGGTTAGGTTCTGAAGGAGTTCAGAAAATGCCCACCCCCCCAAACATGATGCTTTGGTGTTCTGACTACACTCAGCTGACACACATGGAGAAAGCAGATGCAGCAGAGGCTTTCTCTAAGTTCCCCTTGTCTGCCTAAAGAGGATCCTCCAAGAGGAACTCAACTGTCATGAATTCCCTCCCTGGGAATCTCATCGATCAGGGATGCTTGACTGATCTCACAGAAGAGACTGGGGGTCAGTACCAGCCCAGGCTGACTTTGTCACAGGCTATCACCTATTCACTTTTTCCAGAATTCATTTGCTGTCTCCTAAATTGCCTACACCACCCACATCCTCATCCCTATGAAGAGGATATATAAGCTTCTAGATCTCACTTACTGAGTTTTGGGGTATTCGCTTTTCTTTCATGTGATGCCCCTGTGCATGTAATAAATCTGTACACCTTTTCTCCTGTTAATCTGTCTATTGCCAGTTTATTTAGTAGACTCAATTATCAAACCCTCAGATGGTAGCAAGGAAGTTTTCCCTCCCCTACAGTTCTCTGTTGGAATGAACTCCTGCTATAATAGACAGATTAACAAGAGAAAAACAAGTTTATTAGCATGTATATTTCATATATACATGGGAGACATTCAGAAAATCAGTAGTTGTCAAATAAGTGGCTTTGAATTCCAGCTTATATAGCATCTTCAACAAAGAATAGTAAACAATTTTTTTTTTCTAGACATGGTCCCACTCTGTGGCTTAGGCTGGAGTTCTGTGATGCAATCCTAGCTCACTGCAGCCTCAAATTTCTCGGTTCAACTGATCCTCCTGTCTTAGCCTCCTGAGTAGCTAGAATAGTAAATTTTTAGAGAAATAACAAGCCAAAGGAAAAGAACTTCGAATCTCTACAGGTGGCAACTTGGAAAAAGGCAAACGAATGGCAGATAAAGGCTGGTTAGTAAAGTTTGTTACTGTAGATTTCCTCTTGTACCATTTCTAGGCTGATGAGGGTCTAAAGCTGTTTTCAGTGGTAACCTTTGTTTTCTCTGGTAGAGAAATGGACAGGATACTTTTTGTTCTTGTAAATCTATGTACTGCTTTTAGGCTCATAGAGGGAGAACAGAGATTTCCTGCATCTACTTCTTGTCTTAAGCTCAACAGTCCTTCATATTTTGGGGATATTCTGGTCTCCTACAATACAAAGCCAGCAGTTGTTAACTTTCAGTTTTGCCAGTAAGGGCATTTACAAAAACCAAAAACAAGGTGAAAAAAATGAACTCCCGTTTAGGATCACAATTATTTCATGAAAGAAATGACTTTCTAATACCAAAAATTAGGACAAATATAGTAGCAATTTAAAAAAATTTGAATAAGCCTAGTCTTATGAAAAATTAATTCAGTGTTTTTATTTTTAAGAATGTGCTCTGGACCCGGAAAACTATTAGTATGAGCTGGCACCTGTCTGTAGGCTGATGTTTGAGGACCACATCTTTGATGTGTATAAGGACTCAAAAACTGTAAGAGAAAAGACATGAATAGGGGATCCACTGTCTTTAGGAAAAAATGGGACTCTGTTCTTCATCTTGATTGTTATATTTTTAGTCTCCAGTTCTCACCACTTAATTAAAGTATTTCAGAATAACACACTTGAAATAGTAGAAGAAAGTGTTTTCCATTGATAAAAAGACTAATGATTTTTCTTCTGTTTATAGTGGAATGATTTGTTCCTAGCTCAGCTGGCCTCTGCAGTCCTTACAGAGAGAGTCCTTGCCCATCGCCTGCTGGTGCCATTTGCATGCTAATCATTTCTGTAATTGATCTTCCCAGGTCCCTTCAGACCTTGTAGGAGGTAGTCTACTGCTGCTCTGAAATTAACTAAGGATTGCAGAGTGGGGCCTTGCTGGTGGGGGGCCGGTCACGTGGGGGCTGTGGCCCAGCAGTCCCTCCCCACCAACTCTGCCCTGTGACCCCACTCTGGAGAGAGAATTCTGGTCAGCGTGAAGGTTAAATGGCCTTTATTATAACATCAAGCTCATGGTTTAGGTCAGCCAGGGTTTATTTTCAACAAAGTGGAATAAGAGAAGTTTAAATTTCCCCCCCCCATGTTAGTAGAAAAGTAAGAGTGGTGCTTGTGGTCAGGCAGCTGGCTCGGGATTATGTACTTAGAGGCTCTGGTCCATGGTGGGCCACTAACATATGATGTGAAAGAGGAAAGAGAGGGAAAGTAAGAGAGAAGGATTCTAAATTTGGCCAAAGATCTGAACCAGTTTTATTTATTCATGGGTTGCAGAGTGAAACAACTCCAAAAAGCCATAAACATTTCTTATTTTCACTCTCAAGTTATCCAAAGTGGAAATGAAAATTCAGAGAGATTTAACGATTTGCCCAAGGCCACATCCTTGCCACACTGCACTGCCCATTGTGGCAGCCATTAGCCACAGGTGGCTGTTTAAATTTAAATTAATTAAAATGAAAACATCAGCTCCTCACTCTCCCTAGCCACATCTCAAGTACTCAGTGGCCATCTGTGGCTAGTGGCTACCATATTGGACAGCACAGATGTAGAACATTTTCATCGCCAAAGAAAGTTCTTTTAGATAGCTCTGCCCTACAGGCTGTTGGTCCAGTGTTCTCTCCACTGCTACTGTAAGAGTCCCTTTTCTCCCTATACCTATAATATGTACCTATAATTGTTGTGTATAGTGGGAAAGACATATTTTGACAATAATTTAGAAACCTATCCAAAGTCTCTTATTTCCTGCCCTCCTGAGAGAGTGGGAGGAACTTAAATAAACTTCCTACGTATAATGCTTCTTACCTGTAAGCATTTTCTCATAACACAGAAATATTATAGTGTAGTTTAGCAACGCAGTTGCTTTGACTTCAGGGTGCAACTTTTTCTTTAAAGCTAATATTGATCTAACAGTGAATTCTTTACAAAACCCATATGACTCCTTGAGGAAAAATTGGCCAAGGTGGTATGGTGTCACTGATGTCTGAGGGCTTTAAATTAACACAGTAAATCTCAGGATTATGGGGGGAAAGCTAGCAACTTTATTGAATGCCTCCCATCTGGCTGTGCTTCAGGCAGCTGCATGACTGTAGCAGGAGTGGTAGGTATAAGACCAGATATTCTGGTATCAGAAAGTATTTAACAAAGAGTGAGTTTGGTAACTATACCTAGGGATCCCATTTCAAATTGAGTTTTCTAATTGAGATCAACAACAGGATATTATGCTCTTGGCAGAAATGGGACAGGACTAGCCCAGCCTATGAAGACCATTCCACTTAGCACAGGACTGGGATGGGGTGGGTGTGGGGTTTGGTGGATGTCACAAGTGGAGAGCATCCTGAGTTTGGGGATGTAATAGACTCCCCCGCAGGATGTGGCCTGGTGAGCAGGACTGCATTCTGTTCCTATGGCAGTTAGGGTTTTGCTACTGCCTGCTGAGTATGGGCAGCCCTGAGTCTTTGGGTGTTTGTTGATAATAACGGGAGGTGTTATTGTTTTGCAAGTAACTGAAATGATAGAACCATATTCTGTCAGACTGCCTTTATCCTGATCAGTTATCCTTTAGAGAGAATGACCTGTCTAGGATGTTTGATAGTGTAACTGTCTCTTGATATCCATGGGGGAATGGTTCTGGAATGCCCCATGGAAAACAAAATCCAAGGATTCTCGAGTTCCTTATATAAAATGGCATAGTATTTGCATATACGCTATGCATATCCTCCTGTATACTTCAAGTCATCTCTAGATCACTTATAAGGCCTAATACAATTATATATAAATACTATATAAATAGTTGTTATGCTGTACTGTTTAGGGAATAATAACAAGAAGAAAAATCTGTACATATAACATACAAATGCAGCCATCCATTTTTTTCCAAATATTTTTTATATGTGGTTGGTTGAATCTGAGGATATGAAACCTTTACATATGGAAGGCCAGCTATATTTTGTTTATCTTTCATCAGTTCTTGGGTATTTGAGCTGTTTCTACTTTTTGGTTATTATTAATAATGCTTCTGTGAACGTTCGTGTGTAAGTTTTTATTTGCATGCATATTTTCATTTCTTTTGATAATATACCTAGAAGTAGAATTATTGGGTTATATGGTGATATGGTTTGGATGTTTGTCCCCTCCCCATCTCATGTTGAAATGTGATCCCCAGTGTTGGAGTTAGGGCCTGGTGGGAGGTGTTTGGGTCATGGGGGAGGATCCCTCATGGGTGGCTTAGTGCCCTCCCTGCTGTAATGAGCTCATGAGAGATTTGGTTGTTAAAGAGTCTGGGACCTCACCCCCAATCCCTGCCCTCTTGCTCCCTCTCTTGCCATGTGACATGTTGGCTCCCCCTTCCATTCCACTATGACTAAAATCTTCTTGGGCCTCACCAGAAGCTGAGCAGATGCTGGTGCCATGCTTGTACAATCGGCAGAACTGTGAGCCAAATAAACCTCTTTTCTTCATAAATTACCCAGCCTCAGGTATTCCTTTATAGCAATGCGAATGGACTAACACCTATGGTAACTCCATCTGTAATATTTTGAGGAAATATGCCCCTAAGCAGTTGTATCATTTTACATTCCCACCAGCAATGTATGAGGGTTCCCACCTCTCTTTTGGATTCTAGCCATTCTAGTACATGTGAAGTGGTATTTCATTGTGATTTTGATTTGCACTTCCCTAATGGCTAATGATGTTGTTAAGCATCATTTTATCATTTCATCATTTCACATGCCTATTGGCTGTTTGTGCCTGTTTGGAGAAATGTCTGCTCAAATCCTTTGCCCATTTTCAATTAAGTTATTTGGTGATTTGTCTTATTGTTGAATTATGTGAGATGGCTTTATAGGTGGGGAATTCATTTCAGTAATACTAGATTTTATTTCATTTTTAACCAGAAAGCTGTGAATACAATTTCTACTTCTTGTAGGGTTCTGATGGTTGGTTATATTTTCTGGGTATATAGTTCCTTCATTTAAGTAAATGTTTGAATGCATTATAGGATAAATGCCAGGGAATTCTGAGCTGAGGAAGAGGAAACCAATGAAACATATTTGGAAACTTATGTTGGAGACCAGAATATGCCATCCCAAAATATGACTGTAGAAAATGAGAAATATGCTATACCAAAATATGCCTCTTTGGCATAAGGATTACTTTGAGAGACTACAGCCACAGGGAAAGCTCTAAAAATAAAGCAGAAGTTACCCTTTTGTAAGGAAAATTTACATCTATAAAGGAAACCTCCATTTGTAAGGTTGTCTCCATCTCTGAACCAGGAAACGAGGATGACTGAAAATCCCTGGAGACTCTTATCAATGGAGAAGGCACCAACTTAAATCTGCAGAAAAAACCTTGCTTTTATTTATTGTATTTTTCCCGGACCCCTCCCCATAACCTGCCTTCTCCCATACCCTTCTGTTTTTGTTTGAGAGAACTGTTAGCAGCAGCAAATCCATAAGGGTGGGTCTGCAGCAACCTCAATTCTTGCCTCCTCAGAAGAAATAATTTGAGTGAGGGGCATAAGGCAGAGTGACAGACTGAGGCAAGTTTTAAAGCAGGAGTGAAATTTATTAAAAAGCATTAGAGCAGGAATAAAAGGAAGTAAAATACACTTGGAAGAGGGCCAAGCAGGCGACTTGAGAGATCAAGTACCTGGTTGAATCTTTGACTTGGGGTTTTATACATTGGCATGTTTCCAGGGGCTGTGTCCCTTCTCCCTGATTCTTCCTTTGGGGTGGGCTGTTCACATGCACAGTGGCCTGCCAGCACTTGGGAGGGGCTGCATGCATAGTGTGTTTACTGGAGTTGTATGCATGTTCATTTGAGGCGTTCTTCCCTTACCAATTGAGCATTCTTAGAAGAAGGTCATATACCAGTTAAACTCTGCCATTTTGCCTCTTAGTGTGCATGCTTGAGCCCAGTGGTCTAACTCCTGAAATCTTACTGGAGCTGTTTATCATCAGTTTCAGGTGTTTCTATCTATTGAGAGACTGCCTTTCCCTGGTGCCAGCTGTGACTAACTATTATTTTGGAGAGCCAGTTTAGCAACCATCTGACCATCACCTGATAATTGTCTGACATTCCTGGTGGTGGAGGGGGGCCTCTCCTGCTCTGTTCAAGTCTAAATAGCTACCTACTGTAACAGAGCTATAGTTTTCAAGGCTGAACTCAAGGCCACCTCTTTGAGATTTACTCGTTTTTTCCCTGGGTATCTCCTTTGTATACAGGAGGTATCCATGTTACTAAACTTTTGTTGTTTGTCTCTTGTTAACCTGTCTTTTGATGAAAGAAACTGTCCTAACTAAGAAATATGTAGAGTAGAGAGAAAATTATTTTTCCTCCCCTATATTTACTCTCCAGTGAAGACTTTTGTCATTACAGAAGTTTTGTGTGACCCCACCTTTTATAGGGGGAGAATACACACATATATATATATATATACACACTTATATATACTTAGTAGCTAAGTACAAGTTAGGTTGGGCTGCATTTGTGTTTATTGTTCATATATATATATACAAAGTCTTTTCCTCTCTTCCTCTATAAAACAGTCCTTGGTGTGGTTTTCTTACTTCCTTTAATTGCTGAACTCTGGACACAAGAGTTGAAGGTAGGCCGAATAAGTTGTTCACCTCCTGCTGAACAGATTCTACTTTTGTTATTTGGACCAAAGTAGAGAGCCTTTCCTCTCTGACTATGCAAATCTAAAGCAGATAAATGTGAGCTATCAGGAGCCAATTTGCTGGAAATCTTCCCCTTAGTAATTGGCTTCATATTTCAGCTCTTAGAAAAAGTCAGCTCTCATTACCACCCCTGCCTTCTCCCCTCAAGGCCAACAGAGAGAGAGGTAGGGTTCATTGGTGACAAGGAAAGGAGAGAAGGAAACTCCAGATGAGTTATTATTTTTTTCTCTTCACTGGTTTTACTTCCAGGTGCCCCCTCTCAGTCATGCTTCCTCAGAAAAGCAGCTCATCAGCCGGCCATGGCCTCCTTGCCAATGGTGATTGTGTCCTTCCCACCCGGAGCTCACTTTACCAAGATAGGAAGTGACAGGCAGGGAGACCTCCTGCTCTTGGGTTCTTGGGAGGGGAATACAAAGCATTATATCAAACACTGCCACCAGGCCAGCTCTTTTGGTTTGCATTAGGCAGTCGAGCATTTTGCTGCCTGCTGAATGTCATCTCATTTAACATTTTGTTAAACAACTTCTAAAGGTCTTAACAATATGACAGATGGGCCATTGACTGGGTACTTAGTAGCTAAGTACCACTTTGGCTGGGCTGGATTGTGTTTATTGTTCATTAAATGTTATTTAAAGAACTCAATCATTTATGCCTCCAACCCCCTGCCTACCCCTCAATGCACACTTTCTGCATGACCCCTGGGTGTCACATTAGAGGCTGGTGTCTATAGAAAAGCCCAGCAGAAAGGAAAGGGTGAAGAGAGGTGCAGAAAGAAGAAATGAGAAGACAAGTAGAAAGAAGTAGAGGAGGGCAGAAAAAAAAGAGTGTGTGTGAGGGGTGAGGGATGCCTGGAGGGGGATTATGGCACCCCTCACCCCTTACTCACACCTTATGTTAAAGGCAAACACAATGGCCAAATGAGACAGAGAAAAGTGGATTACTTCTGCAGATGGCAGGTCCTGTCCATCTTGGCTTCAGTTCTAGAGAGGGCCACCTTCCACCTTGATCCCAAATTCAGAGGAAGGAAAGAGGGTTCCCTGAAGTGGTTGCACAGATTGCAGCTGGCATTGCACTGTCTTGTGTGTGTCTTGTGTCTTGTCTTCCCAGTTAACTGTGAATGGAGAACAAGGATCCTCTTTTCCTTTGTTTACCCCAAAACCTGAATAACAATGTCTGACCTACAATAAGCACTAAGTAATTTGGTTTTGTGTGATCATGAAATATGCCAAGGCAGCACCGTCAGGTGTCTGCTCATCAGATTCTAGATGGACAAGTCAGGGCCACCAGGGCCAGTGCCATTTGATTGGCTGGAAGCGTAACTGGAATAGGTCCATTGCCAGATGCACACAGCAAGTCAGTATACCAAGACATGGTGTTGCAGCAGAGAGGGAGGTTTAACTGTAGGGCTGCCTAATGAGCAGATGGGAGGAAACCTCAAATCTGTCTCCCCAAAGGAGTTCGAGGCTAGGGTTTTTAAGGGGTTCAAAGTGGAGATCATTGATCGATGGGAGAGTGAAGGGTGAAGTCATGAGACAGGGAGATGAAGTAACTCTATTTTCATGCAGATTCGGTTTCTCCAAGGGGGTGTTTAAACTGGTTGGCATCAGCTGTTCTGCTGGAATTCAGGATTTGCTTAATCAATTCTTAAACAAAAGCCTTATGATTCTAACATCAGAGATTCTATCTATCTAATGTCAGAAATCCCGTCTATAGGAACAACGGGGATGTGAATGGTCAGTATCCAGTGTTCCATGACTTTCAGTTACAAGGAAGTCAGCCAAAGTGCAGCCTGATTAATGCTTAATTATAATTCTATTTCTGTCCAGAATTGTTAACCCTATGAGGATGGCTTCAGAACTGAAGTTGTTTTAAGTAACTTTCTTTCAGCCCAGTGCTGAGTTGTCAAAGCCCCCCAAGTGAGGGAATAAGAGCTTCACACCATTCTGGTGTTGTCAAAAGCAAAACTACTACTGAAGACAAAAAAAAAAAAAAAAAAAAAAATTAAAAATGGCACAAAAGCATTGGTCATTATCACGATATGGCAGATCGGTTGTAGGATTATGTTTTAATTAGATTTAACATTGCTCTAGAATGTCAAGTCTAGAGAGTGACTTAGAGAACGTCAGGGTGTTAAAAATAAAGTTTTGGTGCCACAAAAGACATAGCACTCAAATGTAACATGTTCTTTTTAATTCTCAGCAAGGCAGTGTACTTCTATAGAAGGGTGCGCCCTTACAGATGGAGCAATGGTGAGCACACACTTGGACAAGGGAGGGGAAGGGGTTCTTATCCCTGAGGCACGTAGCCCCTGCTGCTGTGTTGTTCCCTTATTGGCTAGGGTTAGACCGCACAGGCTAAACTAATTCCGATTGGCTAATTTAAAGAGAGTGACGGGGTGAGTGGTTTGGTGGGAAAAAATGGTTATGGCAGAACAGGAAATCAGAATGAGTCAGAGTGGAGAATGAGCAGGTTATTGGAATTAGTCAGGGTGGAGCAGGTAATCGGAAAAGGTTGCTTTATAAGGAAGTTAAGCTTAAAAGTAGAAGGCAAAGAATTGAACATACTGACATACTGATTCTTTGAAGAGAAATTTAGAACTCATATCTAACAAGGGCTACTAGGAACTTTAGGAATCAGCCTGGTTCAATGGCTTCATGTAATCAGATGGAAAATCCCAGGAGCTTACCTGTGGTCACACAGTCAGACAGCAGGGAACAGCAAGCAGGCAGTCTGCCTCTCGGTGCAAAGTGGTTCCCATTGTTTCAGTCACAACTCTTGATTGTAAGTGAGAGAAACCTAGTGGCTTAAGCAAACTAAAAAGAATATATAAGCTCATATTATTGGGAAGTCCAAGGGTGCACTGACTTCAGGCATGGAAGGATCCAGGGACTTAGGGATAGGATAAGGACATTGCTTCTTTCTCCACCTCTCAGCTCTGCTGTCCTCTGTCTTGCCTTCATTCTTAGGCCCTCCCCACATGCTAGAAAAAGTGAACAGCAAGATCTCCAGCTTGGCAACCCCAGTAGATGGAGAGCAGCTCTTTCTTACTGGTTTTGTTAGGTCCTTGACTTGACTTTCTATGGACAGCTCTGGCTTCAGGCCTGCTGACCCCTCCTGGATGCTGGGAGTAACAAAGAGTCTTTACTTGACCAAACTTTAGTCAGAATCCTCTGAATTTTCTTCTTCCCAACTAGGCCTCGACTTTTGTACTTTCATGTCTGTCTTTGTATCACCCAATTTTGGCAAGAATTTTGTTAAGCTGATTTAGCCAGAATCCCCCACCTTTAATATCTGATTGCCAAATATCTCACCGAATTCTTCACCCCCACCCTCCCCTAGGCGGCCTTCAGCAATAATCTTGTTAGTTTGGTTTAGGCAGAATCACCCCTCACTCCTGATGTTTCTTCTTAGTAATTTTTCATCCACCCACACCATCCTTCTTCCCCCAACTGGCTAGAAATTTCTACTTTTCCTCATTGTATTCAGAGTTGAGCCCAATTTCTCTCCCCACTGCAAGGCCCCGTTGCAGTAGGCCTTATAACTATCTTGATAGTTTCCCTCAGTAAAGTCTCCCTTACCATTCTTTAAAAAGTGTCATGAATAATTTTTTTCTTTATTGGGGGAGGGAGACAGTGGTTGAAACTGAACCACGTGATGGGGGAAAAAGGGGAGAAATGAACATGATCTGGCAAAAACAACAGAAGCCCAGTACATTCCTATACCATATGATGGCATTGTGGACATTTTTCTGCTGCCCAGAGGGAAGGTCTCTGTTGCTCTAGGTGCCCTTCTGGAGAAGCTAAATTCACCCCTCTTGAGGGACTCTGTGCCCTTCTTTTGGGTACAGCCAATCATTCTGGTCTTCACTGAGGCATGAAATAAGACTATGTGCTTCATCAGATCAGCTCTTTTGTGCTCTTGAGACAGGGTCTGACTCTGCCACCCAGGCTGGAGTGCAGTGGCCCAATCGTGGCTCACTGCAGCCCCCAACTTCTGGGCTCAAGAGATCCTCCTGCCTCAGCCTGCCAAGTAGCTGGGACTACAGGCGCATGCCACTGAGCCTAGCTAATTTGTTATTTTTTGTAGAGATGGAGTCTTGGCTATGTTGCCCAGGCTTGTCTCAAACTCCTGGGCTCAAGCGATCCTCCCTCCTTGGCCTCTCAAAGTGCTGAGATTAGATGCCTGAGCCACTGTGCCTGCCTCCCATCAATTCTGGTGTTCCTGCCTCTGGGAGAAGAATTCAAGTCTGGAGATGGAATCCCACTTTTATTTCTTCCACTTCCAAGACCTCTCAGCCTGTTCATACCTAATAGAAGGATACAGTTCAGACCTAATAGAAGGATTCATTCATAAATATTTCTTGATCAGCTCTTTATGTAGCCACAGTGTTAGGTACCAAGTGTCATAACGATAAAGAAAATAGATGGCTCTGATTACTTTCTCATTCAAGTCTAATGCTCTAAGTGCCATGGATAAAGAAATAATGGTGGAGGAGGCCAGGTGCAATGGCTCATGCCTATAATCCCAGCACTTTGGGAGGCTGAGGTGGGCAGATCATCTGAGGTTAGGAGTTCGAGACCAGCCTGGCCAACATGGCGAAACTCCGTCTCTACTAAAAATACAAAAAAATTATCTGGGCATGGCGACAGGTCCCTGTAATCCCAGCTACTCGGAAGGCTGAGGCAGGAGAATTGCTTGAACCCGGGAGGCAGAGGTTGCAGTGAGCCGAGATCGTACCACTGCACTCCAGCCTGGGTAATAAGAGCGAAACTCCTTCTAAAAAAAAATATATATATATATAGTGGAGGAGAGAGACACATCTGAGGAGATTATGAAATGATCAGGAATGTCTTCCTGAGGAAATGACTCATGTTGGAAGAATGGGAACATGGACTGGAGTGGAATATTGTAGGGGGGAAGAGAAGAAAGCATTATAGGAAGAGAAAATAGACTGAGCACAGTCAGTAATCCAGAGAGGATCAGGGCCTATCTAGGGAACTGTGAATATTTCAGCTTGACTGGAGCAAAGGTAAGAAACTACCCTTCCTTTGCAGATGTGGAGGAGCCCAGTTGGGAAGTTAGCAGAGTGACCAGGAGCAAGGGGAAGGGAGCTTGAGCCTGGGTGGTAGCAGAGAGAGGACAGCCCCAGCTGACCTGCACCATTCTCTGGAGATCATGTTGATTCCTATGGAGCTGAGTCCTCAGAGATATATCTGGATTGCCCTGAGGAAATAGTCTCATGTCTCATATTTGCCAAAGGAGACTCCATTGTTCTGATTTTTTTGAATGTTTTTGGAAGCCAAAAACATTCCTCATGAATGACTTCCTTCTGGATTGACTACAAACCAGTGGCCTTTGGCATTATTGGAAGACAAATGTGTTTTTTTTTGTCAAGTATCAGAACATATTTTAGGGGATATATTTCCTGTCATAATAGGTTTTTATTGTTGTTATGAAGAGGCCCAAATAAGTATTTTAAGAATGTATTAAGGCTGAATCACAAGATTGTGAAGAAACTGTATCACCATTTCACTTCAGATTATTGTGACCAGGAACTTGGAATGTCAGCCTAAAAATCCAATCATTTTTGGTCTTTTTTTGAGACAGAGTCTGGCTCTGTCACCCCGTCTGTAGTGCAGTGTGCGATCTCAGCTCACTGCAAACTCTGCCTCCCAGGTTCAAGCAATTCTCCTGCTTCAGCCTCCTGAGTAGCTGGGATTACAGGCTTGTGCCACCACACCCGGCTAATTTTTGTGTTTTTAGTAGAGATGGGGTTTCACCATGTTGGCCAGGCTGGTCTTGAACTCCTGACCTCAAGTGATCTGCCTGTCTCAGCCTGCCAAAGTGCTGGGATTATAGGCATGAGCCACTGCACCTGGCCTAAAAACCCCATTTTATAAACTGTTAATTGATCAATGTGTGCCACTTTTTTATCCTCTGACTGTATCCTTTATGTAGTGGAATGTCCCTCTGTGGCTGAGTTTGACTTTTGTATGTTGATGGACAGTTTCTTTCCTCTCTTCCTTTCATAGATGTGAACTGGGCTGCACTTATACTCAGGGCTCAGTGTTAGCTCTGTGTGGAATGCAAAGTGGTATCACAAATATACCTCTTTTTAAAAAGTTCATCATAGAGTTCAGATCTAGACACAAAAAGAGTTAAATAGTAGAACAAGACAAGGTGTCACGCAGTATAGACCGTACCTGCTATGTGCTCACAGGATAAAAAGGAAGAAGGAGTTGGCAGAGATGGTGTCAAGGAAAAGACATCCTTGAGCTAGGCCATTCATGGTAAAGAGTGTGTACTTTCACACTGCGCTTTCTCCTGGAACACTCAGACAGCTGGAGACCTTGTTCTGCTCCAACCCATGTGGGCTTGCACAGCTGCTGTAGTTTCGCCATTTTCTCCTTCCTTGGCCGTGGCTGGGGGCTAGTGCTTGCCTTTTTACAGTCCTCTACTTGGCTTACAGTCAGGGGATACCTGCCCAGAAGGCACCTGGGCCCTTGTTTGTGGCCAGACTACACCTTTTGCATTTTAGAGGTGGAAAAACTGGGTCATCCTACCATGCGTGGGTTGGGGATCAGGGAGGCTGCCCTGGGAGCTTGTGCTGAATCTATCACATATGTGGCTTCTGGGTCTAAGTAAATTGGGCCCTTAAATGACAGCCAGCTTTCTGGGTAATTAACCCAGTTTTGCCTTGAGAAATATAACTGAAATAGACTGAGAGACAGGGAGGCAGCCTTCTGAATTTTTAGTGAAAAGGGGAAGCTCAGAATAGATTTTGGCTGATCAGGGAGGAAAGGAGGACTTTTTCATGGAGACCAACAGCAAGGGTCACTGAGAAGGTAGTGGGGTGGCTGCAGACCCTCCCTACCTGCCTTGGAGTCAGAGAAAATAACCCTGACCTCAGGCCCTTTACAAAGGTTTGCCTAGAAAGCAAAATTAACTGAAAATTGACTACGAATAGGCCCAATGCATAGAGAAAATGGGTTAGATGGAGGAATGACTTCTCTTTTTATAATGTGATTTATGCATTGTTATACATACTTTTTGGGTTTATATTTAATACCACTTTCTCTTTTCTACCCCATTGTCTCAGAGCCTCAATGACATTGCTGGCTGTTGCTCTGACAAGAGTGACAAACTCCTAATCTGAAAGCTGAGTTAGGATCACAGCCCACAGTCATGACGTCCTATAATTAAAAGAAAATTAAATTGTGCCACTTAAGAGCTAGAGTATTTCACATAAAATTTTGAAGTTTCTGGAATCTCTTGAAAATATAGCAACACTGTCTATGTTCCTACACAGAACCAATGGTCTCAGGCTTTACATGGGCTTCTCCTTATTAAAGGGACTTAAAGGGACAAGTACTCCCCTGTTGAGCATAGTCTCAATGTCTATTTCTCCTAGCTCACTTCACCCATTTAAGTTACCTGTCTGTCCTCTGTTGGTATTTGAATTTGTGATCTCCACTCTAACCAGAAAAACCATTAAGTTATTGGTGATAGGGAAAAAGAAAAGGAATAGTCCAAGAAGAATTCAATGCATCTCTTTGGGACTTACCTCTACCTTAAAATAGATGGAATGTCCTTTCTACCCATATGGGATTCAAAATAAATACCTGTGATTGTTTAATACTTTCACTTAGTCTTTGGCAAGGGTAAAGGAATGTTCCTATACCTCCAGGGACATTAGTCTGGGGTTATGACTCTCTTGGAGAAGGTTTAAACGCGTGAGCCCTGTTTAGCCTTGATATGTGGAATGGGAATACCTGCCTAGAAACATTTGCCATTGTCTTCCCTCTACCACTCTCAAAGTCAGAACAGTTATTTCAATTCTCATCATTTCTAGCATGCGTTGGCCTCGTATATCCCAAGACCTTTTTATTTCCCTAGGTATGTGGCTAAAGGGAGTGGGTAGGACCAAATCTTTATTTCAGCATTCAGCTGCAGAATGACGTATGGATCTGATTAATTTTCATATTTTGTTTTATTCAAAATGTCTTATTGCTCTCTCCCAACTTTTATTTTTTTTTTTGCTTAAACTTTGGATTTGAAATAACAAAATATTACAGTGGAAGTCTGATCATTGCCCTTTAAAGTTTTTTCTTTTTTATTCTTCTATATGACCAGGCTTTACAGAAAGCTATTTTACTCTAAGAAATTAGGTTTCTGGTTATCAGGAGCCCTAAATAGACATGAATTACAAGAACGTCCTTTGAAAACCCCATGCAGCACTTGTTTCATTAAATTCTATGAAGCGACCTTAATTTAGTGGAACACTGGATAGGCTGTTCTTTTAACCTATTATCACTTTGGCCAGGCCCATAAACCATATTCATGGATGATTCCATCAAGAAGGACAACAGTGGGATTAATATTATTTCAGGATACTGTAAATGCCACAATGATGAAGCTGTTTAAGATCTGGTGCTCACGGTGTCACACTGAATGCATTGACATTTACTCTGCTATCACTTCATTTCCAATATTCCTTCCAAATCAGCCGATGCTAATGCTTCAGCATGTGTGCAGAATACAATTTGTGTGGGGGTGGGGAGACTGGAAAAAGATTGTACAAGTCTTTTGCCTTCTTTTTTTCCTTTTGGTACTGAGAATGGGGAAGTATACTTGGATGGTATTTTACATACACTAGGCCCCAAGATATTAGGATTGTAGGTTCCCAGGCACTGGGTTTCCTTCTGGAGTTGGATCAAAATAAGTCATGGGGCCCCTTTTAGCTGTGACTGAACATGTGGTATTGGTCAGATATGAACCAAGAAAGCATTGCTTGGCGTCCTTAGCGTATTGGTATGTGAAATTGAGTACATATGAAAATGAAATGTCTATAATGGCACACCATTTAGAAGGTCTAATTTATAGCATTTCCTGAATCTCCTTAGTATTTAAATTTGATGCCCCCAACAACAGTAAAGATACTGGTAGTTTTTGGGAATCTCTTTTAGAAAAATAGCAAAGATGTTATCTACAAGAATATTACCAATGTCTAGTCTCTTAAGGGGTTCTAGCTCCTTATTTTGAAGGTGAGAACTCAGGTTTGAAAGGAAATTCAAAAGTTGTCTAGTTCACGGTTCTCAACTTTTAATATGCCTACGAATCACCTGGAGCAATTTCAATAACTAGATTCTGGGAGATTCCAATCCAGTAATTCGGATGTGAGGACTGAGAAGCTGCATAGCATCTAACTCCCAGGTGATGTAGATGCTGCTGGTCTGTAATCATATTTCTAATTACAGACCAATCACTTTAAATATCAACCATTGCCTACATTCTGTTAGATGACCAGCTAGTATGTATTTAAGCCTCTCTTAGTAGGAGGCTTCTCATATTCTCTTAAAGCAGTCTGTCTCATCTTTGAACTCTGAATATGAGTTCTTTTTTACATTGTACCTAAAGTCTCACTCCCTGGACTTGTCAATCCCTGGTTCAAGTCCTTGGTCACCTACGATACATATGGCAAGGTAAGGAGACATCTCTCCTGTTGACAGAAAGTTTAGATTCTCTAAGTTTCTAACCTGAGGGAAACTCTCCAGGTGGGAAGGGGATCACCTATCCAGCTGACCCAGGGGTAACTTTTGTCTCTTTGGGGTTCGTTGTTAACCTAATCATACTTTGCTGAGCCCCAAGGAACTCTGGTTCTTAGTTTGGCTCTCCCTCCCTGCCCAACTGGATGGGACATTTCCCCTATTTGAACTCTCACATCTGTCTGTCTGTCTATCTATCTATCTATGTATCTATCTATGTATCTATCTATCTAAAATATAGTGCATCATAAAAATTAATGTTTCTATTTCTACCAGATTGTAAATCTGTGGAAACAGATTATGTCTTAAGCCTCTTCAGACTCCTTTAGTACCTTGCACATACTAAGAGCTCAAACCATGTATATTAAATGGAGTAACACACAGAACCTGCCTCAAGGAATTTATAGTACTAACACAATAAAACATAAAGACACAATGTAGTAAATTAACACACTAGCGAGTAGTACAACAGGTGGATTTCAGAGAAAGAAAAAGTTCGGCATAGGTAGGAGGAATCGCAAGGGCTTTGTGGGCAAAGGGAATGGGGTCTGTAAATTTAAATCGGGCTTTACATAACCCATTTAATTTAAGGATCCTGGAACTGGGTGGGAAGAGAGTCTAGCAGATGGCTTAGGAGTGCATATGGTTTCTTCCAAGGAAGTTGGGGGTGGGGAGGGATGTAACTCAGGTAGATTTAAGGCAGGCGTCAGCAAACTTTTTCAGTAAAGAACTAGATAGTAAATATTTTAAGATTTGTGGACCTGCTGTTGTAGTGTGAAAGCAGCCACAGAGAATATGTAAATGAATTGGCTTGGCTGTGTTCCAACGAAACTTTATTTACGGACACTGAAATTTAAAGTTCATATGATTTTCATATGTTATAAAATGCTATTCTTGTTTTAACTTTTTAAAAAATCATTTAAAAATGTAAAAACTATTCTTAGCTTGAGTGCCATATAAAAACAGGCAGTCAGTTGAATTTTGCCTATGATTGTAGTTTGCAGGTCCCCGATTGATGGCCTACGTGTCCAAGCAGAACATCCCTGGTAAGGATTCCATGGATGGGAGGTTTGAGATAGACACTGCCCCTTGGAAAGGAACTATCAGTAGTTTTCACTAGAGAATGACTGTTTCAGAAAGATTTGCAGGGCTGGGAGTGAGATGATAGTTTACAGGCACAGTTAATTATCCAGAATCTGTTTCCTATGTGAGTTGGCTCTCAAGATATGGAGAGATTTTGATACTTATTCTCTTCCCCTCCCAACTCACCCTGCCTCTTATTGTTTTCTGTCTTATGACCTTTCTGATGTTACCTTGCCATAGCATCATTTCTCTACCTCATCAGGTTGCCTATGGCATACCCTCAGGCCTTTAGAATTACTGTTTCTTCCTGAGAAAAAAAATCTCCTTATAATTTTGGAATATGATCATCATCCTTACCTGATGATATGTGGTTTTACTGTATGTCCTAGTGACACAAGAAATGAACAGTCTGCATGAAACACCTGGGAAAGTACATATGTTTGGGGAGAAAAAGAGACAGTTGTGTGTTTAGAGAGAGTGAAACAAACTTGCTCTGTGACTGGGTAGAGCCGCTTTCTCCTTGGAGGAGGAACAGGGTAGATGCAGTGAGTTTAGGGTGGGACATGTGGGGCCTGTGCTACCTGGGTGAGGTTTGTCAGGTAGACATAGGTAACAGGAGGTTGGGTGATCAGACCCAGAGTCTAGGAGAGAGGAATGGGCCGGAGATATAGGTTTGGAAATTATCATTCACATATGCAGTTGAGACTCTTGACAGTGAGAAAAGAGAAATTAACAAGGCAAGCCCCTTGTAAGCCAGGGGCAGAGCAACATATGAGAGGAAAGTGGAGGCAGCCTGAGAGGCAGAGAGAACTGGGACAATGGTGCCAGTCAAAACACCAGGGGAGTGGAGGGGTCACCTTGAAGGAGACAGTAGCCATTATCATTGAATGCCTCAGGAAGTCAACTAAGAGATGTCTGAAAGTTAGCATTGGATTTGGCAATAAGTAGATCATTAGTACTTTAGGCTAATATTTGGGAAGGAAACAGAATGTGATGCTTTGGGCAACATGAAACCCAATATTGGACGTTAAGTAAAACAGATATTAACAATGTGAAGCAATAGAGAAAAGCTTCTTATTGTGGACTCTCAAGTTAAGGTTTAAAGGATTGTTTGAGAAGCTGTGGGGAAGAGTTCTCCCTGCAAGCCTCCCATGCGTCTGTCTATAGGGCCTCTGCTGTAATTTGGACAGCCTTCTTGGATTTCCAAATGGGTGAAGCCCATGCAAGGCCAGACCTCACGGTGCATCTCTGGTCCTTTGCCTGGCAGAGGCTGGGAGCACCTGCCCCCTGCATCCCAGCTGCTGTCCTGTTTAGAGCCCTTCGCAGGGCTGCTTCTGTGAGAGGAGAGGCGGCACAGTGTAACTTCACTTTATAGATGAGGAAACAGAAATCCAGACAAGTGAAGTGACTTGTTTAATACAACTTGGTGAATTGGAGCTGGCTCAAGTGGCCAGTGTCTTAGTCAAAGGGGATTTCTATTATACCACACTCTCTGAGTTGAGTAACTGAATAAATGATACTTTTTTGGTGTGTCCAAATACATATAACATAACATTTACTGTATTTTAACCATTTTTAGGTGTGCAATTCAGTGGCATAAAATACATTCATAATATAGCACAACATTCACTACCATCTGTCTCCAGAACTTTTTCATCTTTTCAAACAGAAACTCTGATCTCATTAAACTACTTCCCATTTCTCCTTCCTCTAGCTACTGGTGATCTCTATTTTGCTTTTTGTCTCTATGAATTAGCCTAGTTTAGGTAACTCATAGAAGTGCAACCATACAGCATTTCTCCATTTGTGACTGGCTTATTTTACTTCACGTAATATCTTCAAGGTTTGTCCATGTTGTAGCATATGACAAGGTTTCCTTGCTGTTTAAGGCTGAATGATAGTCTATCGTGTTTATATACTGTATTTTGTTTGCCCACTCATCTGTCCCTGGACATTTGAGTTGTCTCTCCCTTTTGGCTTTATAAATAATGCTGCTTTGCACTTGGTGTAGAAGTATCTTTTTGAGTTCCTTCACTCAATTCTTTTGGCATATACCTAGGAGTGGAATTGCTGGCTCATATGGTAATCAACTTTTTGAGGAACTGTCAAATTATTCATAGATATTTCTTGAGCACCTAGCATGTCCAATAGTACCTTGAGCCTTAGGAATACAGAGGTATTGACAGAAAATCTCTACAATTAAGGAGCTCATGGTGTGGTTGAAAAGGCAGTAGTATAAATATAGATTATGACAGAATGTTGTAAGAATGATGAAGAATAACCACCCCAAGAACTGTGAAAGTCCACAGCAGAGTCAGACTACCTCTAGGGGAGTCAGGGAAAGCTTCTTATCAGAAGCAACCTTGGAGGAGCAGCTAGTGAAGGATAAATAGCTAGAAAGGATACCAGGTTTGAGGGCAGTGTTATTCCATTCCAGTCACAGGGAACAGCATGAGCGAAGTTATGGCAGGTGCATAAGACAGGTTTGGGAAGTCTACAAATAGCTGTTTCTAACTCCTACAGAGCAGACTCCTGAAGCTGTTGCTGACATTGCTGTGGATACAAATGGTAAACACGGGCCACCCAAAGCCAGTCCTGTTCTGAGTGGTGTCTTGGGAAAAGGCTGGCCCATGAGGGAGAAATCCTGGGTTCTAGTCTTACATCCCCCAATAAGCCAGATCTTTCACGTGTCACTTGACCTTTTTTGATATGCATTTTTCTTATATGAAAAATAAGAATAGCATTAACTGCCTTCCCTTGTACATGAGTGTTTTGTGAGCATCTGATATTGTAAGTACTTTCTAGTGTTTGGAAAAGTGTAAAGCATACATTAGCCATCTGTTATTATGCTGTTTGGGGAAAATACTGTAAGTGTATGAGGCAGATTCTATTTTCTTTTTCTTTTCTTTTTTTTTTTTTTTTTGAGATGGAGTTTCACTCTTGTTGCCCAGGCTGGAGTGCAATGGCTCCATCTCTGCTCACTGCAACCTCTACCTCCCGGGTTCAAGTGATTCTCCTGCCTCAGCCTCCCGAGTAGCTGGGATTACAGGTGTATGCCACCACACCTGGCTAATTTTTTTTTTTTTTAGTAGAGATGGGGTTTCACCATGTTGGCCAGGCTGGTCTCGAACTCCGGGCCTCAAGTGATCTGCCCACCTTGGCCTCCCAAAGTGCTGGAACTACAAGCATGAGCCACTGTGCTCGGCCTCTATTTTCTAAAGATATAAAGATAGCCATATTTTTTTTTTTTGAGACAGAGTCTCGCTCTGTTGCCCAGGCTGGAATGTTGTGGGATCTCAGCTCCCAGGTTCAAACAATTCTCCTGCCACAGCCTCCTGAGTAGCTGGGATTATAGGTGCCCACCACCACACCCAGCTATTATTATTTTTTTTTTTAGGAGAGATGGTGTTGCACCATGTTGTCCAGGCTGGTCTTGTACTCCTGACGTTAAGTTATCTGCTCACCTTGGCCTGGCCCCAACATTTTTTTAAAAATTATTTCTATTTATTTATTTTTTCTTTCCAACTTTGACTTTAGGTTCAGGGAATACATGTGCAGGTTTGTTACACCGGTAAATTGCATGTCTCTGGGGCTTCGTATACAAATGATTTTGTAATCCAGGTAATGAGCATAGTAACTAATAGGTAGTTTTTGATCCTTATCCTCCTCCCACCTTCCACCCTCAAGTAGGCCCTGGTGTTTATTGTTCTCCTCTTTGTGCCCATGTGTATTCAGTGTTTAGCTCCTACTTATAAGTGAGAAAATACAGTATTTGGTTTTCTGTTCCTGTGTTAATTTGCTTGGTGTAATGGCTTCAAGCTCCATCCATGTTGCTACAAAGGACATGACTTTATTCTTGTTTATGGCTGTGTAATATTCCATCATGTATATATACTACATTTTCTGTATCCAATCTATCATTGATGAACACCTAGATAAATTCCATGTCTTTGCTGTTGGCCACAACATTGATGATTCTATATGCTGTTCTCCATCAAGAAGGAAAGTCCATTTCTCTTCCCCTTGAAACTGATGATTGTCTTGATGAATAGAATGTGGCAGAAGACAAGCTGTGTGTCTTCTGAGTTAGATCATAAGGTGATCTGGCTTCAGACTGCTCTCTATGAGGTGCTGTTCATCCTGGGAACCCAGACACAATGCGGGGAGGAAGCCCAGGCTAAATGGAGAAACCATGCATAGGTGGTGTGGCTGACAACCTGGAGCTAAGGTCTCAGCATCAACCACCATCATCTGCCAGGCTCCGCATGACTCCAGCCCCCAGGCTTTGGGTCTTCCAGCTGATGGCTCAGTCATCATGGGGCAGAGACAAGTTGTTCTCACTCTACTCTGAATTCCTGACTCAGACAATTTGTGAGCATAACAAATGGTTGGTTGACACCACTAAGTTTAGGGTAAATTTGTTTGGCAGCCGTGGTCATTTGGAAGATTGTGTGAATGTATTCTATGTATGTATATGTGTATTTAGACACATATGGACACACAAGTATGGCCCATGGCCCTAGGAGACCTCCTGGGTGGGGAGAGTTTGTATATATCACTTTGCCTTCCTGTACAATCAGATAAGCCAATTCATAAGAAAGCACCAGTAACTGATGAATAGTAAATTGTAGAATTTCTGGCAAGGTGGCAATTTGCTAAGGGTGGAAATTTAGTGTGGGGTTGAGACTGCTGGAATCTTCCTCTCAAATCTTTTCTCTCCAGATGAAGGAGAACTCTGGATGACAGGGCTGCTTCACACCAGTCTTATTTAATTTCTTCCTTCACTCCAGTTTTCTACAGCTCTCAAGAAGGCACTGGCAGCAGTGGTCTCCTGCAATGTCCCAGTGAGGCAAAAGCTATGGGGAGATCCTAGTGGCAGGAAATCAGTGAAAAGAACAAGGGAAGATCCCAAAACTATGTGCAACCTGAAAGGGAGGAAGCCTAGGGAATGATATCAGTCCCTTCTACGCAGTCTTGACCTGTCCTGGATGTGGAGGTGAATGTCCAAGCTACCCGCCTCTGCCCTCGGGCCTCAGGCTCCCCTAGAGCCCTGCCCGGGCCCCTCCACTCCCCCAGCCCAGGGCTGTGATGGAAAGTACTTCTTTCCTGCTTCTCTCCTTTGTTCCTGCCTGAAGCTCAGAGGCTGGAATCCTATGGCCCCTGGACTGCCCTAATTGGAAATGTCTCTGCCTTTTTTAAGTTAAACTGTTTTGATTCTCAGGAGGAATGAGATAAGGGAGACAGTGATTTAGATTTCCCTCTATTTTTTCCTCTGCCAGCCACCCTCCCCATCCTTTCTTCCCCCGACTTTCTCCTTTGCCTTTCTCGCCCTTTCCATTGTCATTTCTTTCCCATTTTCCTCCAGCCTTCTCCTTTACTTTCTTTTCCTTTCCTGTCCTTTCCTTTTCCTTTTCCTTTCCTTTTCCTTGCTCTTATTATCCCTCAATCTCTCATCAATCCTTTCCCTCTTGTTTCCCTTTTTAAACTACTTATTTTAATTTTGGCCTGAATTGTGGTAAGCTGAGGCAGGGGGTGGTGATTGCTGTTTTCTTTGACAGCATCATCTTTTCTAACTGGCTAAGAAGTAAGTGTGAAGTAAGAGTTTTTCTTGGGGTGGGGCTGGGTGGGAGGAGATGAGTATGGAAACAGGACAAGGAACTTCCTAGCCAAACTTGGCACCACTAGCAAAACAGGCGGTAGGAACCCCAGCCTTCTGGCTTCCTTCATCCGATCCAGGAATTCTCTGACGATTCATCTGGAAGGGCCTAGCTGAAGCTGAATAGAACTCGTGGGCACCATCACAGCTTTAAAAGACTTGCTTCTCTGCAATGTCCTCTGGGAAACCCAGCCCAAATGGATTGCTGTTGAGTTTGTAGGTTATCTGCTCAGGGCAGGTCCCTCACCAAAGCACAAAAATACACACTTCAAACTTCTTTCTGATTCATTTTCCATTTCCAGGTGGTTAGTGGAATAAAGCTGGAATTTTGGCTCCCTGGCCTCTCTTGAGCAGCTGACAAATAGCTATTTTCTGTGGGATGGCTACCCAGAGCTATCCTATTGTAGCTGAACCAAGCTGGCTGCTTGAATAGATGGGAGATGAATCAGTCTATTTTCAGCTCTGCTGATTTGCAAGCCCATCCAGCTCTTCTCTTCAACTTAGTCTGAGCTATGGGGTCCATGGGCTTAGACTCCAGCTGCTCAGCATCTAGTGCTATGGAGCCAGAAAATGGGGCTTTTGGATCACGTGCCCCTCACAAGCCATCCTCTCCTATTTCCCATTCTGCCTGTTTCATGGTAGGTTTGGCTGTTTGCAGGTTGGACTGGATCCCCTCTCCCTCCCCTCTTTTTAGCTCCTCTCCATGAGGGCCCTTCCTCCACTGCCATGCTCTTTGTTCTTTGGGATGTCCTGGAGGGGTTCAGTGCTGGAATGCCCACCCAGTTGACAGGCCAAGCAGCTGGGTGGTGTCGGCTTACCACGGCACCAGATGCGATGCACAGTGTCTATCATCAGTCCTTTGAAGAATGACGCTCAGGTGCAGCAGACCAGTTTTAAACAGGGACTTGACACGGGGAGAGCCAAGGGAAATGGGATGGGCGTTTCCAGGCTTGCTTCATTTTCTGTTTTCTTTTTTAAGACCATTTTCCTTTGGAAGCTTTTAAAACATTCACAATTTGGCTGAGTGGAGATGGTCTGCCTCCCTCAGTAGGCTGAGCTGGTGAGAAGCAAGCATCTGGCTTATACTGATGAAAGGCAGGAAATTCAGAATTTCTGCTCCAGTACTTTCTGCTTCAGTGCAGGATTCACTAACTTGGCAATGTGGTGAGCCAGCGGACAGAGGACCTGCCAGGCCATGAAACAGACTCCATTTCTGAGTTGAAGGTGCAGTGTTCAGGGCTGGGCCTGGGGAGACAGACCAGAAGATGGGGCCTCTTCTCCCCATGAGATGGCACAGGCGGAGTTGTGTGTTTTGGATGGGAGCAGTGAGGTTTTGCATGAATCCTTTTCTGATTGGATCTTAGGTCTTTTCTCCAGGGAACACCTATGGTCTTTGCTTATTTTCTAACAAGATCCCTGACCATGGAGACCTGGGCCTTGCCCCTGGCTGGCTGTGCAGCCAAATATAAACAAACGAGGGGAGTGCCTGGTGTCAAACATTATGTTTACTAAATAAAACTGACAAGTCCTCATTGTTGCGTGAGGAAGCCCTGCAGCTCTCAATCCCCCAGAGCTGAAGAGGATCCATTTTATTGAGCTCTGTAATGACAGCCCCGCTGGAACAGCTGGGTAGTTTGTATTAGCTCTAAGAGACTCGGGAGGGCAGTTTTTCTTTAGAAAAATTATGTTTTTCATTTAGACCAACAACAGCCTGGCTATCTCAGCATACCTTCCTATAATCTTTAAAAGACTGGGAAAATCATAGCCCAGGCTGTTTCCTCAACACTTAGGGTGGCTAGAGTTAGCAAGTGGCAATAGGAGAAACCAAGTTAAATTCAAATTTCAGATAAACCATAAATGCTTTTCTCACATAAGTAATATTTGGGACATACTTCTATGAAAAAAGTATTTATAATTTATCTGAAATTAAAATTTAACAGGCATCCTGCATTTTACCTGGCAATACGTGACATCTTTCTAAATATCTCTATTTGTATACTTCTGGTGACAGGACACGCATAACCTTTTAAAACAATCATTCCATCATTAGACAGCTGAAATTACTTAAAACTCTTCTGCACATTAAGATGACATTTCCTAGCATGAACTTCTGGGATCCCTTGGAATACGTCTAATCCATCTGCCATGTGACAATTCTTCAAATGTTTACTAACAGCTCTGTGTCTCCTTGAATTTTCTCTTCTCCAGCCTGAACATCTCCTACTCCTTCTGTTTCTCCTCCAGTGATGTTGTTTCAGAACTGCAGGCCCTCCTGTGAATGTGCTGTAGCTTGTCTAGAGCCTTTGTAATCAGGTGGGATCTGGCGACCTGGACAATGGCTCTGACCGACATGGCTTTGTGCCTGTTGTTGAGAGTCTGTGTCTACTGTGCCAGGGGAGTTCTGTCCTCATGAGCCTGGCTTCCCTGTACCCTGAAGTACTGCTGCCTGTCAGACTGGAACTTGTGGGCCACTGGAGAAGTGCACACTCCTGTACATGCCAAATGCAACTTTGGCAGCTCTATTCTTATTTATTATGTATTTATTTATTTTTTGAGATGGAGTCTCGCTCTGTCACCCAGATTGGAGTGCAGTGGTGTGATCTTGGCTCACTGCCACCTCCGCCTCCTGGGTTCAAGTGACTATCCTGCCTCAGCCTCCCGAGTAGCTGAGATTACAGGTGCGTGCCACCATGCCCTGCTAATTTTTTTTGTATTTTTAGTAGAGATGGGGTTTCACCATGTTAGCCAGAATGGTCTCGATCTCCTGACCTCGTGATCTGCCCGCCTTGGCCTCCCAAAGTGCTAGGATTACGAGCGTGAGCCACTGTGCCCAGCCGGCAGCTCCATTCTTAAGTGATAGTTGGAAGTTAGGACAATTAGCATTACCAAAAGTCATCTTAGATTCTTCTGAAACAGGCTTTTTTTTTTTTTTTTTTAATGACTAGGTTACATGTTTCTGTATCGGGTCACATTGGAGTCGTGGACAAAGACATCAAGCTGGATTCAGAAATTTGCGACAAACCAACTGTGGAATTTTGGGAAAGTCACTTCACCTCTTTGGCTCTCAGCATCTTCATGTGTAAAATGAGGAGTTTGAGTTAATTCTCTAAGGCAGAAGAATGTCTCAGAAAGACTTGTGGGTGTGGTTATTAACCCATGAAGTAGGTCAGTATGCAATAGATAAAGACATAGTTTTTAAAAACCAATAGAGAAAAACTGTAACTGTCTTAGATCTAAAGTGATATTTAGGTCCTCAACTTCCCTTGGGCAGAAAATAGTCTTAAAAAAATTACACGTGGACTACTTACTGATGCCAGTCTGTGAACTCTTTGTCATTGGTCTGTGTCAAGATAAATACAGAGACTGAGAAGTGTTTAGAGATGTGTACATCTACTGGGCATTGCTGTGACATCCAAGTGCATGAGCCTGTTGAATGGGTACAGACAAGTGTGGATGCTGCTGAACGTGTGGGTGGTGAGTGGCAGGTGACATGAGCTGTGCACCAGTCAGTTCCAAACAATCTGGCCTAACCCAGTGCTTCAGATAGGAATTCTGATCCCAAGCAAAAATGTCAAAACTCTTCTTTCTCTCATGAGTACCTTTCTTTTAAAATTAAGTTTATATTGAACATAGAATGTTTTAATATGTATTTACATAGGTATGACCTTTAAGATCAGTTAATAGTAAAATATTAAAAACATGAGTCATTTGCACCCTCCTTCCCCAAGCCTCATGCAGGTTCCCTGACAGCAGCCACATTAAATTGGGAGCTTCATTGTTTATAGAGAAAGAAGTCTCTACCTGCAGAGAGAAGCCCAGAAGGCTCAGTGCTGGGAGGCACCAAGCGCCATGAAGTGACATGGGGGAGGCTGGGTGAAAGTCTGAGCACAAGCAGTTGGACCATGACCCATCCCAACACTTGCTCACCAATCCAGTATAGCTGACCAACTCCCTCATGCCACTTTCATTCTCACTATACCCTTTCCTTCACCCATCCCACATATATTTAATCTCTGGCAAAAAGGAATCTGAGAGGCTCTGGACTCTGGGATGCTGGGCATAGCAGAGGGCAGAGGTGAGGCTCAGGGCTGAAAACTAGAGTTTTCTGTGAATATCTATATATTGAACTGCATCACTGACAGCCCCTCCCTCTGACTTTCTCTAAAAATTATCAGGGGCTAGACCTCACCCTAGGGAGGAGATCAGAGTGTTTTTCTCTGGAGAAACTAAACATCCTCAAAAAGAGACCCATATACTGACATATGGAGACCTCTAATGAAAAGGCCAATTCTTTTCTGATTATCCTACAGTGATCTCCTGCTGTCAACAAGCCTTGCACCTACCCTCATCCCCTTGCAAATTTTCAGGTGACTTTCCATTGCCTCACTCTTATAACATATGAATGGACAGTCAAGGATCATAAGACATTTGAGAGAGTTTTCCCATATGAAAGACATATGCTATTGATTGATTTATTAATGATCATAATTAATGTCCTTACAGTCTCTGTGCCTTTTGCCCTGTAAGTTTGCGGACTCCTCTTACTCTAATTCTTGGCTTGCCTGTGTGTCTTAGTCCATTCTGTGCAGCTATAACAGAATACCACTGACTGGTAATTTATGAACAATAGAAGTTTATTTGGCTGATGGTTTTAGAGGCTGGGAAGTCCAAGATCAGATTAAGGGTCTGCATCTGGTAAGGGCCTTCTTGCTACATCATATAGCCAGTGAGCAAGTGAGAGAGAGAGAGAGAGAGAGGGAGAAAAGGGGGTCAAACTCATCCTTTATGAGGACATCACTCCTGTAATAATGAACCCATCCCTGCAATAATGGCACTAAACCATTCATAAGAGCAGAGCCCTCATGACCTAATCACCTCTTAAATGTTCCACCTTTTACACTGTTGCATTGGGGATTAAATTTCCAACATGTGAACTTTGGGGGACACATTCAAACCATAGCACCACATGACTTGCATTGGCCAGTGGGACAATAGCAAACTTGATTTAAGTGGAGACTTGAAAAAGTACTTGTATATTTCCTTTTTTTCTCTTGGACCTGTGCCACTCACATGAGAGCACACTTGAGCTAGCCTTCTGAAGAAATGTGGGAAACATGGGGAAAGCCAGGTTCTCCCAGTTGAGCCCTCATTGGCCAGCCAAACACCAGTAGTCCCACTAGCTGAACATAAATGCATGAATGAGCCCAGCCAAGATCAGCTAAGCCTGACCTGGCTGGCTCATAGGCAAGCACTGTCCTCTCTGAGAAAATCAAATGCTATGGCATCAAATCTGTAACATGTTAGTGTAAACAAACACACCTTCTGCCTTCTGGTTTACCACCAAGTTCTATCTCTCTACTACTTGAGATCTGAGAACACCTTTTTGGCCTTGAAATCCAATTGTCTGCAGGAATGATACCTTGGAGGAAGCCGTTGATATAAGCCGGGAAAACAGATTGTCAAATCGACTTTGCTGGACACAGGCTTCCTCCTCTGATTCCTGGTCCTGCCTTATAATAATCTCATCTGGCCTATGGCTCAGTGGTTTCTTCTGCCCTGGGGTTAGTAAAAAGTCTCAGAATGCCATATAGCCCAAATTCGTTAGCTGGGTCCTCAACTCAAGTCTCTGCCTTTGGGCTTATAAGTCAAGCTGGAGGCAGAAGAAATTGTGATTTTGTTTCTTCTTTTCTGGTTTTTTTTTTTTTTTTTTTTTGCGAGACAAGGTCTTGCTCTGTCACCTAGTATCAGTGCAGTGGCATGTTCACAGCTCACTGCAGCCTCCATGTCCCAGGCTCAAGCAATCCTCCTACCTCTGCCTCCAGAGTAGCTGGGACCACAGGCACATGCCAGCACGCCTGGTGAATGTTTTATTTTTTTGTAAAGCTGGGTCTCACTACATTGCCAGGCTGGTCTTGAACTCCTGGACTCAAGCAATTCTCCTGTCTCAGTCTCCCAAAGTGCTGGGATTATAGGCATGAGCGACATACCTGTTGAGAAATTGTGAAGTGAGTAAAAATAATCTACCACCCCAGCCCCGCCTGTGCCTTTCTATGGGTCCTTTCTTCCTTCCCTATGCCCAAGTCACATATAGCTCTCTCTCCTTCAGGAGAGTCTGCAGTCTGCTTACACTCAGGGACCATTTTTTTTTAAACTTTTATTTTAAGTTTAGGGGTACCTGTGCAGGTTTGTTATATCAGAATGGAGACAGAAAATTAATGAAGATATTCAGTATCACAGAACATTTAGACATTACTTTTCTCAGTGTTTCTTACAATTCAAGTCTTTTTTTTTTTTCGAGATGGAGTCTTACTCTTGTCACCTGGGCTGGAGTGCAACGGCATGCTCTAGGCTCACTGCAACTCTGCCTCCCAGATTCAAGTGATTCTCCTGCCTTAGCCTCCTGAGTAGCTGGGATTACAGGCACCTGCCACCAGGCCTGGCTAATTTTTGTATTTTTAGTAGACATGGAGTTTCACCATGTTGGCCAGGCTGATCTCGAACTCCTGACCTCTGGTGATCCTCCTGCCTCGGCCTCCCAAAGTGCTGGGATTACAGGTGTGAGCCACTGCTCTTGGCCACAATTCAATCTTATCTCCAACTGGAATGAGAAGCCTTTTGCTCATTTTAAACGAATTTTCTCTAGAAGGCAAAACTCCTTTAGAGGGGGTATGTTTGTGTTTTTCAATGATCTTGAAGTGGTAACCCATGGCTAGGTTCCTGTGGTTGAAGCCCAGCGCTGACACTGTTCTTTCACCAAAAGCATTCTAGACATGGTCATTAGCTCACTGGGGACCCAGGGAGAGAAAGTAAATAAGAAAATTGTCTTGCAAATGCTTACTGTGTTTTGTAATTTGGAAGCCCTCCCTGCTGATATTCAAACCACACACACAGCCATGTGCTGTTACCTGAGTAACAGTTCTTGAGTTGGCATTTTAGGATCAAACGAGGTTCAGAGGAGCAATTTTATTCTTTCCTGGGCCTTTGCCATCTTGCTAGGGGATGTATTCCTCTTTTTGATGCTAAAACAGGACTTACAGTCTCCTGGGAAGATGAAGTCTGATAAATCAGTTGTTATTGCCCTGGGCTTTTCATCTAAAGCAAAGGGAGAGCTGAGGTAATTGTCCAAATAATTTGGGCAAAACAATCAACCATTCTCACTGAATCACAAAGTTTGGAGTTATCCAAATAATAGCAGAGTACATAGCATCTGCTTAGCACATTTTAGTTTCTAGGAAAGGCAAACCCCCTCTTTTTGGGGGATACTTTGCAAGGACTAAATCAGCATTCTCAGTTGTCCCAGTGCCCCTCCCTGGGAGTGGCAAGCAGAAGGAACCCTGTGAAGGTAACAACAGGGAGTGTTGACTGAGCTGTTGCATGTTCCAGGCACCCTGCTAAGCAGCCCAAGTAGATCTCATTTAGACATCGTCACAAGCCTGTTAGCATCTCCACTCAGCAGAAGTTGAACATGAGGCCTGCAAATCTTTAAGGAACTTGGGTGAGGCTCACAGCTGGTAAGTTGCAGAGTTGAGTCAAGCCTACTCAGTCTGACTGCAGAGCCTGTCCTTTCAAACATGAAACCTCTAAGCAGGATTATACCATGAGGATCCTGAAACCCAGAGAAACTGTGATCAGATCAGCTTCCTTAGCAGAAGAAGAAGGATAATGAAAAGCACCATTAAGTAGCTGGATGATGTAAAGCAAGAAATGTCCCCGCTCTGGGCCTCAGATTCCTGTGGGCTAAATAAAGGGACCGGCCTGGGTAATTTGTAAGGTCTGTTTCAGGTCTCGCTGTCCATGATTTTTAAAGTAGTCTGGGTCTGTGATCTCAGTATACTCATTTCCTGAGCTCTGATTGAAGCTGAGACCAGCACTATTTGAATCCTGGTGTACTAACAAGGAGGGAAGCACTAACAGGGTAGGCTGAGCCTTTAAATCTCAGTGTCCTCAGTAGCACAGGGTTATATCTTTTGTGCTTACATAATTATTTCAGGTTTTGGAGTTGGGGTGTGTGTGTTTGATAGTCAACCAGAACCCAGGCTGATGGGGTAGCTACCATCTCTAATGTCTTATGTCATTCTGCCAGAGGAAAAAAAAGTTCTGGGAGGTATTAAACAGGAAATTAAATGTGCTGGCCCAGAAAATGACAAGAGTCATGGTCTCTCCTAACTTCTTAACCAGATCTAGATCCATAGGCCTATCCAACCAGAGGGAGTGAGGAGATACAAAACCTACATGTGCCCCAAACATGGACAACTGGGAATTTTTGGAGGACAGCATTAATGACCACCTAAAATAGGAATGCTGCAATGTTTTATAAGGATCCTACACTATCGGATCCTACAAAAGGCAGAGCTGCTCACGTTCCACTGTGTTCAGAGAGACAGAATGGACGAGAGAATGCTTCATTTTCAACAAGATCCTGGAAACCAGCTGGGGGAGAGGGCCCTGGGGTGGGCAGAGGGCCCTGGGGTAAGGAGAGGTCACTCAGGGTCAGGTTTTCTCTAGGGTTTACCTTGATCACATTCCTTTCTTTAATATTTCTTGTAACCCACTAATTCAGATAGCTAAAAAAGTTACCATGAGCTAAAGTCAACATCAATTAAAAATTCCATATATATTTCATGGGAAAACACATGGTCTTCAAACGTGTGATTTTCATCGGACCTCCTCATCTGTTTGCCATTTAAGGTTCAGGCCATTTTCCATATTTCTATCAAATGCTGGCTGCTGCAGATGAAAGCCTGGCAAATTACTGTGCAAAAGAAACTTTCTGAAGTTATAAATAATCAAATGCCTGTGGGGCGTTGACTTCATACACAATAATACACAGTAATGATCAGAGCTCAGAGGAAAAATGGAGCTAAATGATGGCCTTAGTAGTAAGGAGAAGGTTGTGGCTTTGCTTAGAGTAACATGAGTTCCATGCTCCTGGCTTCTCATCCTCTGGCACAAATGGGACAGGTGGAGCTATGAAGAGAGTTGGTGAAGTAGCTGAACACAGGCAGGGACAGTGGTGTGCTGGTAAATGTTTAATAATTGGCTCTCTGGGGAAAAAAGCCCTGATGTGTAATGCTTGCAATTTTCCTGGTGTAAATACACCCACCATGGCTGATTTCAAGGTACCGACATGATGTCACTGAACATGGATTTGGGAAGAGATGTATACAGTTGGCTCTTGCAAACCAGTGCCGCCTGGCTCCTCCACATCACTGAGCAGGGAAATTGGGACGGTCATCTGTCTTTTGTCCCCTACCCTCCTCTAGTCCTAGAATAGGGTGTCTGGAGCTTAGATGGCAGGAACTGTTCAGAGTGAAGGCAATGGCAGGAGGAAGGAAGATGTCATGGAGAGGAAGATTGGCAGCTCACATATTATATTGATTTCCAAGGGCTGTGGCAACAAATTACCAGAAAAAGTGGTTTAGAACAACAGAAATTTATTCTCTCGTGGTTCTGGAATTTAGAAATCAGGGCTCACCATATTGGTGGGGCTGGTTCCCCCTGGAGTCTTTATGGGAGAGACTGTCCCATTCCTTTCTCCCAAATTCTGGTGATTTTTAGAAATACTTGTCATTCCTCAACTTGCAGACACATCACTCCAATGTGATCATCTTCTTCTCTGTGTCTCTGTGTCCTCTCTTCTTATAAGAATGCCATTTCATCTTGAGCTCTTTAACTAACTACATCTGCAAAGACTCTATTTCCAAATAAGGCCACATTCTGAGGTTTCAGAAGGACACGAATTTTGGGGAGACACAATTCCATTCACTACACATTCTCACACACAGTACAGAAAGGGGTGGGCAGGACCAGCGTGGGCTACCTGGCTGTAATATCCCCCTGACTGTCTTGAACCTCCCTAGGCTGTGATCTGTTTCCTGATTTATGATTGCGGGTCAGCAGGGGAAGTGGTCTGTGATGGGCGGGTTGCCTTTCCACTTAGTCACGCTCCTCACCTCCAAATCTAGGTGGGTGCGGAGCGGAGTGACCCTGCCCTACTTATATCATCTTCTAACTCCTTTAAAGGCAATTTGGGCAAAAATAAACACAAACCTCTAGGAGAGTTCTGTTCTTTAATTAGTTTCATGTACCCTACCTGTAAAATAGGCCATTAATCAATACTGAAAGAGTGAATGGACAAATGAGCACAGTCAAGGGCCTCTTGGGTTGATTAGAATGGGCCTTCTCTGGAAGAAAACATATGAGCTCTCAAGTTCAAAAATATTTTTTCAATCTGAAAGACTTATTCCGGCCCATTAGGTCAGTGGAAGACAGTGACTGAGGATCAAGTGTCAAAGGCCCCCAGGGGGGACATTAAGTAAGGCCTTCCTTGGCCCTGTAATAGGAGCTGCTGCCAGTGGAGCCATGCACCACTCCTCCCTGGGGCCCTGATGAGAAAGCCAGCTTGGCTGGGCCTCTAAGGGCAGGGAGAGGTCACTGAGATTCCGGTGGCAACTTTAAACTACATCGTGTGGACCTTTCAGTTTGGTGCAGGAAGCTCTTCTCTCAGCCTGGAATGCAGAGGAAGGGGTTGGGGGTTGGGGGGGTTCAGGTTTCCAGGAAAGAATTTGGCTTCAATGTTTCCTTGATTGAGGCAAGCTCATACCTGGGAAGCACCAGGCTTAGGGAATCTGTTGCACCGGTGAGATTTTCACATCTCGGGCCCAAGTTCCTTGTTTCCAACAACTGTTTTTGAGATTAATTGGATTTACGTGCCACGGCTTAAGAGTCCATAACGAACCCCATTCCCCCCTGTTGCAGCTCCTCCTCTCCTCCCACTAGGTTGCTCTCACTCCTGGGTTTCAGGTATGCAGTCATTTGGCTGGCCTGTGATCACACGAAACAATGACCACATAAAACACACCTCCATTTGGAGATAAGCACTGATGCATGCCCTGCAGCTGAGATTAAAATCTGTCCCATAAATCTCTCCACAATGCTGTGTATTCCACACACAATGATGAGGAGTGAGCTAGTAAATAAATGGCTGAGAAAAAAAAATTTCTCCCAAAGTGCCTTATGATTAAGAGGTTTGTTTCCATATTGCTAGAAACTACAGGAGGGGCAAGCTTTGTCACTGATGTGAGTTCTTCCCTATGGCATTGTCTCGAGGGTTCAATTTCATTCATCACACAATTTTTAAGAGCCTACTATGTGTATAACTGGGGGTATAACCAGGACACAACTGAAGATATGCATAGGTTTAACTGGGAGTTCATAGATACAATTAATAAGGTAATGGAATTTGAAAACATATGAATTTGAGATCTAGTTATAAAAAATTCTATGTGTGTGTATTTGTGTGCTTTGGAGTTTAATTGTACCATTGTATAGAGATATTTGATAGAATTTTTGACATACAGTGGAATATTTTAAGTCCCTAGGTTCAAAATAAATAATAATGGAATAAACCAGTCATCTCCATGCTTTTTTATGACTTTATCATGATGTTAGATTTTCTAGAAAAGGATTTGAGGATTCATCCTGTTCCTTGATCTGTTAGTAAACCAGGATAATCTGAATCTCAGTGGTACTGTTTTCCCTCATCTGAAGTAACAAGGAGTGCGCGTATATGTGTGTGTCCATTATGTGCGCATGACTGGGTGTGGTTGTGTGGGTATTAAGGCTAGGAGGCACAGGGATTGCTGAGGAAAACTAAATTCAATAAGAATACATTCCGAGATCTCAGATCAACCATTTTTATCCTTGGAAATCCGTAGCTGCAAGTGAACCCACAGTTGACAAGCCACTACATTTCTAGAATTTAGATCATTGAGGTGCTTCCATATGCAAAGAAGATGCCCCTTTTGCCATGGTGGCTAAACCTTGAGGTTGCAACCTTAGGCTGGGGGGGAGGACATGCTGAATAAAAGGAAAGGCCTGCCCCTCTGGGCCGAGTAAGAGTGGGAAGAAGAATGGGGATAAGCAGAGGAGAAAAGCAGACTTAAGTATCTTTGTTCCTCTTGGCCCCTTGGGTCTTTGTCCTTTGTACCCAGATAAACATGGGGAAGAAGAACATTGGGCTATTGGGCTGGGAGATGTGCTTTATTGAATGATTGTGTGTGTGTGTGTGTGTGTGTCCGTGTGCGTGCATGTGTGCACTTGTGAGAGAGAGAAGGGTGAAGAGATCCAAGTCTCCAGATCTCCATCATGGCTGGGGAGGCATGGTGAAGAAGAGGCCAGGCAACAGAAGGATGGATTGAAAAGCCAGTAGGCCATGCTCCTGGCTACCATAGTCTAGTGGTGACTTGCAAGGAATTCAGAAGGGCCCATCTACCTGGTGAGGGGATGAGGAAGGGCTGAGGCAGCCTGGGGACTTGCAGGAGGCCTGTGGTCAGAGTGAAGAGGCTGCAGGTGCAGGGCCTTGGAGACGGAGGCAAGCAGCAGGGAAAATGCACTGCCATGGTGAGTGCCAGCACACTGACCTCAAATGACAGTGCCCCTTCACTCCCTGCCCTACCCAAAAAGGAAGCACACCATGAGTCATGATCATCTTCATTGTCACTACTGTAGGGAGCATAGCTATTCCAGGTGATATGCAGCTGGGACTAGGGGATATCCAGAGGAACGTCTCCCCTGCTGGCAAGAGGATAAAATAACCCTTCATATATCAAGATGGCATCTTAGAGAACAGAAGAGGAGGTGAAATCCGAGAGACCAAAATTCATCTACATACCTGGACTCATTTGAAAAGGAATGACTTTTGATAGGGAATTCAGTTTTGAAAAGACTGCGTTTCTAAGGGGACATTTTCCATGGGGCAGGACTAAGATACCATTATTGGCGAGTCAAAGTGTTCCGAGCCACCCAGCTAATATGGGCTTTCTGAGGAAGAGCAGAGCCTTTCGGGGGAAAAAAGAAACTATTTTCCCTCCATAACTGACTGTGGTGTGAGTAACAAGCCAGCCCTGATACAAATGGATAAAAATAAAGTCGGGAATTTTCAAGTACTTTCATCTTAAGTAAACAACCTTAAAATAGTCATGAAGACTTTTGAAACTTTTCAGTGGTCTTTTAAGTCTTTTATAAAAATACTCTGGGAACAAGAAGCCCTGTTGTGCTATCTCTCTGGCATTCCACAAGGAGAGAATAAAAGACCCTGAGAATGCCTACGGCACAAGCGTCTCCATGGAACCCAGCAGGATAAGCCGACTTGGGAGTGTCATTACCATCTGGGGACACCAACCCAAATACTGATGAGAAAAAAAGGCCCTGAAGAATTTAGCCTTCAGGGACCATTTCCCAATGGAAGGGGAAGTCCCTGGAATTCCATGCTTCTGCGGACAGGAAAATTGCTTTTCCTGGGGACGCTTTCTGAATAAGGGAGATAGATACTCCTGTGACTGGGATGGTTCTGGTGCAGATTGTTTTGGACACAAGGGAATGGCCTAGGTGACCTTCTAGGGGTCTCGTACCTAATCTGCGATTCTGTAAGTAATGAGTTGACAGAAAATTGCATTCTGTCTTTGGTTGGCCATCTGCTGTTTCCCTAATGCTGGCTGATAAAGGCATGGTGATGTGGGGAGAAGGTGAGCTGTAATTAATTATCTATGGCATTGATGAATTTCTTGTAGGATATTCCCCTGCTAATCCAGCAGTATAGCTGCATCCCTCCCCCCTCCCAGTGTTAATGGTCTATTTATGGACTTGGCTTCATAATTAAATGTTTCATTTGCAAGAAAATGGTTCCTAGGAAAATCCAAGCTCTCTTTATGTGCCTGCAATGGGCTCTTGCAGACGTTGCATAAGAGATTTGACCATGTAGGCCTGCTGCTCTTAGCTTTCTGGATAATCTAATGAATTATGTTTCCAGTGTATGTAAATTACAAAATGTAATATTCTTCAGTATGCCTGCTGAATGAAGCCAAATGTATTGTGGGTATATTTTTAATTATTTTTATGCTATAAAAATGGAAGAAATCGGAAGTACAGATACAGTGTTCTAAAAAACTCCTCTGGTTTTCTTTTGGGCAACAGTTTAATCAGATTAAAACCATAATTGTTTTTCAACTCTTGCCTCACACTTGTTTTGGCCATCGCTTTTTTCAGCATGTGGCTATGCCCCATGAAGTCATTTAATGTCAATACCGAGTGTTTGCCTCATTAGAAAACAGCACACATTTGATGTCTGGGTTCAAGGCAGGGCGCCATTGGGAAAGCTCAAGGCTCACTTCTGAGCTTTGCTTTTTGTTCTTGAAATTGGTCCCTGGCAATTCCTGACCCATTTTCTTCTGAGTCAAGAAGGTGGTAGCTAGGTAGGCAAGGCCATAAAATAGAACTGGCAAGGAGCAAAGGTGAGAGGCCTGTGCTTATCTCTAGGTGTTGCAACATGAAAAGAATAAAAACCAGCCACTTTGATTACCTAGCTAGAGATCTGGAGGCCAGACTCAGTTCAAGATAAAGATAAAAGGGAATTTGGGTATCTAGTTATTCAAGCCCCTTGGACTATTATCTGAAATATGTTTACCCAATGGTTTCTATCACATTGTGACATGGTGGTAGGGGATGGAGTCTAGAATCAAAGCACTGGCTCTAAGTTCTGCTCTAGTATTTTGGGTGAATCACCTTGGGCAAGACCTTACTTCTCAAAGCCTCGATTTTCTCATCCATCAAGTAGGACGCATACTAATGCTGCTTGATTGAGATGTCATGAAGAGCAAATGAAATGGTGCATAGGAATGTGATTTATAAATGCTAAAGGGTGGCGTAAATGGACGTTTTTGTTATCATTACATCCTTCTCCTGCCCCATAAGCTGCAATGACTGGTAAATCATGCGTTGATTTTTTATGGCTGATGGGGAAGAAAAAAAAATATTTTCTGAGTTAATCCACTTGCCCTAGGAGAGCAGCAGAATTCCTTAGGGTGGGAAAACTTCTCTTTTCTTTGGGAATACACAGTAAAGGGATATTTGGATTCCATAAAGCAGGCCTCTTGGGTCAGTCTAGATCAGTGCTTCTCAAAGGATCTACGTGAAGAATTAGCTTTTAAAACTCTGTTCTTTCCTGGACTGGTACTTTTGTACAATACAATGAAATATATTATTAAAAACATGAAATAAAAAAGACATATAAAGAACAAGTCTCATTTTTATTTTATGATTAGATTGAGCAGACATAAAAATTACTGTGTCAAGTTGCTATAAAACCTTAACATCTGTACTCATCTTGTCGTGCACTGGCAACCAAAGTTCGTGGCCTGGCACCACACTCTGCAGACCCCATTTTAAGGAATGCAGTTGTAGGTGTAGGAGATTTCCAACAAAAAGAGAACAAACCTGATTTCTGTACTATAATAACAGGCGTTCTGAGTTTTTGGCAGATGGGCTGATAAATGGATGCAAAAATCAGAGAAGAAGGGATAAGGGCAAAGGGCCTATTTTGAGAGAGAGAGAGGGGGGTGGTCCAGGAAAAATGACAACAACTGGCCAAAGTGTAAAGAGAAGGACAGTAGTACATAGTCCTATGTGCTGGGAACAATGTCCAATGACAGTTTTAACTTGTGTTCTCTGGTAAGCTCTACTCATTCCTGAACCTTCAGTAAAATTTGTTACACACAACATCTGCCTGCTCATGATGCTTGGGGATCGAGGGAGGGTCCGTGTCTACACCTGGAGGGAGAGCAGAGAGCAGGAGAGCAGCCGCTGCAGTCTCAGTGGTAAAGGGGGATCAGAGTTGAGTCCAGCGGGGGAATTTAGAGCCAGAGCTGTCTGGGAGGAAGTCAGCCTTCTCTTGAGTGTCTGCAGATATGTTGAGGTGGGCCCTGGATTTTCCATATTACATGGGAAGGAAATATTTGTGCCTAATAGCTATTAAGAGGAAAAGGGACCCTGGAAGTTTGGAGGGTACGAAACACTCAGGTCCCACCACAGTCTCAGATGGAGGAAACCTTTGTCCGTATTTTGCCACTGCATCTCCTGCTTATTAAATGTGGAGCCCTTTCTCCTTAAGGAAGGAAGAGTGTCCTTCCTCTGGCTGGGTCTGTACGGATGAATCAGAAGTTGGGTTGAGAAATGTGTTCTGCCTATTTCTTAGTGCCAATTTTATATTTTCAATAATTATCATTACATTTTTAAGAATTTGTTGTGCTAGGCTTAGCACTTTGCATTAGTCATCTCAAATCCTTACGGTAGTTCTGCAGTTGTATAGATCTTTAATACCTTAGATTTACTATTACTGTGTACTATTACCATGACCAGGTTGTTTTACCTATCTGAGTCTCAGTTTTCTTATCTATAAAATAGACATATAAAGAGATACAACCTCATGATGTTATTGTAAGAATTAAACAATATCTTCAAAGTACACTGCCTGATGTGCAACAAAAATAGTAATAATAACAATAGTGATGATAATGTTAACAATAACTAACATTGGAGAGTGTATGCTATGTGCCAAGCACTAATTAAAGGACTTTACTCTTGTTATCTCATTTAATGCTCACAGCAACCCTATAAGCTAGGTACCACTGTCATCCTCACTTTACAGATAAGGAATCTGAGTATCAAAGACATTAAGGCACTTGCTCATGTCACATGGTCAGTATAAGATGCAGCCAGGTTACAACCCAGGCTGTTTAACTCCTAAGCACTCACTCTTAATTATGATACTACGCTTGCCACTCAAGAAATAGTTTATTATTATTGCTATTGTTACTATTACAGATGAATACATTGAGTCCCAGGTAGGTGAATAACTTGCCCAAGCCAACACAGCCATGGTCAGAACTGAGATTGAAAGCCTCTGGCTTTCTGTGGCCCCAGTTGGTTGTGTGGCTGGGTCCTGGGAATTTGGATGGATTAAATGGCCTCAATCTGTCTAGGATGACCACACCAAGAGCCGTGCCCTCTGCATGGTGGATGAGGATGGAGGCAAGTAGGGTTCGTGCCCTCTGATGTCCCCTGGAGGAGCCCAGGTCTCTGCAGCGAGTCTGAGTTATGAGGTTGGACAGCAGACTTGTTGGAGCCCAGAACCCATCCACACCCAGTCTTGATTTACATGGGAATGTTTCCTCACTGTTGGCATTTGGAAAGGGAAATAGCAAATTTTGGGTGTTTGCTTATTTCCTCCAGTAATTTCAGCTAGGAGAGGGGCGAAGGCTGATTAATTATACAGCAGCTCATTAAAACATAATATCCCTTTGAAGCCCAAAGCAGCAAGTGGAGAGCTGTTTTGCAATGTTGGTAGGACACTGGGTGGTCTCCAACTCATCCCTTTGATGCAGCTGGATAATATGGCTACTCTAGAGTTGTACCTTTCAGCACAGTTGAGGCAAACTTGGAGCTGGGCTTGTATGATTGTGGTGTAAGGAGAACTCTGGGAATACATGGCTACTAAAGAATCCCACAGAAGGAACTCCCAGGCTGAGGCTGGGCTTAGCCCATATCCTGTCCCCAGGCTCCTGATGGGGACCCCACTGGGCAACTGCTACCTTCTGCAATGAGCCAAACCACCCCAGGGAGGCTGGGGGCTACAGCTGGCTGAGAATGCTTGTGGCCATCAATGTCTCCACCTCAGGAAGATACCATAGGCCAAGGAAAACACTTGGTAAACTTAGCCTGTGCAGCTCTCAGTAACTCATTTAGGATTTAAAGTTTCTTTTTAAACAGAGCACAGAAGGCTTGGAAAGGAAGCTCAGTTACTCCTGAGAGGATAGCCTAATTCCATGTCTTATTCATCTTTGCTTTTGGCACCTAGAAGGTGCTCAATAAATGCCTGTTCAATTTCAATCATCTTCTGTGGTTTTTTAAAAAAAAAGTTTGGAAATCCCCCAACCATCATTTATTAGATTGCTTGGAGTTCGGCTGCGGCCAAGTGTTGAAATAGTGGGTTGCTTAAGACTGATTATTCCCAATTAAACAAATAGTCAGTGAACATTTATTGGTCAGGCATTGAGCTGGATGCTGTGGTAGGAGAAAGACTTGCCAATTGAGTTGCTAAAACGCAGAACAGGAGCTGCCACAACAGGAATATAGGTAGATTGGCTGCAGTGAGAAGATAGAATAATGGAATAAGTTAGATTAAGAGATCGGGAGAAACTTCATAGAGAGGAGCCCTGTGAGAAGAGCTTTGGAGGGTGAATAAGAGTGTGAAAGATGTTGGGTCAAAATAAGAGGTTTTGGCTGGAGTGAATGGCATGAGCAAAGGCATGAGCAAAGGCGTGAAGCTGCCCTGGCAGATACTCAGTGTGGCTGAGCTTCTGGTATAAAAGTATAATTAAAAAAAAAAGTTTAAAAATAAATCATACAAGTATATGGTGAGTGCATGTCAAAGATTTTCTTAAAAATTCATTAAGTAGTCATAAACTGGTTCAAAGCAGAGCTTGAAAGACCAAAGCATATCTAATCAATAAAAGAAGGAATACTGAAAGAAGACAACACAGTTAGATAGGAATCTGATTAAGGCTCTACAGAGCAATAAAGCCATAACCTGTGGAGCTATCATTTCTACTGGACAGAATTCATTTGCAATCCTACCGGACAAAAAAAAAAATCACTTGTAACTTGCCAATTTTATAAATGTTAACACCGAATTTTACAGAATCTGGGCCCGAATCAATGGTAAATAGTAAGTCAAACAAGTTACATTTCTCTAGAGCATTCAATGATCCCAAATCAGGCCTTTTATTATTATTATTATTATTATTGTTTTACAACATTCTAGTATGACTTGGAAAAAGTATGCAGTAATCTTCTTCCTAATGTTTATGGTTTGGATAGTTTGGCTAAAAGAAAAATGTTCTGGTGAGATTTGGAGGACCTCATGTTGGAGTTGGGCTAGATTCTGTCTGTTTTAGCAGGTGCTATGCTCTGTACCAAGATCTAAGAAGATGGGAAAGACAGAGTGGAGAGAGGACAGAATAGTGAAAGAAAGCCTAGGTAAAAGGTTATGGTAATAATAGTTCAGGTAGAGATGACAAAAACTTAAATTTCATGGTGGCAGTGGGTTTAGGAAGGAAGAGGCTGACATGAGATGCCATGAGAAGATGAAGCGATTTCATGGGAGTTGGGAGGAAGAGGTACACAAATGTTTACCGGGCATCCACCAGGAGCCACATCCTATAATAAACACCAGCAATTCAAAGAAGAATAAGGTATTACTATTGTCCCCCCAGGGGCTCATAGACACATACAAATTATCCTCGATTTCACGAGGAAAGGCCGGTGATAGAGATATGCATAGGGTGAGTGGCGTCAAGGTTGGATCAGGGGAGGATTCCTAGAGAAGTCTTTAAGGGCCAACAGGTCTTACTAGGCCAAGAAAGAGGTTAGAGGAAGATGCGCCAGCATTGGCTGCACATTAAAATCACCTGGGTAGTTTAATCAATTCCTGGGCTTGCCTCCCCCACCCAGAGATTCTGATTTAAGGGACGTGGTGTAGCCTGGTCTCGGAACTCCAAAATCTCCCCAGGTGATTCTAATGTGCAGTCAAAGTAGAGAATGCTTGAGGTGGAAGAACTAAGAGGAGCATAAACAAGGAGGTATTAATCAGCCTAGAATGTGCTGGGGAAAGAAATGCAGTACTTCAAAACTACTGTGGTGATATGGAGAAAGTTGGGAAGAGAGGCTGACTGGCTGGAGCTGGTGGCTGTCACAGAAAGCCCTGCCCTGTCAGCTTGGAAGCTCACATCACACTACGTATTTTCTACACTGGAAGATTTGAGGAATGGGTATCATTAAAGACACAAAATAAGGATGGAGGATTTGAGTGAATATTCTAGTCCCAGCTCTTCCTTGAATTTGCCTTTTAAGTTTAGTATCCTTATTTGTACAGTGAAAGATTGAACTACATGGCATCTGCTACGGTCTGAGTGTTTGTGTCCCTGCCCCCTGCAAATTCATGTGTTGACACTTAATCCCTAATGCAGTAGCATTAAGGGGTGGGGTCTTCAGGAGGTGATTAGATCACGATGGCTCCACCCTCATGAATGAGATTAGGGCCCTTATAAAAGAGGCCTGAGAGGTTGCCTGTTGGTAATCCCTCCCAATGTGTGAGGACGCACAGGAGGCACCACCCAGAGGAACAGGCCTTTGGCGGACACTGAATCTGCTGGTGCCTTCATCTTGGAATTCCCAGACTCCAGAACTGTGAGCAATAAATTTCTGTTCTTTATAGGTACCCATCAAGATATTTTGATATAGCAGCCTGAATGAACTAAGACAGCATCTAAGTTCCTTTCAGTTCAAGAATTGCAAATTCCTACATTTCTGTCATCACTCTGATATTACTAATGTTGGGTTGAGTTGTACTTGAGATATTCATGGTCAGAACCTGGGGAAATATCTTTATTTTCATTTTTGAGACAGGTTCTCGCTCTGTCCACCAGGCCGCAGTGCAGTGGTTCAATCACAGCTCACTGCAACCTTGAGTTCTTGGGATCAAGTGATCCTCCAACCTCAGCCTCCCAAGTAGCTAGGACTACAGGTGTGTGCCACCATGCCTGGCTAATTACATTTTTAATTAATTAATTAATTAATTTATTGTAGAGACAAGCTCTTGCTTTGTTGCCCAGGCCGGTATCAAGCTCCTAACCCCAAGCAGTCCTCCTGCCTCAGCCTCTCAAAGTTCTAGGATTACAGGTGTGAGCCACTGCTCCTGGGCAGAATATCCTTTTAATAAAAATTATGCTGTTTTTTCATTTAATTAAAAGAGTACTACATACTTGTAGTAAATATGAAACAAAACTTCCCCTTCCAGCATCCTGTGTCCCATTTCCCAGAGCCTCCTGGCATGGTTTCTTGTGTATATATGAATAAACATTTTTTCTTTTTTCTTTATATATTCATTTTTATGTATACATATGTACAATATGTACATTTAACATTTACACAGTGGGGCTCTATTGTACAAATTGTTCTGTGATTAGTGTTTGAGTCACAGTATATTTTTGACATCTTTCTATGTCTGTGTATTTAGAAATATTTTTTTTTATTGTCAGTTGTACTGTAGTCCATGATATAACACCATTATTTACCTAACCTATGATAGGCAATTAGGTTGTATCAGTAGTTTGCTATGTCATATGTTCCAGAGAACTTTCTCATATATATATATATACACACACATATCTCCAATGGTGCAAGTATTGTTTATTGACAGGACAAATCTTGAGACATAGAATTGCTAGGTCTAAGGTTAAATCCATTGGAAATTTTGATAGACACTGCCAAATTGTACTCCAAAATTATTGTCCTAAATTATATGCCCAAAAAGTATCAGTGTGCTTTTTTCTCAGTGCCTTATGAATGCTATGTATTTTTCAATTTTTAAATTGTATTATTGGAGATGAAAAATGGCATCTCATTGTTTGAATCTGCATTTAATATGAAAGAAATTGTTCATTTTTTCCTATATTAATTGGGCATGTGTGACCTTCCCGTTCAAACTACCTATTTATGTCCTTTGTTTCTATTGCGTTTTATTGTAATTTGGAATGTCTTCTTTATCATACACTAAATTTCTATATGTATTTGAGTTTGCTTCTGGACTCTGTTCTGATCCAGTCATCCACTTGCCTATTCAAGTATTAATATGGTACAGTTGTAATAACTAGCTTTGCAATACATTTTAATATCTAGTAAGACAAAGTCATTCTCAATTACTCTCCCTATTCAGAATTTTCTCAGATGTTTATTTTTCCAGATGGACTTTAATATTTTATCAAATTAAAAAACTGTTAGAATTTTAAATAATTGGAATGAAATTTATTAGATAAATCAGAAGTGACAGTCTTATAATAATGACTTTTTGTTTAAGAATATGGTTTTAAAATTTTTATTCAATTTTTTTGTTAATATAGTTTTCAAGTTTTCTTCATATAGGTCTTGCACAATTCTTAAGTTTATTGTTACATATTTTACATTCATCTTTGCTATTGGACAAAGTTTTTTTCTTCTATTTTTTATCTGGTTTGCATGTAAGAAAGCTACTGATTTTTGTATGTTCTGGAAGAACTGTGATAAGACGTAGGCAGAGGAAGAGAAGGAGAAGGGTGGGGAAAAGAATTAGGAGATGACAGTGGAAGCTAGGAGAGGATGCATTTCAAGCAGGAGGATGTCAACACTGCCAAATCATGTCAAAGTCATGTGGGAGGGCATGGGTCCTGTACTAGGAGCTGGTTGAGAGAGGGTTGAATGGTTAGGGATCGTGCAGCAAAGAACATGCCATTCTTCTTACCTTTTATATGCTATTCATTGTTGTAGACAGCCCTCCACATGCAATAGAGAAACCAGGAGCTTGGATGCATTTGTGGGGTGTGTGCATGTTAGTATATGCATGAGTGTGTGCAGCTGGATGAGGAGACCAGCTATCAGTCTCAGAATCTGTGGAGGTCATGTGGGAGCTGATGATTGATGGTTTCATTCACAGTCGGTATGCATCAAACCCTAAATTGGCATGCAAGGCAAATGAGAGGAAGTTAGCTTTCTCTGATGCTATAGTATAGTGGGGGAAAACCAGGACATAGATTTGCTTTTCCTGGTAAGAGAGAGCAGTGGAGGAATAGCAAGACATTGTTTTTTTTTTTTTTTTTTCAAAACTCATTTCAAGTGAAGATTTGTTTGAATGGCACCAGAGTTCCCCCAAATGGCCATAAATCCCTGACTTGGCTGAAGTCTAGCCTCCCTTTTCCTGCCCAGGCTTAGCAGCCTTGCTGCCAGCCATAAAGGTTCTTTTGGCAACAGCAGAGCAGGAAGAAGAACTGCATGATTGGCTTATGGTATTGCCTTCTCCCTGTTGCTTTCTGTTTGTTCAGCCTCTTGCTTTAGCAACATGGGCACTTTCATTAGCTGCGGTGTTAGAATAGGGTAAAGATTTATAAATACCTTTCCATTTATAAAAATACCCTTTCCAATAACTAGATCCCAAGGGCAAGCCAATGAATTACAAAGAAAGCTGACTTCTCCAGTTGGAGAAACTGAGTTGTCCCTCTCTGAATAAAGAAGGAATATTCCTGTGGATGCAGATGGTCAATCCATGGGATTTGACTTTAAGACTGGAGAATAAGGATGGAATTTACCCATATTTGGAGAAAAGGCTTTTTGAAACAATGGAATGGACTCTCAAATTCTAAAGGAGCACTTCTCAGGTTGCCAGATAAAATACTGGACACCCAGTTAAATTTGAATTTCAGATAAACAATAAATAAAAATTATGTATATTTTTATTCACAAACTCTGGCAATACTAATCAGCTAGTCTTTCTAAGATAGAGATGTCCCTATAATGTAGGAAATGCATAGCAATGCCCAGCTGGTCTTGGCTGGTTACCCTGTGGATTAAAGGGCCTTTGGAAAGTATTCTTTCTATGCTCCTGACATGTAATGGATTCTAGTTTCTATCCACTCTTTGTATACTGTGCTTCTCACATCCAGCTTGTCCTCTCCATTCCATCACCCCCAAGGGGTTTCCAATTATTTTTTGTTTTATTTTTTAATTTTGAAACGGAGTCTTGCTCTGTCGCCCAGGCTGGAGTACAGTGGCATGATCTCAGCTCACTGCAACCTCCGCCTCTTGGTTTCAGCCAATTCTCCTGCCTCAGCCTCCTGAGTAGCTGGGACTACAGGCACGCCCGGCTAATTTTTTTTTATTATTGTTTTTTATTTTTTAGTAGAGACAGGGTTTCACTGTGTTAGCCAGGATGGCCTCGATCTCCTGACCTTGTGATCTGCCCGCCTCTGCCTCCCAAAGTGCTGGGATTACAGGCGTGAGCCACCATGCCCAGCCGGGGGTTCCAGTTATTAACAACATTAACCCAGAATGTTTGTGTGCTCAGTGATTTAGTTTAGTGGTTCTTTCCTTTGCAAGAACCCTCTGTTGGTGTCTCGGCAAGGTTTCTCTCCCTCAACACTCCCTTCATGCCATACCAGTTCACTCTGAGTGTAACCATCTGAAAAATGATCCCCAAACCCCATTTTATCACATCCTGTAGGGACGTGCTGCAGATCGTACCCACCTACCACATCCATATATGAATCACATCCATATGTGGCCTGAGATTTTCAGCTGTGTAATTTTCTCTAGCTCAGTTACATCTGTGAGTCTTGTTCCCTGAGTCCTTGAGAGCTGGATTTTCATACCTTGTTACAGCTCCTTGCTCAAGAAACACGGGCTGGTTGATTGGTTCCAGTGAATCCTATCAGAATTAGCCAAATTTATAGAGTGGAAAAGTCGCTTTAAGCCTAATGTTCTTGTGCTGGAGAGATTCAGAGACACCAGAAGATGCCAAATCCTGCTCTCACTTACACGAGCCCCTCTCTTCCTGTTATTTCTAGTTCTTGGGGCTAAAAGGCAGAAATCTCTGCATTTAAACTCCCAGTTAAAGTAGTGCAGTTGGCAAATGATCCTCTAAGCTCCCAAAACAGTTTAAACAGAGAGAGACTCAATAAATGCTGGTGATGGAACTGAATTTAGAAGTTTACTCTTTGAGCCACTGAATTCCAGATTTCTAGGTTGAAATCTATGATATACTTCTCTTTGGAATTTACCGTTTGTGTCTCCAGGTTTTGTTCGACAGAATAATCTCCTTGCTCTAATCAAGAACATTATAGAGCCCTGGAAGAAATGAGGAAGGGAGATTGGAATCCAATATAGTAGCACTATTAATAAAAATAGCTGGAAGTTATATTCACAATAAAATTGACAATAATATAAAGTGTCCACTGTGTTTCAGGTGATTTGTAGAAACTTTTACTTATATAACTTCCCCAGAAGGTGTTTTTGTTACCACTTCACAGATGAGAAAATTGAACCTCAGAGTGATTAAGCAATTTGCCCTCAGGTAAAAACCTATTATGTCCTGGGCCAGGTGTGCTGGTTCATGTCTGTAATCCAGCACTTTGGGAGGCTGAGGCAAGAGGATCATCTGAACCCAGTTCAAGACCAGCCAGGGCAACATAGTGAGACCCTATCTCTACAAAAAATAGAAAAAAATTAGCAGGGTATGGTGGTTCACGCCTGTAGTTCCAGCTACTTGGGAAGCTGAGGTGGGAAGATTGCCTGAGCCCAGGAGGTTGAAGCTTCAGTGAGCTCTGATCATGCCACTGCCCTCAAGTCAAGCATCTGATCCCTGGGAAGTTAAAGAGGCTTAGCTCATCTGTTGTTCCAGCCTGGGCAACAGAGAGAAACCTTGTCTCAAAAAACCCCCCACAAGCAATAACAACAACAACAAAAAAACTTGTATGTACTGGAGCCAGTATTTGAATAAATGTCCACCTGGCTGACCTCCTAGGTTTACCCAATATACCAGGTCACACCTCTCTTCTTGTTGGTTGTTAGGGACTTTTTGTTTTGTGATTACAGACTCCAGAGTTTGAAGGGAAATGTGAGGGCCAAATGGTAACCTGGTGCCCAGAGCTGAATGACACCCCATTCAGAGGATTATCTGACTCCCATGACCAAGAGGAGTAAGACAACTGGACCCAGCTCCTGAGGGTCTGGAATGTGATGAGGATCCCCAAGCAGGCTTCTCTGAAACCAGACCCTGCCTTGACCCTGGTTAATTACTCTGTAGTTACCCACACAACTGAATTCCTGCTGTCTGTGGGTGCTGTGAGGCATGTCAAGGCTGTCAATGAACACAGGGCAGCGCTAATCCTGGTGAGCTTGCCCCGGGGCTGGGCAGGCCGTCCTATCGAATGATTATCATGTGATGAAGCTCCAGGGCTCCCGGGCCCATCCTGGCTTTCCGGCTGCAGTATTAACAGGCTTTTCTTCTGGGACATCCTGGAGCTGGAAATCTCTCACGTGGATCACACACGCTGTTGCCAGCCCTGCTGAAGGCCTCCCTCACTCTGGCTTGATAGCAATCAAGCCCTCCCAGTTGGAGCTTGTTACCTGGGAGCTGTCCAGATCAAATGATGAAAACTGGCTAGGGTGTCGTCGTTACGGTCAATTACTAGCAGCACATTAAATGAGGGCTGGCAAACCTAGGCACCACTGAGCTCCATTTCCAAGGCGTTTTGGGTTCATTGTTTTTCCAGCCTCTCTTCTCTTAGCCTACCTTGGCTCCTGTGTTTTCTTTCATGGTGAAACTCATGGGAATATGAAAGGACATGGCACCCCTGGGTTTTTGATTCACAGTGTTGTGACTCACAGATGGTAGTGGTATGGTGTGAGGACGCTCTGTGCTCAGAAGGTGGGCTGAGCCTCTTTAGCTTCCCAGGGATTAGATGCTCAACTTTGTTGAGGGCCAGTGAATGGAATCACTAGAGAGGCTAGAATGTGTCTGGAAACCTATTTCTGCAGGCTTCCTCTGGGCCTTCCTTTGGAGAATCTACTTTTTTCTTTATAGACTGAGCATTTGTCACAGGAAGAGAGGATGCCTACTTCTAAAGGAAGTCTCCATCAAGCCTTTCCAGCAGTTGTTAGAAGCTCTTCTCAAGTAGAATCACCCAAAAATGTAGCTTGTACTCATCAATTTGGGCTGGGCATCATTCCAGGATTTCTTTCTAGGGAATTCTAGCATTTGCATCATGAGAATTTTAGTCTGCTAAATAGGGCCCATTTCTCCTAAAGGCTAGGCTCTTCCATGCTAATATTTATACCAGTGGTTTAAAGGATGTAATCCCCATCGGAGGTCAGATGTTTGAGACCAGCCTGGCCAACATGGTGAAGCCTCATCCATACTAAAAATACAAAAAATTAGCTGAGCGTGGTGGCAGGCGCCTGTAATCCCAGCTACTCTGGAGGCTGAGTGAGGCAGGGGAATCACTTGAACCCAGGAGGCGGATGTTGCAGTGAGCCTAGGTCACGCCACTGCACTCTAGCCTAGGCGACAGGAGCAAAACTCCTTCTCAAAAAAAAAAAAAAAGGGATCCCTGGACTGGCAGCATTAGCATCACCTGGAAACAGGTTAGAAGTACAATTTTTCCAGTTCTATATGAGACCTGCCAAATCAGAAACTCTGGAGGTGGGGCCCAGCTATTCATCTCAGCAAGGATTGCAGAGGATTAGGAGGAATGCTCAAATGTGAGATCTACTTCTTTAGACCTGTGTTACTCAGAGCGTGGTCTGGGGACCACGGCATCAGCATCTCCTAGGAGATTACTAGAAATGCAGGACCTCAGGCCCATGTCCCAGATTTGCTGAATCAGAATCTGCCTTTTAACAAGATCCCCAGGTGATGTGATTTTACTTTAAAGCTTAAGAAGTGCTACTTTAGAGCAATGGTTCTCAACCTTGGCTGCATGTCAGACTCACCTCATGCCCAGGCCATGCCCCAAGCCAATTAAATCAGAATTTCTTGGGGTGATGCCCAGGCACTGGTGTTTATTAAAAGTTTCCCTGGTGATTCTAATATATAGCCAGGGTTGAGAACAACTGCTTTGGGCCACCATAGGCTCCAGAATCACAAGGAACTAGTCTGTTGAATAGAAAAACCCCAGCCAACCAACCAACTACCAGAACAAAACCAGTGATGTAGAGCTGAGCTTCCCAACAGTATGGAGGGACACGTTGGTGACTCCTGGATGTGTAGGTCATGTGGAATTATTGATCCCACTAGCCCTTGGGAGACAGGATGGGACCTGGGTTGCCAGGAGCAACCAGTGACCGTGGGCACTATTACAAATATTATAATTTTCTTTGTGTACAGTGACAGAAAAAAAGGTTGTAAAACATGCTATAGAGAACCTGAATAAGTCTATCATTGCCATGTTAATGTGATAAATGTGGTGATGGAGTATGGATGAAGATCATTGGGATTGGGAGAGCAGGAATGTGCCTTTAGATATTTGATGACTTCAGTAATTCAAATCCAGGCAGAGACTGGGTGTAGTGGCTCATGCCTGTAATCCTAGCACTTTGGGAGGCCAAGGCAGGAGGATCGCTTGAGCCCAGGAGTTCAAGACCAGCTTGAGCAATATAGTGAGACCCCGTCTGTATGAAAAAATTAAAAAATTAGCCAGGTGTGGTGGCATGTGCCTATAGCCCCAACTACTCAGGAGGGTGAAGTGGGAGGATCTCTTGAGCCCAGGAGGTTGAGGCTGCAATGAGCCATGTTCATGCCACTGCACTCCAGCCTGGGCGATAGGGAGAGGTCCTGTCTCTAAAAAACAAAACAAAAAACAAATCCAGACAGATACTTTCTAGGCCATCATTGCCGCCTGGTATTTATCCAGCATTCTTGCTATTTAGAGATTTCCTAGCTCTTATCTGATTATTTCTTTCAATAGCCTTGTGCAATCTGTTGGGCATGGATTATTTTCTTTTCTTTGGTGATGAGGAAATTGAAGTCCAGAAAAGTTGAACTTCTTTAAGGCCAGTTAAGAAGAGAGTCAAGGAGTGAAGGAGTATTTCCTTGATGCCCATTGGAAAAGATCTAGAGATGTCATTTCCCACTTCACAATGGCAAATGCTACCTCCAGAATGGGGGACCCTCAGCTCCTCGCTTTCTAGGTAGGGACTTGGTCTTCCTGCTGCTGCTGCTGTTGCTGCTGCCTTTGGTCCTGAAGATGCTGCCTGGAGCCTGGGGCTTTCTGGGAATATCCCAGGAAAGCTCTAAAAGAGGAACTGTTTAGCTAATTACGAAGGACTGTTGTTTAGCTGGCTTGTGTGTTAACACTTCCCCCTCTGCACAAGTTTTCATCCTGGTGCTGGATGAACATATTGTAATTATGCTAATCATGCTGGCTGGGCAGCCCAAGGCCAAGAGGGAGGGGCTCCCTCTCCCTAATTGTTTCCCTCTCCGGGAGCAGTTGGTTGTCTGCCTGATTCTCCAGACAGGCAGAGGGAAGGTGTGGGGCGGGCTGGGCTAACAGGAGGTCTGAGCAGGGTTTCCAGCCCTTGAGGCAGCCAGATCCACCTGGTTTGAGGGAGGGAAGTGATGGGGGTAGCTACTAAGGACTGAGTAAAGGGACTTCCTGCTGGATTCAGTATTCAAGACCGGCCCTTGCCAGAATGAGAAAGAGGCAAATTGATCTTTGGTATCCTTCACCTTCTTCTTGGTGTTGGTGTTTCCTCCTCCTCCTCCTTCTCTTCTTCTCATCTTTCTTCTTTGAGCCTTTTCTGAATCTTCAGGCACACAGTGTTTTCCTACTGGTTTGGACTTTGCTGGCAGGCAAATTAATGATATAATTGTAGCTGTGGACACGATACAGACATGGTTATAGATATGCGGACATAGATATAAGCATCCTCATGTATAGGCAACTTAATGAGCATTTAACTACTAAAGACAACTTGTTATAAAGGGCAATGCTTAATAAACCTAAGGCCATGAGTGAGGGGGATATTTTCAGTCAAGGAGGCCTGTCCAGTATTCTTTATTTGATATGGGTTATAACAAGAAAATGGTTAACAATTGGCAACAAAATTTACCTCTTTAGGAAAGAATTGACTTTGTTTCATGAAGTAATGTGGTGGGTTATTTGAAGGCAAAAAGAGAGGTCTCAGAAATTTCTAGGAGAAGGCAGAAAAAAATGGGAATTCTTAAGACAATGGGAGAATTTGTTGTTTCGGGGTCAGGAAGGAGGGGAAGTAGGAAAAGGAACAACAGGTTAGAGCCTGATAGATTTTTGGATCTAGAATTGATCATGTATGTTGTATTTATTATTAAGTTGTTTGAGCTCACTTGTTATGTTGCCATCCATCTTCCTAAAATCTTCAGTGAATTGTGCTTCACACAGACTTCACTGGTGAGTGTGGCTCTATGTGCCATGTAAATATGTTTCTATCCAGGGAGAGGAGTGAGTCCCACGTCTGAGTTGGTGTGGACTGCAAAGGGGCTCTTACCCAGAGGTGATTGTGAGACAGTCAGCCTCTGGTCATCCACATGGGTTATTAGGGGATGTGGGATGCTGACCCAAGGCAATTTTAACCAGATGTTATAGGACAGCACAGACACAGTCATCATTCTGGATTGCATTGAGGTAACACTTAAGAGGGCAAGTCCTTATCCGTCTGTCACTGGTTAGAGCTGCACAATGGCTCTATTTTTCACTTACATTCACTTTTCTATATTTCCACTGGTAGTCTTATATCCAGCTGTCAGGAAGACCATGGAAAGAGATCTTTCTTCTTCTCCTTTTTGCCTTTAAGCATCATCCAGTTTTTTGGTGTTTTTTTTTTTTTTTTTTTTTTTTTTTTTTGAGGCTGGAGTGCAGTGGCATGATCTTGGCTCACTGCAACTTTCACCTCCTGGGTTCAAGTGATTCTCGTGCCTCAGCCACTCAAGTAGCTGGGACTACAGGGCATGTGCCTCCAAGCCTGGCTAAAGTTTTTTTTGGTGTGTTTTTTAGTAGAGATGGGGTTTTGCCACATTGGCCAGGCTGGTCTTGAACTCCTGGCCTCAAGTGATCTGCCAACCTCAGCCTCCCAAACCACACCTGGCGTATCCTGCAGTTCTTTATAGCTGCAAAGGATTCCAGGAAAATGCTTAGCTCTGTGTAACTGGCAATGGGTTTCATTTATCACCACAATTCTATGGGATTCTTGTTCAGCATCAACCATGTAACTCATGATTCGTTCCAAAATTTCCTAGCCTCAGCTAGACTGGTTGATGGTATTGTGAACCAAATATGGAAAAAACATTATTAGCTTGCTTAATGTCTCTCAGTCAAGGCTGATCTGCTTCTTCAGCACTGGGCTAGACTCTAGAGGAGTGGGGATGCACAGACTAGAAAACACAATTCCTGTGCACATGGGAGCAGATTTTTGGGTGCATCTAATCTGTTATCCTTTGGTGTCTCTCTGAGTTTTTCTTGCCTTGATCTTCTCCCCCTTTTTCCTTTGTTTTGTTTTTCTCATTCTTTTGTCTCTTCTTTTTTTTTTTCTGTTTCTATTTCCATAAGACTTGTCTTCACTCAAATTTTCTACAACTACGTATAACTGCCATTTTCCTTCACTTTTATGGCCTTATAAATTTTTTTGGATCATCTGATTATAGATTTTAAAGCAAGCAAACAAATAGTTAAACAAGAAAGACATCTCTCCAAAGCCTGATGCCTGAACAGTCACCAATGGGTTAAGCAGAACTTCCCTCTCCTCATCCTGTATAACCTGACCTGAGTAGCATAGCCCAAATGGTCCATTATCTGAAGGATCTTCATAACAGTGGGCGTTCTGACCTAGTAAGCAGTATGAGCATTCCCATAACCGTAGACAACAGGCTCAATGCAGGGCAGAATTTCAATCCTAAATCAGAATTATCCTGGATTCCTGGCACTGTAAACCAGATTGCTAATACCCAGTGATTTTATTAAAGTATCTCTTGTGGGCGTGAACTTTCTTTTTTTTTTTTTTTCATTTTAAATGCTAGTTAAAAGGGAAAAATGAAAAGCTAATTTCTCCAAAAAAGAATTTTGGCAGGCAGTATGATTCTGCAACAGACGGTTTAAATATTATTTACATGTTGTTTAAAGTCACAACATGGCCCTGTGCATATTCCTAAAACATTAAATAGCTTGTCAACTTGCTATTCTTATAAAAATTAGACAAATTCAATCAGAAGAAGAGAAAAATTAGAGTGGGTTGTTATTGCTAGGAAAAACGAAGCCTACTACAATTAGTACAGTATTTATGCAGTTGGTGAAAAGAGAATTAACCAGGGCATTTTCTCTACCAGGACAAACAGCCTGCAGAAGTAACTTGGGCTAGAAAGTGCTGTCCCCCAATATGTGCTTACTGACCTGTTTAAATAATTGCTTTTGTTTGCTTCTTCAGACATAATCATTGACTATACTGGGGACTATTTTTGTTTGCCATTTTGAATAACCAACAATATTTTCAACTTTAAGGCTGGGACAGGGAGGTAATTAAACAAAATGCAACAATAATGCAAAACATCATGTAATAAGGCAAATCTCATTCTACTTTTTAATCATTATTTTAAGAAAAATGGAATGTATGCATTTACCTGAGAAAACATGAGGAAAATCCTTGCTATGTTGAATCACCTCTTGCCACATTTTGGCCAACAAAAAATCTGGATACCTAACATGAAACTCATATGTAGCAAACAAACACAAAGAAGACAAAAAAGGATGGTTCACAGAGATATGTAAGTCAGGATAGGTTAGGTTATGCTATGGTAACAAACAATCCCCAGATACCAGTGACTTAACATATAAAGGCTTATTTCTTCCTTATGCTAATTCTACTAGTAGGACTTTGAGTTCTCCAGGAAGTTCCTTTCCAAGGGATTCAGGTGGCTTGCATCTTGTGGCTACGCCCTCTGGAACACGTCTTCCACTATAGTCACTAATGCGTGGGAAGAGCATTGCATTCTGGCTCTAAATGGCTTCATCCCAGGAGTAACACACTTCACTTCTGTTTCTAGCTTATTGGTCACAACTAGTCACAGTGCCCCTCCTAACTGTGACTGAGCTGAGGAAAGGGGAGGAACACATAGATAATGACTGGTAAATGTCTCTGACACAAAGCATAAATGGGACCCACGCTATGTTAAAAGGGTCTCGTTTTGCTGAGTGCCAATATTTGTGTGGTGCCAGTGTTTTAGAGAAGCTTGCAGAGGTCTGGACAGCTGGGAGTGGCAATGGTTAAGGCTGTCTCAAAGGCAGAAGAGCTGGAGTTAGAGCTAGACTTGCTCCCACTGATGGGTTTAAGTACATGAGATTGCTAGAGACCTCAAAAGAGGGCTCTGGGAGAGGGTCTGGTTGACCTTAGGGGGCCCTAACATACAGTGCAGCCTGATGATCTGGGGGGTTCTGAAGCTTACCACTTCAAGTCTTTAGGTTTGTGAGGGCCCTGAGGTTGCTTTAATACCATGCAGATTCTAAACATTCCTGTTTGTAGTCCTTCCAGATGCTGAACTCTCCAAAGGTAGGGGACCAAATCTTACTGGTTGTTGTGTCTGTGGTAGTGTGTAACGTGGTGATTTACCCAACTGGTGACTAGCCAGATAAACTGGGCAGTCAGAGTATAGGTCAATATATACTGCTTCTGTGGTACAAACCAGTGCTTCTTGAACTTTTTGTTTACAAATGACCTGGCAATCTGGTGGAAATGCAGATTCTGATTCAGGAGGTCTAGGGTGGGGCCTGAGATTCTGTATAATAATAAAGGTTTCACATACCAGGTAAGAGTATTAACACCAAGGATTCCAACTGGGTGCATTAATCTACAACAGGCTAAATTGTCTGAATACAATGGAAGGTTTCGGATGCCTCCACTGTAGGAGACAATAGTCTCAATTTGGTGATTCCCACTGCTCAGGTTCGTTGATGGGAAACACACATGGGCCATAGAAAAAAAGGTGCCTTACTGAGTTGAGCTGTTTGAGACTATACACGTTCTCAATACACCTGGTTTTGTTTTCCCCTCTTAAGGAATCTGACAGGCAGTTAATAGCTCATGAAAAAGCTGTATCCAAACTATTTTGAAAGAATCAGAAAATGCTGCTTTTGAATGATTTCCTTCCCCTTGCAACTCCCACATCTGGTCTAGCAGGAGACCTGGACACTGAGTGGCTTCTCAGGCATTCAGATGTGTCTGAGAAAAAACAAGAGGCAATCAAATTACCCTCACACCGGCCACTTCAGAGCGCTCACTTGAGATGACAGTTTCAGCTTCAAAAGAAGTATGCAAACTGGAATAATGAAATGTTCCATTTTATGAAGTTCCTGGCCAGAGGGAGGGATTGTATTAGAAGAGAGAAAAGGTGGGGAGGTTTTAGCTTGATTTCTGTGATGCTGATAAGCAGTAATTTTTGCAGAGGGGGAAAAGGTAATCCACTGCAATAAAACCATTTTCATAATACGATGGGAGTGAGTTATTGCTCAGAGTAAGGCATGGCTCCTAATGGCTGCTCGAGCTTCCATCTCCATCTTTCATGGGTCAGTCCAGCGTTTTTATAGTGCTGACACAAGAGAGAGCATTTATGTGGCTTCCATTCTCCATCTGTCAAGAGTTAGGGTAGAGTGCCACTACCTCAGGTTCACTTTTGATCTGATTTCCGTGTCAGCTCGGCACGGGACTGCGGGCTATGCCGTGGGAGCAGGGTGGCTCTGGAGGTCAGTTGCCCCACGTTTTCAGACCATTAATGGTTAGAAGGATGGAGAGTAAATCGTTTCTGCATGACTCAGAGGAAAGTGCCATTTCCTCTCCCTTGTGGTTCATCAGAACCTTGGCCACGCTGCGTTGGCCTTACTTTCCCTGGGCCTCACAGAACTTTGTCCAAGTTCCATTTCGAGAAAGTGGGACTTTCTGTCTCTCACTGGATCTGGTGTTTTCCTGGCCCTGAAACAGCAACCCAGAGAACTGGTTAAATGATGAATGAGAAGGAAATGCTTCTTTTAGTGTGTGCCTCCACACTTCTGCCCTTACCAGTAGCGTCTGTGTGATTTGTGGTGTAACAAGCTTGCTTTTCCTATCACTTCAGCCCCGACAAAATCTGTTGGAACTGAGAAAATCGCAGAGATGTACAATCTGGGAATGAGGGTGACTTGATGTGAATGAATGGAAGAGATTTGCTTCTTCCCACTCTCCTGATGATAGAATCTGTGGGTTCTATTGACTTTTTGGTGCAATTGGTCTTGGTGAATGATTATTAATGGGAAAATAGAATCTCTTCAAGATAATTTCTTCTACATAGAATCATTTATAAAGAGGCCATATGGCTAGCCATAGGTCAAAGGTGGGTGAAGCAAAGTCAAAGATGAGCATAGACGCAAACTTTGTCAGGGAAGTTTCTAAGAGAACAGGGATCTATGGAGCATCCAGGGGGAGGTTTTAGTTTGGTCAGTTTCTCCTAGTTTCTTAATGCCTGTTGTTGTGTTTTACCTTTTTCCTCTTAAGAATGTAAGATGAAATAAAGAGAAGCAGAGTTTTGAGCTTTGTTTGCTATCGTGGGTGTCTTGTGAGCTGAGGGTCCTGTACGGCAGAGTCAGGAACTTATTCCACCATGGAAGGGAGTTGAAGAGGAGAGTGAGCTGGACGATTTTTGTTGAACAGAGTAATGGGAATGGATACAGTTTATTTAGCACTTTTATGTGTCACTGCATGCTTTATTTGCACTATTTCTAATCTTGACAAAAATCTTGCAGAAGAGATGGCTTTACTCCTGTTTTCAGGGGAAGACACAGACTCAGAGAGGTTAAGTAACTTGCTCAGACTTTATGACTAGTAGACGGCAAAGCTGGAAGCCTAACCTCTGTCTGTGTGACCCCATCCTTCTCCAACACTATGACATTTCTACTATATGAAATCTACTGTGCTAAATCTCATAAGTTGTGAGGAATCAGCCTCTAAGCTACTTGCAAGGAGGAGATTTTCTGAAAGAAATAACATCAATTCAAGAACATGTAATACATGTAATACATGTGTTAGCATTTATTTGTCAGCATTTATGAGGCACCCACTTCGTGCACGGTTCTGTTCTTAATTCTGTCGGAGGGATGGTGATGGGGGATGGGGTGGGAATTGTTTAACATTATTTTTGAGATCCCTAAACTCAGAAGTGACCGTCTCCTTTCTAGTAATTTTTGACACTTAACTATTTGAGCTACCTCGTTAGGATCCACTCACCTGTGTTGTTGTTAGTTACTTCAAGTCTTTAAGACCACAGAATGTGTTTCCTTCTTTATGTTTGTCCATGTTGAGAGTCCTGACACTGTACCAAGTAGCTACTTGATATATGTTTAATCAATTGATGGATTGATTGACAGTGTCCACTTAGATCTGCTTACATTTGAAAAGCCAGGGTGCTTTGAAGGGAAGAAAGGACAACTGCAAATGCATACACAGAAAGCTAGAAAATATCATCTGAGGCAGCTACAAAAGTCCATCCACAAGCTGGTGGAGAAAATTCCAGCATGAGAAAAAGGAGTCTGTGTGCAAATGCAAATTGCACATAAAACGGATTGAAGCTTGATTGTGGAGCCTAGCCATGTCTCTGAAGAAGCCCCGAGTGCCTTTCAGAGCTTCTTACTCCTAAGGATCTCTTTCAGCCTTAGTTTAGGGTGGTAATAACTTAAACTCCAACACTGGATGGCCATTGATCAATGAAATGAGCTGGCAGTTTTCACAGACAGATTCGTGAAATGAAATACCTCAAATTGACCAGCCTGAGAACATTTTTCACAGCCTATCCATCCCTTCTGAGCTATTCAGAGAGCAAAGAAAAAGAAATTAGAACTTTGAAATTGCTGCTTGTTCAGTGGCAAACTCTCTGGGACACTGAATGAATTGCAATTTATCCTGTTTTCCCACTTAGAGAATTGGCAACAGTAGCCGCACCAACCACACTTAATGAGTGTAGATGTGTCAGGTGCCGTACTAAGTCTCTTGATCTCATTTAATTTTCACTAGAGACTGGCAAGGTAGTGACGGTTATCCTTACTGTATGGATGAGGAAACTAAGGCTCAGAGAAGGAAGTGAGTTACCAGAAGTCACATAGCTAGGAGGTGGCAGAAGAAGAACTTGAACCCCAGGTCTCTTTGATCCAAAGCCATGCTCTTAAATGTTTGATGAACTGCATTTTCTCTTTTCTAACATTTCTTCTTAAAAGAGAAAATGCTTTTCTTTTCAGAGTGGAATTTGAAGACAGTGGGTTCTGATCCATGAAGTGTGTTCTTGTGATTTGAAAGATAGGAAACAAAAACAGTTTTCTGCTGTTTATCAGTTTGGTAGCCATTTCAACTATTGAAGAGACATAAACTGACAACTGGAATTGTTTTGTTGGGGAACTCCATTCCCCTTTGAGGCCTATTGTAACGATGCCACTGGTAGGGTTTAAATTCCTCTTAGGGGTCAGCCTGCCAAGGTTACCAGCCCAGATGGCCAGGAGCTGGGCAGTAAAACCAGGTGGGTCTGTGGGAGAAGTGATGAGGGTCGGGGGAGAGGAAGATGGGTTTGGTTCAACACGTTTCAATCACTTGAACATCCAGATGCAAATGTTGTGCTAGAAGATGGAAGAACATGGCTGATGCTTTGAAGTGGAGCCAGGATGGGGCAAAACAAATATAAACACAGGTAAATGTGTAAGAATAAGTGGGGTCACTGGAGGGCACAGTGTGGAGAGGGAAGGAGGAAATCAAGGTAAGAAGACTCCATAAGGGACAGTGAAGGTGTTTGTAGCTGGGAGAGGAAGAATTGTGCAGGATAATTGTTCAAAGAGTCTACTACATTGTGAGATTGCTAAAAGCAGTGTCTACTTACTGCAGGGGAACATGTATATACGGATGACCGTGGACTTCCTCCTTGCTGTGTGGTCCACAGAAATGGGTAGGAACAGGCTCCATAAGCCACATATAAGAATATTCATGGGCTGAGTGCAGTGGCTCACACCTGTAATCCCAGCACTTTGGGAGGTTGAGGTGGGAGGATCACCTGAGGTAAGGAGTTCAAGACCAGCCTGGCCAACATGGTGAAACCCCATCTCTACTAAAAATACAAAAATTAGCCAGGCATGGTGGCATGTGCCTGTAATCCTAGCTACTCTGGAGGCTGAGACAGGAGAATTGCTTGAACCTGGGAGGCAGAGGTTGCAGTGAGCCAAGATCTCGCCACTGCATTCCAGCCTGGTTGACAGGTGAGACTCTGTCTCAAAAAAAAAAAAAAATATTCATGGCATTTAGTATTCATAATTCCAAATGTACGGAAATAGTACAATAGAGAAAATATAGTTGCATATTCACACAACTATAATAGCACACAGCAATTAAAAATGAACTAGTACACATGCAACCACATGAATTCATCTCACAGACACCATGTTGAGTGAAACATTTGAAAAAAGAATTCATAGAGATAGTAAAAACTGAGAAGGATTGATTTTATTTCCTCCTTTCAAGAGACATTTGGGAGTATCTCTAGCAAATCTATCCTGCCAGCTGCTTTTGAGATTTTTTTGAGCAGTGATAGAGTAGAAAATTGGCTTCTTTCATTTAGTTTGCAGCTCCTCTTGCTTTCCGACCTACAGGAGTGAGCACAAGTGTTGATGTAGCAGATATTTTAGATGGGTCAGCCATGACCCTGGCTCTTTGGACCGGGCTTTTTGGCAAGCATCTGCTCACAGAGGGCTAGTCAGTCTTCTTGATCACATATTGAGATTTTGTTCTTGGTCTCTATTTTTCTGTTTGACTTTCATGTTTAGCTCAAATCAGTCATTCTTGGTAGAAGATTCCAAATGAGATACAGAAATAACAGTTTCCCAATAAAAGGTTTTTTTTTGGTTTTCCTTGAGTGTGAATTTGTACATATGTTTACCTTATATACCCCAAAGAGTAATGAGCGCTGATCTAGGAATCCTGTTTGACGTGGTTTGATTATGAGTTATGTCTTAAAAATCAGCATAAAGTTCTCTCTGAACAGGAGACAGCAAGGCTGCTGTCTTTTTTTCTCTTGCTTCTAACAAGGCAGACTCCACAGGGTTAAATAATGCCACCTATCGTGACAAAGATTGAGCCAGCTAAATGCATTAATTGATTAAACAGGATGAACAAATCAGCGGTTGAGGAGGGAGAAAGAAGAAGCAGGAAAGTGAGGCAGAAGAAAGTTTTCTAAGATTGGGGGAGTTACAGAGGCTAGAGGCTGGAGGCTGCGGGTGGAAGAACTGTGCTGGAGGGGGTTAGTAATAAGAGGCTAAAAGTGAAGCTCTGAGAAATGGGAATGGCGAAGTCTGTGAAAGATTTGGAAAAAAGATGAGAGTCTCAGTTGAGTATGGATGCCAATTCAGACCATATCCACCTGCCATCAAGACTTGGAAATGAAAAGCAAAATTCAGTTTAGTAGCAGTAGACTTATTCACCTGACAAGTAGAAGCAAGTGAAGCTGTGCATTTGTGTTGGGGTGGGGGTGGGTAAAACATCTAAGGAATTGAATTGTTTATTCTCCAATCATTCATTTTAATCCAGTGGAATTAATTCAGTGGAAATACATATATGTGTGTGTGTGCATATATATATGTATATTATATATGTATATGTTTGAGATGGGATCTTGCTCTGTTGCTCAGGCTGGAGTATAGTGGTACGATCATGGCTTACTGCACCCTTGAACTCCTGGGCTCAAGAGGTCCTCCTGCCTTAGCCTCTCTAGTTGCTGGGACCATAGGTGTGCCTACCATGCCTGGCTAATCTTTAAATTTTTAGTAGAGATGAGGTCTCACTATATTTCCCAGGCTGGTCTCAAACTCCCAGGCTCAAGGGATCCTCCCACCTTGGCCTCCTAAAGCTCTGGGATTACAGGCATGAGCCATCACACTTGGCCAGAAACATGTTTTTTTTATAAGTGATTATTATTTCACTTTCTTTCGGGAGATTTAAAAGCATCTACAAGAGTGGAGAGAATATTATGATCCTCAAGGTACCCATTACTCATTACCAAGTTCTAATAATTATCAGTAATTTGTCATTCTTGAGACATTACTTTTGGAAAATGAGCTCAGGGGAATTTCAGCCACAAAATATCCAACATAGAAATATTTTTAGTATTGTTTTTCTTTCTGGGGAAGGACAAGTTGGCACCATTATGACAATTAAGGGAGTGGGCAGAAAGACCTTCTGGGGTCAGCATTTGTTGGCTTCTGTTATAGACTAGACCTCAGCATCAGATGGTATCCAGCAGAATGCAAAGGATCCCAGCAGGTTTTGTTACCCCCAACCCTTTTCTCACCCTGTTGGACACTTCTACAGATATCCTGGAGCTCAGGATCTCTTTACCTATCAACAAAGTACCTTTGGAAAATGTTTTGCTATGCTTATTCACAATGACGATGGATGGGTGGTAATATTTCACATCTCGTTGTGATGGAGATCTTCATTTTAACTGAGAACAAAGAACTGGATGAAACAAATAAATCTGTAATTGCAGAATTGCAGATGTTAGGCAGCAGCTTGGGGATTTATTTCTTCGGGATGCAGGCCTGGACCCTGAAAATCACTTGGTGTAGGCAGCCACCTACGTCTATTTACAGCATGGCCCAGCAGGTTGGTGATGTCCCTAGCCCAGGTGGGCCAGCTCGCTTTCAAAGTTCCCTGGGCACGGCTCCCTCCTCAGAAGGCTGGTCTGCCTCCTGCTTGTGCCTTTAGGAGCCCTTTCCCTGGGCAAGGTCAAGAGCTTGCGGCTGTGGTAACTGCTGGGCTTTGAGAGAGGAATGTGCAACTGTTGACTTTATTTTTACTCCCTCCTGCTCTTTTCCTTGCAAGGTTTGTCCACCCTCTACTGCCTTCTGAAGTGATTATTAATGCAATCCTCTTTGCTTTTTCTAAACTCTTAGTTTTTCCTTAGTTACTGATTATTCTAACTCTGCCAGGCTCTTTTTCATGTCCTTTGCCTGATGGCCCTTGATTTACAGGCCTTTCTCCTACTGGGGTCCTTCCTTTTGCTCCTATGCTCCCTCTGTTCCTATATGCTCTCCCTCTCTTCCCTCTTTGAGCGTGCACAGACTGGAGCAAATGAAAATGTACTTTTCAAATTTTACTGGCCCAGTCATTCTCTTTTAAATGAAGCTATGCCAGCAATCACACTGATTCTGAAACCCAGGCAATGTTAGGACAGAATAAAGGTAGCAGCTCTATTCTTTCTTTGATATGATTTTATCTCAAATAATATTATGGATTAAAACATGTTCCATTAACATTTTCTTCTCAACTATGAAAAAGGTAAATAACTTATATGTATGTATATGTGTGTGTGTATGTGTATGTATATATGTATGTGTGTATATATATATGTATATATATAAAGTTTTGTGGAGACAGTCTCTTTATGTTACTCAAGCTGGTTTTGAACTCCTGGGCTCAGGCAATCCTCCTGCCTTGGCCTCCCAAAATGCTGGGATTAAGGATGTTAGCCACTATCCCTGGCCAATAACTATTACTTTTGAATGAGTTAGAATTAGTTATCCACTGTGTGCCTAGAATTATGCTGATCAGCCACACCTTGTGACTGGTATGCTTCCCAAAATGTTAATGTCCTGTAACTCATTTACTGGGAATAAGAAAAAGAATGAAAGTATTATGCAAGCATTAAACCATAAAATTGTCACATGTCTTATCTTTAATATAATAGCTTAACTTGATCCTTATCATCTCCATGAAGATTTTCCTCAGTCATCATTGCCAGAAGATCCATACTTGAATTAATCTACTCCCTTATCCATCCATCTAGCCACCCACTCTCCCATCCATTCACTCATGCATCCATCCATCCATCCATCACCCCACTCACACATCCACCTGGTGTTCACTTTTTGCAAGATACTGTGCAAATGCTGGTCACACAAAGAATGGTATAGTCGTGTGCTTAAGGGTCTCACAGTTTGGTAGGGGAAAACAATAAATAATAATAATAATAATAATAATAATAATAATAGCAGCTGACATTTACTGAGTGCTAACTATATACCAGGTATTACAATAAGCATTTTAAATACATTATTGCATTTAATCCTCAGAGAAATACCTGAAGTGCCATTTTACAGATGAATAAAATGATTGCTAGGCTGGAAATATCAGACAAGATGTCTAGTTTGACTTTAGGAAGTGCTTATCTGGAGTCCATAAACCTTAAATCTGATATACTCAGCCTCATAAAATCCTAAGTACTTATGTATTTAATTCCTACACACTTGTACTCTTCTTTCTTTGCTAAGATATAGGAGAGGCCTTGGGGGACACCACTGGATGCCCAAACATGGGCAGCCTCTCTGCAGGGATGCTTTCTGAAACAAAGGATTAACCAAAATAATTTTGCTACTCAGAGTCACTCAGGGAATGAATTCAAGAATGGAAGAGGACCTGACTCCTGAATCTGGGTTTAGGAAGAAGGGACTTCTCTGTTGATCTCCTTTTGTTTTGACCTCTGTGGTATTTTAATAATGTGAACTTTTTTTCCCTTTTTTTTATTAATATCCCAGCTTGAAGATTTTTCTTCATTATCTTCGAGTGACAATGACGGTAGTTGTAAGGCGCAGCAATTTTGGAAACTACAGAAATAACTTGCTCAAGTTTACAGAGTTAGGAAGTGCCAGAGTGATATTTAAACCCAGGTCTCCTACACTTAATCTATTCCACAAGGTGCTTATTGGATATGAGCTTGTAGTACAAAAACCAGATGCTTAGAGTCAGATTGACCTGGGTGTGAATGTGTCAATGCTACCCTCTTGGTCAAGTTGAAATTCTATAGCCCCAGTGGCCTCATCTGCAGAGGGGATGGTGGTATCTACCTGGACAGGCTGCTTTGGGGACCAAATGAGATGATGGCTGGAAGCACCACTGTGGTGCCTGGCACACTACTCTTGCTGTGGTGAACCCCTATTCATCTCAATAGGGAAGGCACGTGGTTCAAGAGGCCGGAGAAGAGACCCAGAGCCAGCAAACAAGACATGGGGTTTTATTAGGGGCTCACATACAGGGGAGAGAGTCCAGTGGTGGTAGGCTGGACAAGATATCTGCCTTACCTACAAAAATGGTTGAATGGCAGTGGGCTGGACAGTGTATCCACTTTACCTACAGTCCAGTGGGGGTGGATTGGGCAGGAAAAATGCAACCAACTTTCAAACAGCACGTAGTTTATAAAGCATTTTCACTTAACACCCTCCCCTTAAGGACCTCTATCTGGCAACCTTCATCCAACTCAAAACTCTTAATCCCCTGTACTGTGTGTGCTCCACAGGCCGGGCTGGGGACTCAAATGTTACTCAAAGACAAGGAATCAATCTCTGGCCACTCCCAGATTCCCTAGCTCGGAACACACATTTCAGGTGCATTTGCCATACAGGATCATTCTAAGGGTATGCTTAAGTTATTGCTGTCAGGCGCATTTACCCTACAACCCTCCATAAATGTCTGTCCTCCTTTAAATTCCATTCTCAGCTCTCTATTTGATTTTGGGCCCCACAAGGGCAGGGGTCAAGCATATCACTGCCCATGGTGGGAGCTCGGGAACTATCTGATGAATGAATAAGGGCTTTGCTGAACCTTGTGAGACCAACCTTTGTCAGCTCTTAGTTCACCAATCAACTTTCTACTTTCCTTTTAATTTTAGGGGTCACATGGACATATTGTAGAACTCTGGATGCCTCATACTGGCTCGTCATTATCACTGTCATCATTATCCTCAAAGCCTTCAATCAGCTTTCAACAAATTCCTTGGTCACAGTCTTCAAGGGGTGGAATTTGGTAATCTGTATTCTCTTTCAGGTGATTCATGATCCACGAGTTTGGGGAACTACTAGCCCCAGAGTGTTTCCTTTCCTCCAATAGCCAAGTGTCCTATATAGAGTTGATAGATAAAATATATAATGCCCAGTTAAATTTGATTTTCAGATAAACAGTGTATAATTTTTTTAGCATAAGTGTATCTCAAATATCACACAGAATATACTTACACTACAAAGTATCCACCTGAATTATCAATTGAACTGGGCATCCTGTGTTTTTATAAGCTACATCTGACAATCCAGTCCCATGATGATCCAGGTATGTGGGGAAAAGAGATCAACATTTTCACGTACTTTCTAGCACTCTCTGAGATGCACGTGGTGCTCCTCTGGTCACCTTTCCCCTTCATAAAAAACAGGAATTCTTAACTGGGGTTAGCTGAGGCTCCCGGGATTTAATTTCTCCTACCACAGCCTTTTTTTTTGCATAATCCACCAATGAAGGTGGATTTAGGTGTTGTGATAGAAAAGATTCTTTCTTTGAGAATTCCTGGCCCTTTGACATTCCAGGTGGCTGCCCTTTTGATGATGATCCTGGGGCAGCCAGCGACAAATAATACTCCCCATGACTCCTCTCCATGACTCAACACCAGTCCCCCAGTTCCCTAAGTTTGTGTCACTGTGAATTCTCCATCCTGTCTCCTTTTATTTCTTTTTTTTTAATCTGCAAAAGGCTGAAAAGATGAAAAAGTGTTCTCAGCTTAATTGAAAGTCTATCTAATAATAATGAGTCCTGCAGCCGGCTTGTAAAGAACGCAGAACAGACCCACTTAACCATAATGGTCCTACAAAGTAATGAAGATTCAAGTGGTCCTTATTAGGTATCAAGCTGTGAATCAGAACTCATCTAACATTCTGATTGCTGAAGGAAATAGGTAATTGATGCAACAGAATGGCCATGATGATGATTATTAGTACTTATTTTTTTATCCAGACATAGCAGCTAGAAGAAACCTGCTCCCAGCCTCCTTGGGGTATACCAGGTGTGCAGGGTGAGGGTTGCCTTTCCATTAAATCTTCAGATGGGGGCTCTAATAAATTTTTCATTGAAATAAGTAATGACCACATTTAACGACCAGTGTGTCTGAGTGTTAACAGCTTGTGAGCCAACAAACGAGTCATTAACAGGTGTTAACTTCTGCTTTCTGGTTTAAATAATTCATTCTCATCTCTCTCCTGTTTGGACTGGGGGCTTATGCAAATTCCTGGCTGGGTTTTCATTTTTCTTCTGATAGGCAAGTCTTATTAATTGGTTAGATACATCTCTGCTGATGCCTCCTCTTTTCCAGGAGTGTTTCTTGTGGAGTCCATGGATGAATGAATTTTATTTTTAATCCATTTTTTTCCCCCTGAAGGTTGAGTGTATCCTGGAATAGTTTGGTCCTGGAATGAATTAGGTTAAAAGTCCTGGAGAAAAATCCACTCTTGAAACATGAAGTCTCCTACTATGGAAAAAGAATGCAAATAGGTTGAAGATAACACAGGGTTTGAGGCAGCATTTATGTCCGCAGAGGAGACATGACAAAGATAATTGTCTGTGTGCTAGAAACGTACAGATCCACTATGGGTCCAACATGTGCCTGTGATGGGGCTGAGCCCTCCTGAGAAATCCTCTTCTCATGGTTGCCCCCTTTTTTTCCTTCTTGCTTTTTGACAGATTATTAGCCAGTGGAAAGGACACACTTTCCTTGCTCAACTTACCCTTGCGGGGATGGGGTTGGGGTGATGGGATGAAGAGTGGGTTTGGGTCTTTTGTCCTAGAGCACCCCATTTCATTGCATGAGCTTCCTGTAGACAGAAGCAAAGTCAGGAAACGAGAAGTCCAAGTTCTGTCCAGTAGGGACCATCTTGTGGGTGTGGAAGGTGCACTGGATTATATATACTCGTCTCTCCAAGGCAGTGCTTCTCAAACCCTGTGTGGCAAAGGAATATTTAAGAAAATTCAAATAGGTTGCAGATTGATAATCAGTAAAATACAAAATCATGCAGTTTGGATGTCCTGGGGATGCTGAATTGCTATAAAGTTTCTAAATGCTTTCTGTCACTTTCATACTTATCCTACCCTGGTAACTGTGAATCAGTATCAGTCCAGATTTTGGGCAACACTTCTCTCATGAGCTTGGGTCTTGCCTTTTTACAGCTATGAAAGCTGATGAGAGAAAACTGATCCTCGGCCACTCCTCGCAATGGTCATTCCTTTGTGATGCCTTGCTGAGCAATGACTAGATGAGGTTTTGAACAAGGAACATGTGTCTCAGCTCCCAATATTTTTTAGCAGAATCTTCTATAATCTTTGGCTGACATGAAAGAAGCAGCTTAGTTATCAAAACAATTTTCCCTCCTGGGTGTTCTGCAGACCAGGGTGGCCAGAGTCCTTGTTTTGATCAAAGCCAGGCACAGAGATGAAGGCACCTTGCCTGGAAATGGTGTGAGTATCTGGAGAAGAAAGGTATGACTAGGCTGGGTCCTTTTACACATGGAAGTGATTCAGAAAATGGGGTCTTTATGAAGTTCTGTATACTTTATAAATGTTAGAATTTTAAAAAAATGTAGCTTATAGTGATGATGGAAACAATCTGTAAAATAGCATTTAAAAGCAAACGAAGTTTTTTTTTCAAATGCTGTGAAATTAATTGTATTAGCTATAAGAAACCATTCACCTTCTTGTTTATGGTTATTTCCAGTTTGCCATAGGATCTGAAATAAAAGAGCACTGTTTAAAATTGTGAGTGGGGTCTGACACTTTAATTCATTGCTTTTAAAGGTCATTTACTTATTGTTCATATTGGAAAGCAAAACTATTCAAGTTAAAAGCAAACATATATTTTATGAAGACTTGGTATTGCTTAATGTCCCGCAATAATTATATGAACATCAACTTTAATTTATATAGCAGGGTTTGCTGAGTTTGAAATACAAAGTCCCTGTGTTCGAATTCTAGCACTGTAATTTGTAGAGTTCTTTTTCTTGCCTGTTCTTTTCTCATTCATACATTGTAGGTCTCAGGAGTTGTCTGTGTTTTCTTCTAGCAGCCACTGAATACTTACTATTAATGTTATGAGCCAAGGTGCTGGACACTGAGAACCCAAAAGAAAAAGGAAACATGCCCTGCCATCCCTGGTGCTTAGAGTGGAGTAGGGAAGATGACATGGGATCTTACCGCTAGTCTGACATCCAGGAGACATAAAGCTAGGCACTGCGGGAATGCAGACAAGGGGAGAATCACTTCTGAGCAGTGACCTGTGGGGAAGGTGGAAGCTTGGGGACAGGAGAGATGATATTCTAGACAGAGGTCAGTAAAATTTTTTTTTTTAAATCAATATCTAGATAGTAAAGATTTTAGGCTTTGCGGACTAGGTGGTCTCAGCTGTGGCTTCTCAACTCTCTGGTTGTGGCATGGCTGTGTTTCAATAAAATTTTTATTTACAAAACAGGTGGAGGGCTGGATTTTGCCTACGGGCTGTGATCTGTCGATCCTTGTTGTAGACCTTGAAGGGAGGCTAGACAGTGGACAGGCTGAATGTTGGAGTGGAGCTGTGTGTGTGCACGTGGAGGGTGGAGACGGGTAGGTAATGGAGACAAATAAGTGTCAAGAAGAATTGTGAAAGGCTAATGGCCAAGGTATGATAGGGCAGAATGGTTTTAGGGAAATAAAAGAGAGAAGAACCTGGAAGGAAATGTGGGTCAGTTCTAAAGAAATTTGGATACAAAACTAAATAATCTAGACTTCAGGGTAGTAGGAAAAAATTACTATATTTGCCAGGACAAGTCAGGCTATTTGGCAGTAAAAACAAATAAAAAAGCGAAAGTATTTTCAGAATATTTTCATACTATAGCTTACTTCTAGCACACACAAACTCTAACATCAGTGAGACTACTCTCCAGGCTGACAGCAGGCCATCCTCCATATGGTGATTCAGGGATCCAGGTGCTTCCATCTTTGGCTCTACCATCTCAACACTTGGTTTCCAGGGTCACCACAGCAGGGAAAAGAGAGCCTGGAGAACGCATGCTTGCTTCTAAATGCCTTGGTCCAGAAGTGGTATTGTTCCTTTCACTCACAGCCCAATCTGAAACTCATTGCAAGGTTCTATGCAACTACAAGAGGGCTGGAGAATGAAGTCAGAATAGGTGAGTATTAGAAGTCTCTACTACAATAAAACAAATGAAGGGTTGAAATGTAGGGTGGCAGAAGTTACAAGATCATGGTATTACTTTTGGAAGATTAATTTAGCAGTAGGTGGAGGATGACTTGGAGCAGGGAGAGGCAGGGAAACCTATTCAAAAGTTGCTTAGAAAATATGCTCAAGAGTCAATAAAGGCCTGAACGAAGATGGTGACACAGGAAATGGGAAGGAAATGAAAGATGTGAGGAAATTCAGGTCTGCTTGGGCATGAGGACAAGGAAAAGACAGGAGTGAAAGTTGTTTCCTTGGGTTATAGCTCAGAAATGTGCTCAGATAGGGAAATTAAATTGAGGGTTAAGTCACAGAAGAAGAAATATAATTCCATTTTTGGGGCATATTGGTTTTGGAGTGCTGGGTGGACATCCAAGTAGAAAGTTCATTCAGAGTTGGAATTTGGGAGTGAGTGATTTTAGATGTGATAATTAAAGCTGTAAAGCTAGATGAGTCACTACATGACCAAAATAGAGATATGGGGGCAGCTGGGAGGGAAATGGGGAAAAAGCAAAAAAAAAGCAGAGTTAAGAGAGGAGCAGCAAGACAGGGGTGTCCTCTTTTCACAAAACCAAGGTGAGGAAATTTCAAAAGGGAGCATGTTTGACACTGTCAAACACTGCAGAAAGACAGAAAGCATGTGGTAACGGACACTGCTGGTGTACCATGAATTTCCCTTGGATCTCCTTTAGTATTTCTGGCTGTCCTTTGCCCAGCCTTGTGGTGTTTTTGGCTTCAATTGACTACACCTGCGACTCTTCTTGTGAAGCCTGCCTGCCTCCAGGCTACTGGAGTGATTTGGCTGGTGAGTACAGAGAGGAGGAAGTGCCTGGAGTTTACCTCCCGACCTCCTATCTGAGCCCTTAGCCCATGACTGCCTCTGGGGGAGTGTGAAAGTCCAGCTCCCTTGCCTTAGGTTGGGACAACTCTGAGGTGTAATTTACACACTAGAGCTCCCTGGCAGGACTTTGCTTGGCTTCTTCCCCTGCACTGCCCTGCTCCCCAGCTCCCAAGGGCACTGCTTTCATAGACCACTTGCTTATGAATTGTCATCTCAGGCTCTGCTTCTGGAGAATTGGATCTATGACAGTGTGGTATTCGAAGAACAGTCCTGATGATGAAGCAACCACTGGTAAATCTTGAGAGGATAGAGTAGTGAGAAGCAGATGTCAGCTTGCAAGGGGCTGAGGAGTGAGTGGATGATAAGGAACTGGCTGGAGATGTCAGCAGAGGATATTCAATCAAGAAGGTTGATGGTGAGAAGCTCAAGAGAATGACTGGGTAGTGTGGTCAAATGAGGTTGCTTGTTTGGTTTTGGATGAGAAGAAATCTGAGCATGTGGATAGTCAGAGGGGATGAATTAAATGAGAGGGAGATACTGAAGGTGGGGGTAGAGGTAACTATGGAGGAGGCAGTAGAGAAAGACCCCAGGATGTAGGTAGGAGATGAGGGTTACAAAGGAGCAGGCATGGTGTTTCCCTTGACATAGATAGGTGGGGCAGAGCAAGAGAATTGGCGGTGGAAAGTAACAAAATGAGTAGTGAGGATGGTTGAAGCCAGGGCTTGGAAGGACTTAGAGATGATGTAGCGTAGCTCTTTCTTTTTACAGATCATAAAAAGGTCCAGAGAGCCAAAGACACTCAGCTAGCAAGGAGCTGAGCTGAAAGGCTGAAAGCAGAAGCAGCTCTCCTCATGACTTCTGCTACCGTATTTTCCTTACTGTCCTAAACAGCCAGGTCACCTGCAGAGACAAAGACACACGAGAAGGAGGATTTTGGACAGAGGAGGGGATGCCATGAACAGCCTGTGCTAGCAACAGAACAGGGTAGAGTCTTGCCTCTCTTAGAACAGGACCTCCTGAGTGCCACAGGACACAGGCAGTTGAAAACAAAATGAGTTGTTATACGGGCAAAAATGTTACTGTGCAGACAACTGTGGACTTGGGAGAAAACACTCTAGGGAGGGGAAAGTGGATTCTGTGTCCCAGGATAGTTTTCAAAATGATCTGAAAATGTGTGTTTGTTTTAATGCCATTAATATGGACATATGCACCCCCTAAAGATGTTCATCAACCACCCAGAGAAAGCCTAGCAACCTTCCTGCCTCTGGAAGGGGTGGGAGTCAAGGCAGCAATGAGGTGGAAGGGGTCTTACAAATTTTTTTGCAAGGGTCTGGAATTTAACTTAAGCCATTAACTATTGGGCATTAAAAAGGAGCCTTTATTTTTGCAAGGGGATTTATGGCCTTTTGTATGTTTATTTTTCCTTCACCATTGGACATCCAAGGAAGAAAGAACATAAGGGTCAGAGACTCCTCCCGTCCAGCAATGGGCCACATCACCCCTGATTCCTGAACTTAAGGTGTTCCATGGGGAGTGATGGGGGAAGGATGTGCTGTGCTTCCACTGGTCTGGGTGAAGAGTTCGCCTCACTTTGTATCTGGGAGTCAACTTTCCAACCTCATTCTCACTCCATTCAACTTGGTCCCACCTTGTCCACCCATGCCTCATGTTGCTCATTGACTCTCTTGCTCATATTTTCATGATACTCACTGTGTTCCAGGCCTGCTGCTTGTTTGGAGCTAGAGATCCTTAAGCTGGTGTTCTGTGAAGGCTTGTTAGTGGAAGTTGGGGAACAGCTCAGCCTTGTAGGGTGGGCAGAATTTGGATAGGGAAGCCGAGAAGAGGCTAGAGGGCCTCTGCCTGGTGCAGGAGCATTTACTTTCGTGCACACCATATGTATGTATCATCTGCAATGTATGCTTAAGCAAATTCAGTGCATAAAGGGGGCATCGATTTGTTTTCATTCCCAAGACAAATGAGTTTGTGTGGACAGCACGGGAGCTCATTAAGTGCTTGGTGAATTTAGTACAGGCAGTCCCTGAGAGATTGGAATGCTGAGCCTGGCAACACTGAAAGATCACTCCATCAATATTTAGTGAGGGACTCTGAATTGCAAGGATTCTATTAAGAAGATGCTATAAGACACAGGGAAAAAGATGTCCCTGCCCTTGAGAAACATACAGTCAATGATGGGAGATGGACACAAGCAGAAATTTAACAGTTCAAGACTCTAAAAGGATCAATATAAATAAGTGATATACCAAATTACTAGACGATTTTGGAGTAGCTTTGGATGGAGGAGTGTTGATTATACTAAGCATGACTTTGTTGTTGTTGTTTGAGACAGGGTCTTGTTCTGTTGCCCAGGCTGGAGTGCAGTGGCGTGATCATGGCTCACTGCAGCCTTGAACTCCTGGGCTCGAGCAATACTTCTGCTTCAGCTTCCCAAGTAGCTGAGACTACAGGCATGGGTCACTACTCCTGGCTAATTTTTCTTTTTTTGAGTTTTAGTAGAGGCGAGGTCTCACTATGTTGCCCAGGCTGGTCTTGAACTCCTGAGCTGAAGCAATTTTCCTGCCTCAGCCTCCCAAAGTGCTGGGATTACAGGCATGAGCCACCATTCCCAGCCTACTTTTTTTTTTTTTTAAATTAAACTTTTGAGTCTTTTGGGGAAAAGTTAAAATAAAAAGCAATGATAGTAAAAATATCTGAAGGGAACAGTGATTGCTCTCAGATTCACCTGTCCTTTTGAATTTGAACATCATCTTAGTTTTTTCATTTTTTGTCAACATTTTGCTTTCATCTAGTGTCATGGTAGAGTAGATGAGCATGGAGCAGTAATTCTTATAGTTACCTCCTAAACCTGTGTTGAGTCATTGATTTTCTCTCATTTCTCACTATTCTTATGTCAGAGCCAAAACTGCTAATGTGCTTTCATAAACCTCCTGTTTGAGTTTTACCTCCTTCCTCAGCGTGTGGTCATCCACCTGTGGAGGCGCTAATGAGCAATGGAGTGGTGCCAGGGTACACCTTGCAGGGCTGGGGAGCTGATGAAAAGAGGTAGAGGGATTGTGGTAAATTGGAAAGATTGAATCTGTATTTCTGAAATTAACAAATGTCCATCAGTGGACAGGAAGACATTTCATTAATTGATGGATGGATCTTCTATCTCCCATTCTAGGGATCATCACTTCTTGGCCTCAGACTTAGCTCTTTGTTTATTGACCCTAACCTGGGTATGGATAAAAGTCCTTCTATGGTTGGAAAGAGAAATTTCACAGATAACCCAGATGTTACCCAGTCAGACAGCAAAGAGTTGACTGTGCCATACCTAATTGACAGTGGAAGGGTAACCTCAAATTACGTGCCTTTTGACTCAAGTTCCGTATTAACTGTTTGCTTGGAAGGAGCAGATGTTTTGGCTCTGGTGGTCACTGCTCACCTCTGTCTGGGAGGTGCATCAATCACTTTAATTATAATGGAACGTGGGGCCGGGAACTGAAGGAGAAAAATCAACCCAATCCCAAGAACAATCTTTCTTGATGAATTCTCCCCTAAATTGAAACAATTCACTGGGTATCCCAGCTGGGGTTCATATGCTTTTGATTACTGTGGGCTATTTAGCTCTACAAAATGACAGGCTGCTTAATGGACTTTTAATGGTTATAGGTTTCTCTCTCTTTTTTTAATGAGCGTCACCAGTTTGTTACTAATGCCCCGTAGAAATTTGGCGAGGGGCCAGACTTGATGTTACACGTTTCTGGTTTCCAGGCGGCATACATGCAACCATCATAGCCAGTGGGGAAGAATGTTGTGAATTGTAGGGTAATGCCATCAGGACAGGGAGAGGAGGAGAGGTAATTGAGTGCCTGTAGTCCTAATAATTATGTCATCTTAAAGAAGGTGGTTTCACTTTGCACCTAAAGTTACCCTGGAGGCTTCTTGCTTCCAAGGCCTTGGGATGCCAGGTGGCAGAAGGGTTTGTGCCATTGGGAACAGCTTTTGCCTTCCTTTGATTTCTACATTGTTGGTAAAAGGTACCCTTCACAGACTCAGTTGTATCCTGTCCATCAAAGGGTTTGTGAACTTCTCAAATCCAGGGGCAAGTTTTATTCAATCGTGTTTGTATCTGCAGTGCCTGGTGCCAGATTGGGTGCAGAGTAAGTATTCAATTCACATCTGTTGAATGAGAGGCTGCAAGCAAATAAGAGTTGGGTGGAAGAGCCTTTAACTGCAGGGGCATGCTCTCTGGATCTCCAGAAAGTAGCATAAGATCTGGCTTAAGAGAAGAGTGGTAAGAGTAGCAAGAAATGAAAAGACAGAGGGCATCCCCGAGTCACTAATAGCTACAATAATAATAGCTCCCATTTCTTGCCATGCACCAAACATTGTGTTAAACACTTTGTGTACATCACCTCACTTCATCTTTACAACAGTGCTGAGAGGTAGGCAGTGGTGTGATGGTAAATGTTTAATACCCAGCTCTGGATGAGTAGCAGGGGAGATGCCTGGATTTGTAGCATTGGCTGACTTTTGTGGCAAATACTCCCACCACAGCTTATTTCAAACCACCAATGTGGTGCCAACCAGCTGGTAAAATGCCACAGAATTTTACCATTGGCTTTTGTGAGCCAGTGTGAGTATACCACCAGAAGTAGATATCATTATCCCATTGCACAGATGCAGAGGTTAAGGCTTAAGAAATAAGTAACAGGCCATGGTCATGGAGGATGTAGGGGACAGAATCCAGGTCTAGAACCACTCCAAAGACTTGGTTCCTAACCGTTGCACTGTTCTACTTTCCTAAGCTCACTTCCCACACCACTATTGGAGTGGCCACAAAACTAGGAACCATGCAACATGGTCTGTGCTTATGTAAAGCTCACTCTGATATTCTGGAGTTTCTTCTTTAGGTTACATATTCATGAAGAACTATAAATTCTTGGGAGGGCCATCCCCTCCTCATTCACCCTGCAGCTGCCACACTCACTTTGTGCAGGTTTTGCTTCTTAACTTGCATCAATACAAGCTCTAGTCTTAGTGTGAGGTATTTATTATAGTGCCACCTCCTCATTTTATAAATGACCAACCCAGGGGCCAGAGACATTAAATGATTTACTAAATCCACACAGCTTGTCAGTGGCAGAGCTAGAAGTAAAACTGAGGTCTCCTGATTCTGAATCCAAGGCTCTTCTTCTCTAAACTACATTGCCTTCCATCTCTTAAGAATAACAAACAGGACTTAGAGTTTTACAAAAAGTAGATGGGGGTGAATTTTCCTGCCCTGCTGCTGATGTGCTTACCCACTGCTGGCTCCCATTTTGAAAGATTAAACTTGACTTCCCTTGATTCAGGAGCAATGAGCCGAGAATTCAAGGACAGGCACCAGGAGCACGTTGTGAAGTGAATGCAACAAACATGAAAGACATTCTTTGGAAGCTTTAGTGGATGGTTGGGGTGGGGGGGGGATAGAAAGGGTGGGGGCTCCTTACTGAAATACCCTCATGTTTCTGAGTCCCGAGATACTACTAAATCAGACCCAGGTCATATGGTGCCTATACTTGTCTCTTGGCCCAGGGTGAAAACAGTTCATGTTGTAAAATTAACTTTCCACATTTGGCTGGCCCACGCGGGCCAGCTTTATTTCAAAGTGAGTTTGCGAATGAATGAATGAATGTGTTGACTGGGTTACTGTTCTTAGGGGAGCCTTCTTTGCATCGGACTTGGAGAAAGATTAAAGCTGGTTTTGAAAAGTGTTGGTGCTCTCCCAAACACAGCATGCTGATAGAATTCTGGTCGCACTTTTATTTGCTATGGAACAAAATGCTCTAGTTTCATGGAAGAAATAGCCCAGCAGATGGTGTTTGGTGGATGGCATGAATGTAGCCTTGTAAATAAACATTCAAAATAGACTAGCCTCCCCCCAAATTTACCATCTGCCCCTTACCCCATAAGGTCCACAGGTGGTAAAAGAAAGAAAGGGAATTGGTGTTTTTAGTTGTTATTGTTACTATTTCAGTATCTGCAAATTATGGAATTTCCCCAAAAGTTGGCATTCTTAAATTTGGTTATAAAAAAATGAGAGTGATGCTTCCAATTGAATGGACTTTCAGGGTTTAATCTGGTTTAAGAATAATTGTCTAAATGGCATTCCCGTGCTTATCCTCTCCTTCTTAGGGGTAGCTTCTGATGCGATCCTGTTTCTGCAGCTCTCACGCCTGAAAGTCTTCTTCTACACCCTCTCCTGGCTCTGCACAATCCCCTCAGTTTCACTATTGCCTTCCATCTCTGAGAAGTAGGAAAGTCAAATGTTTGGAGGATTTAGAATCAAACATACCTGGGTCTGAATTCTGTCTTTCAGCTCCAGAGCAATGGACAAGTTACTTAACTTCTCTAATTCTCAGTTGCCTTGTCTGTGAAATGAGGAAACTAACAGGTTTAATAATTCTACTGGAGAAAGTTAAGATTAAATGGAAAAAATAAATCTGTAGCACTTAGGACAGTGTAGATAAGGTTCAAAAATGTTCATTGTTATTGCTCACATCATCATCATTGTCATCAATGTCATCATCATCATCTCCCACTGTAACACATAGTTATCTAAAACTAGAGAAGAAGAAGAGGGAATTCTGGGCATTGGTGATTTATTTCAAGGGTGGTATGAGAGTGGCTGACTACTCTCTTATTTTTAGTTTTCTTCTCTTTTTCCTTAAAAGGGGATTTCCGTGGGCCATCAGCCAAAACATGACTTGGAGGATAGAATGCTGTGTGAGGCTTTTGCTGGGTTGGGTTGACCACTGAGGCAGGAAAGACCTGTGTCAAAATTTTCTTACATTTTAAATGATGGATGATTCAATGGGATGGACTGAGAATTGGGATTTGGAATCTGACGTCAGAATCTTTTGAAGACATGGCTATTTTTAACACAGAGGCCATGGGAATTCTTGAGTTTTGATTCTTTGGTTCTCCCGCATTTCTGGAGAGATAGAAAGATTGGGTTTAACCTAAAGAATTAGTTTGCTCAGATCTGGGGCAAGGATTTACAGAGCGCTGGATTTAGAAGATCCTACCTTAAAAAAAATGTCTTTCGGCATCAGTGATGGCAGAGACTTAGAGATAAAGGGTGTAGGTGGAAGTAGGAACCTGACAGGGAGACCTCCAGAGAGTGTATTTGTAGAGCTTCTCACTAGGGTGTAGCTGTCTCTCTTTTTTGGTGATTGTGCTTATGTTGAGAGAATAGGGATTTGCATGGGCACAACTTATTAAGAAAAGGCAGAGCAGATATTTTGGGACTTAAAGCTTTTCATAAAGAACCAGAGAAGATTTGAACTGTAGTACCTTCTCTCTCTGCCATTTACATGGTTATTTTCTCAGGAACTTTCAAGTGGCAATTAGAATCATGGCATTCTGATAATGAAGGGTCTCACAGAAATTTTCCAGTCCTATCTCCTTATGTTATGGATAAAATAACTCTGGCACACTGAGATCAAATTTTGATCGCCCTCTCCCACCCAAGATCCAGACACCACAAGTAGAGACAGTGTCCTTGTGTTCTTGGTAGACTGAGGTTAGGCTCACTTTCATTTTTTCCAGCCCCTTCTTATGCTAATAGATGTTGCTGATCTCACCATATGCTGAGTCCATATAGCATTATCTTTAATAAACATTGAGAGTTTCTTCTATTGTATACAAGGTTCTGTTCTGCACACAGGCAAATTCAGTGACAAAAAAGACATAACCCATTCATTTAAAGACCTTAAAATTTTCAAGAAATAACATTAGGGTTCAAAGACGTAAAGTAGTTTAAAGCTTATGTGTTCTGCTCGAGAGGTATAATTCAGAGTCCCAGCCTACAGGCAAGGGTGGGGTTTTAGTGCTGGCTTTCTGCCTTTATCCACCGTGACAACTTGAATAGGTCACTTGCTATTTTTGAGCTTCTATCCCATCAGTTTAAAAACACTACTATTAATAATGTCTGTCCTTCCGAGTTTTGAGGCATAGATGAGATAAAATTGCCTGAAAACTGTGAAGTGTAGTAGAAATTAAAGGGATCCATATAAATTGAAGATCCCACTCTGTGGGCATGTGCCCATGGAGTGAAGAGTTAAAGTAATTTATCATCCACTTATCATCATGATTCATATCTTCATTATTATAATCCAATTCCTTTTATTAAATACCTCCTTATACGTGGTACTTTATTATTCTCCAGTACCCTACAACCAAACTGCTACTTTCACTTGACATATCCAGGTGATCGTGACAAATCAGGGTCGATATGATCTGGTTAGATGTGGCAGTTGCCCATGTCACTTTTTGTATTTGTACATTGGCCACTTGTTTAGCACTTTGTTTGATTTTAGTCACACTATGTTCAACAGAGTGAGACAGTTGAATCTTAACCCAGTAATGGGACTTAATTTCTTTATCAAGTTCACAGATGATGACTGTTGTAAATGTTGACAGTGATGTGACCCAGGAAAAATGTCATTCCTATGGAGGAACTTTATGGAGAGATAGCACAAGTTTCAAATAATCTTAAAGAATTCCTCCATCCAACCAAAGGCAGAGGTCCCGAGAGTGTACTGTGACCCAGTGGTTGTGATGCTTATTGTTAATGTGGTTGTCAAGGCTGAAATAAACATTCTAAGCTGGAAGTAAGTCTCCTTTACAGATGTCTTTGCGTGATTCTGAAGCAACCCAGGGATCAACCTGATATTCATTTTATTCTTCCTATTGTTCTTTTATAACAGGAACTGGATTTTATTTGAGGGACAATGTGCTCAGTTTCTCTTGTAGCTAGAAGTTAGCAAATTAAATTAAGAAGTGGCTCAGTGGGATGTCCAGGAAAGCTTGAGAAGGGAACAATAGCTGACATGTACTTCCTTTTGTTCTTCCCATTTTTTTCTGCTTCATGCCTGGATATAAATGTGACTACTGGAGGCCCAGCCAACAGCCATCTTAGACCATGAGACAATGTTGCAGATGGAAACCATGTGCTAACTGTGATGGAGCATAAAGATAGAAGGATCCTGACACTCCAGCACTGCCATGTCCTCCTGAACTGCCTTGCTCAGGACTTCCTTCACACGAGGAGGAAGCACATTTATTTAATCACTGTTATATCCAGTCCCTGCTACTAACAGTCAAATGCAATTCCTAACTGATACAGATGCCTTCCCCTCAATGAGTAGCGTCCTTGTTTCTTTGCAGCTAGCTCCTGGAAACACTGTCTGTTGGTCTATGCTGATTCACAAGCCCCTACAAGAGCAGAGTTGGACTCAGCTTCTGCTAATGAGCAGAGGAATTGCTTGCGAATACAATGCTGGGATTATAAGGTGCTGGCAGCCATGCCAGAATAATAAGGCCAGATGGAAAATCATACTAGTAAATATCTTTGGTGAATATCCTGTCCCACTCCAGTGCCCTCCAAATACCATAGCCCAGATCTACAGTTCATGTGGTGGGATTGCAGCCTCTCTTTCCCAGAGCCATCATTTCTGTCTGTGGGGAGAATGATGGGGGTCTTGGGTACTACTCCAAATTTTTCTCTGTGTAGCTATTCAGCAGGAGCCCATATTTGTTCCAACTTGTGACCGAAATCCTTGTTTGCTTGAGTTTTTTTTTCCTCTAGTAGTTTCATCTGTAATCTCAAAGATGAATGTTGCAATTTGCTGTGCTAATCTATTCCACCTTTGGCTTAGCAATACCCTGTACTGGAAGAGGCCTAGAGGGCACCAGGCACTTGTTGGCTCACTATGTCTTTATATTATAGGAGCATCCTCTTGACATTTGCCTGTGGGCCTTGTAGAGCTATACCCACTTTTGACGTGATTTTAAGGCTAAATTTCAGGGAGAAATTTCTGAAAGGTTCCTATAATCCTTGAATTGCTGTCTCTTCAAAGAGGTAGTTAATCTTTCAGTGGTATCTTGGCACATTCCTGGGACCAAAATAAGCAGGACAGATCTGAGACAGCAGACCCAGGGAAGAGGAAAATTCTCTGCTGGTCTTCCTCTTATGGGTGGGTGGGTTTGGTGGTCGTGGGCCAGATCTGAGTATGTTTATCAAAGGCAGCTGCTGGTGCAATTTAAACTGAATTCAGAAATTAGGATGGCAACGTTGCCACCATTAGTGAGTTTTCAGTGGGTTGTCTAAATGCTATGGTAAGTTGGTGGTCTGACTATATTTAGGGCCACATATTACTCACATAATCCTATTTATCTTACATATCCCAAATTTGCTTAAAAACCGGGATTGAGTAGGTAGGTGAAGTTGTGAGAGGAGGGAAAAAGTAAATGTCTTCTGTCTAATGACCTGAAAACAAATTTGCAAGATGGTTCTGGTAGAAGGAATTTTTTCCTCTTGGAATTACTTGTGGTTAAATACACAAAGAGTATAGCCAGAAGGAAGGGGTTTGTAAAGATAAAATACATATTTCCTTTTGAAACCTTTTTTTTTTTTTTCCCAACATATGTGACCTTAACCCAAACCCTAGTCTTTACTTCCATTTTGCTGAGATTCAAGTAAAACAAACTAAAATTTGCAGGGAAGCCTGCCATAGTGTGTATGTATTTTTTTTTTTTTAACTTTCCCCTTTTTTCAGGAGATTCTGGTAAATGAATTGAATAAATGTACTTAAGAAAAAAATCAACTCAGCTGGCACAAATCACTAATATCATGGGCTAAAGATTTCACTATTTTTTTACAAGCCTTAATAATTATATAACTGTCTAGATAGCACTGTCCAGTAGAAATATCTAATGTGTATGATACATAATTTAAAATTTTCTGCAGCCACATTAAAAAAGGTGAAATTGACTTTAATATCTTTAATTTACCCCAATTTATCCCAAATCCTATCATTTCAACATGTGGTCAATGTGGAAAAATCAATAAGATATTTTATACTTTTTTTTTTTTTTTTTTTTTTTTTTTTACAGAATATCCCAATTTGGACTAGTCACATTTTAAGTGGCCAATAGCCACTCGTGGCTGATGACCCCTGTATTGGACAGAGTAAGTCTAGAGGACAGAGATCGTATCTGATTTACTCTATTCCCTTCCCAGTTTAACAAACTAGTGCCTAAATAACTGATTATTATTATTATTTTTTAAAGGACTGATTTTTGATCATGAGTGTTTAGAGTGCTAATGTCTCATTAGACGTTCTGGGAATAGAGCTGGTCAACTAGAAAAAGGAAAAGTTGTTCTCCAGAGACCCAGGCTTTTTGAATAGAAGAAGGAATGTCCCTAGAAGAAATGTCAGGTTGTGGGTTCCATGTTTTCTGGAAGTTACCCTCTTGCAAACAGGCAGGTTCAAGGCATCAATTTTTTTTCTACCCGTAGGGGGAGCTCTTGGCCCTTCACTCTTATTAAATTCCAAGTCTGGTTCTCAGAGGCCGGCAGTTTAGAGTTCTTTCACCTGGGTCTGTGGAGAGTTTGTTTTTGGCTTCAAACCAGCAGTGCTTTCGCAATCTCCACACGTTACGGCTGCTGAAATGCGAGGACACCAGCCGGGTGGCGGCTTGAGTCTTGTGATTCCCAGGCAGTCCGGCGAAATGATAAACAAAAGTCTTTTGTGCAATATTAATAAGCTTTAAGCACTCCCCAGCCGAGCCCCTTGTCATCCAAGTAAGTCATGTGTATCAAAAGCCCTTATATGTGAAAGTTTGTTTTCATATCTGGCCAGCATTGAATGGGAGCCCCCTTTGCCATGTTGTAAAACAAACATTTGTTTATTTTGTGAACAGTGCTGGCAGTATGATACAGGAACTGGGGGCTGAATGGAGAGACCCCTTTCCAAGGAGGCGCCTTTGAAAACCTTTCTGCTGGACCATTCTAACTGTCAACTGATCTTGAGTTCTGTTTACATTAAGACAATAACAGTGTTTCCTAAATAAATAAGTTAGGGACACCCGTGGGCCTTAATGAAACCCCATAAATGGGATGGAGGGGTGGGAGTGGGGGAAGGAGTTTTTGTGCTGTGCAGAAACAATGGCCAGTTCATCTTATGGTGTCCCCAAGGCTTGTGTTTTTAAGACAGAAGGGGGCCTTTGTGTTAATTACACTGATAAAATGTCCCCTGGCAGGGCTTCCCCTGGACCGGTGGCATAAAAGATGTGACATTTCGCCCGTGTGAATGCCGCACTGCCAAACAGACATTTTCTTAAGCAGAGAAGGCCAGCCCCCAACCCCCCCTTCCCCACCAGTTGATCAGCTAACCTCTCCTGGTGTGTAGAGAAAATAAATAAAAACTGTAAGACTAAACCATCTGCTGCTGGGGGTGTCTGGCTTCTTTCTTGGTTGGGTCAGAGCTTCCAGGAATCCATCCATTTTGGTTTCTGAACGGTCCAAGTTGTCTAAAGGTAGGATGAACATAGATAGGCAGGCGGCTTGTAGTGGAGGAGGAGATGCTGTCCTGGGAGTTTGGGTTTCAGTGGGTTTTCCTGGGAAGCAGGAATTTCAGCTTGTTACTGGAAGTTACATTTCTGAGCAAAAGACGTATGCTAGGTGAAGACTGAAGGCTGAAGATGAGGAACCAGCAGGGCTCACTGCTTGTAAATTAGAAAATAATTTTCTAAATACTATGGTACTGTCATACAAAGTCACTAAAATAGAGACTGTCATATAAATATTTTCAATTATAAGGATTTATTTGTTCCACAGAAACATATTTAATATATGTTTAATGTTAACGTTCATATAATTTCATAACTTGCTTTTTTTTAGGTTAGCATTTTTTGATGGGCATTTTCTCCAACTTACCACCTAGTTTTTATAATGATCATTTTCAGTGAATGTACAATCTTATAAGTGGATATACCATAATTTGCTAATCTGTTTCCTTATCCTTGGGTGCTCAGAATGTTTAGGATTTTTCATTATCATAAAATACTACAATGAATATCTTCATACCATACATTCTTTCCTTTTTGGAGAAATATTGAGATAAATCTGCAGGCTATGATTACTTACGGCTTTTTGACACATAATAGCATTATAGTTTTCCAGAAGGATTTTAAAATAAAGTAGTTTACTTTTCAGACTATGACGGTTACCTCCTTTTATAGTGGTTTCTTCTCACTTTCACTCCCCTCTAGCCCTTCTTATTTGTTCAGGACAATCCTTTCCCCTTCATGGGCTCCCTCAAATATCCCCACACAAATATTACCTGCTCCTTCTTATAAGGCTGATTCTGGGATATATTCATGAATGTTAAATGCAACTTGTAGTCACCATTATAATGTTTCAATGTGTAATACATTGAATAAATTCCTAATTGCCATGGTCTAGATATGGGTAAGATACACTTAGTTTTAGAGTAATTTCTAATTTATATACTATGTCCTCATCCTCCAATAGCTTGAAATTGTTAATGTGGTCGGTATCTTTTCAGAAGTCTGCTCAGTTCGATGGCCAGAACTTCTCAATCTGTGAGAGTAATGGCCGTGTTTGACCACATGACTATGACCCCACTCTCCAACCCATGTCTGATGGGACCGTGTGTGGACATTTGGAACAGACTGAGCCATGTGTTGTCATGGAGATAGAGGAAGAGAGGTGGGAGAATGGGCAGGTGGAGGAGAGGAAGAGGCGGGGGGAGAGAGGAAAGGAGAGAGAGAGAAAGGGAGAGAAGGAGAGAGGAGAGAGAGAAAGGGAGAGAGGCAAGAAAGAGAAAGGAAGAGAGAGAAAGAAAGAGAGGGAGGGAGGGAGAGAGAATGTAGTAGAAAAATTGTTTCCTGGGTTTCCAATTATTTTCCTGCCTGTAGTTTCAGTCATTCAGTCATTTCTCAAGTCTGGCTGCATATTTTTGGCTTTGAATTTGGAGAGACACCCCACCCTAAAATAATTCTTGTAATAAATCTTCCTCCCTTCTTTCTCTCTTTTCTCCTTTTCCTCCTCTTTCTCTCCCTTCCTTCCTTCCTTCGTCTTTCTCTTTCTCTCCCTCCCTGCCTCCTTCCCTTCCTTCCTTCCTCGCTGTCTCTCGCTCTCTCTGTCTCTATCTCTTTGCCTTTCTCTCTTTCTTTCTGTATGTGCTAACTTGGTTACTAATACAGCCTACAACAAATGGAACTGGGAATAGATATCCCTTGGTGATGTGCAAATCCATGTAGCTTAATAATAAAATAATGGATTTGGATGTTGACAAAAGTTTTAGCTCTTCTCTCCTGCTGACATGTGGGGCTGTCAGGTTGAAACATGGTATAATTCCATTTGTGATTCTGAAGCAATGGAATCTCTCTGAAAAACATTTTTTCCCCTTTAAATTATTGACATTGTAAAAAGTAGCTTATTGCAGCTGCTCCAAGTGCTGGACAGTTTGGATGATCTGACACGATGCTTTAATCTAAGACCTTGGGTGACCATATCCATCAGTTGACCCAAAGGGCAAAATGAATAGAACGGCTCCTCCTGCAGCTCCGGATAAATATGTGTGGTTAACAGGAGGCAGAGAGTAAAATTTCCAGGGCTCTTTGGTCTTCTTTGACAAAATTAAAACAGAAATCCAAGAAAACCCTAAAAGGCCCCACACCTTCTCACCTGTGTCCTAGGATTTTCCCTCTAAAGGTAGCATGAATGCGGAAGAGCTGAGGCAAACTAGAATCTCGTCCCTAAAATGGACGCTCTCCAGAGGATGTTTGGAAAACCTGGCTGGACACCAGGGGCTATTAGTGGTCTTTTATTTTTCCTTTCTTTTCTGTGCTTCTATTTGTTTATTTGCTTTTAAATCAGAATAGAAAGGGGAACATTGGAAGGTGAGAGTGGAATGTCCTCCTTAGAATCAGAGGAAGGCTTTCGTATTGGGAAACAAAGGGCACAGACTTCACTATTTGGAATAAATTGTAAATCGTGCCCTCTCTCAACCTACTGGGTGGTATTGTCCTACTAAAAGATCTGACTCTGAAAAAACAACCTTCCTCCAATGCCTCTCCCTTGGGAGCTTCAAAGATTCTGGTAATGTGGGGAGGTACTGACATTTTGGAAACTCCAGAGAGATCTGTTTCTGCCAATGGAGTGATTGTGTGTGCATGTGTGTTTAAATTACGAATGATTGGACTAGCCTTTATGACTGTGATTGTACAATAAGGAGCAATGGGCAAAGCTATCAAATCATTTTAAATTGGCCTCTCAGTATCTTTTCCCTTTGCTGACTAGCTGGAGTTTATCAGTGGACTGACATATTTCCTAGCATATGTGAACTCAGGCAGTCACTCTCCATTTTTTTTCCTGCCAGTGTTTTGTTCATTCATTTAATTAAAGTGTACCGAGTGCCCAGAAAATGCCTGGAATCGTGCTGGACATGATGATCGCTACTTAGAGCAGATCTGCGGCTGCTCCGTGGAGCCCTGGCTGACCCAGCCAGTGTGAGCCAGGGAACCAAGCAGTCAGCACGTGAAGTACCCAATGCCCAGCCTCAGGCAACATGCAGTCTAGTTAGTGAGATGAAGGGCATGCCTATGAGGAGCTCCCTAGACAGTGCGATCTCCATGTGTGCAGCAAAAGGCAAACAAGGACTGCCCTCAGGCAGAACAGATCTTGCTGGAGTGGTCACCCAAATCTTCACTAAAGAGGGGTTTTGGCTACATCTTGAAGGACAGGAAGGGCTGGGGAATGCACAAGTGGATGCTAGAGAAGGGAGAGGCGTCCAGGAAACAGTGTAACTGTGCTGGGGAGACCTGGGTTGGAGCTTGAAAACTTGAGAGGATGAGACGTTGGTTTTGGACAGAGATTGAAGAGCCTTGGATACTGACGGGAGCCCTCCCTTGATCCGCAACTCTGGAATATTTCCCACCCTTTCATAGGACCCTTTTGATCCCATCCTGAAGGTTGCAAACTTGGGCATTGTCTTCTCTCTCGTTCCAGGTGAAGATCTCCTCCCAACCCCCAGCAGACTCTCATTTGTTTTTCTTCTAACTTTGTAGTGAAAAAAGAAAAAAAAAAAAGAACTTTGGATTAAAAGCTCAGTTAAGAAAGTGCCCGACAACCTGACATAGAATGGTGTGGAACTGGTTGTTTGCCTGTGGTTTAAAGGTAGTTTCCCAGAAAAGCTCTCTCATAGAGGGCCTTGCAGAATGCAACACAGGCATGTGCAAGGGGTGTGTGTGTGTCTGTGTCTGTGTCTGTGGAGAGTGGGGGTGGCATGGAGGATAGGACATTTATAAGAATATCTGGCAGGTTGGTGTTAAGTTTGCCAAGAAGGTTTATGCTATCTTTGTGTGTGTGTGTGCGTGTGTTTGTTTGTTTGTTTTGAGATGGAGTCTTACTCTGTTGCCTAGGCTGGAGCTCAGTGGCATGATCTTGTCACTCTGCAACCTCCGCCTCCAGGTTTCAAGCCATTCTCCTGCTTCAGCCTCCCAAGTAGCTGGGATTTCAGGTGCCTGCCACCACACCGAGCTAATTTTTGTATTTTTAGTAGAGATGGGGTTTCACCATGTTGGCCATGCTAGTCTCAAACTCCTGACCTCAAGTGATCTGCCTGCCTCGGCCTCCCAAAGTGCTGGGATTACTGGTGTGAGCCACCACACCCAGCCCATACTACCTTTCTTGCATGTCGAAATACAATAGCTCTTTTCCAGCCAACCCAAGAAGTTTTCTAGGAGAATATATATATATACGCATAAACCTACACACACACGTACACATACATATACACATACCCAACATATACATATATATATACACATATGCATTTATATATACAAATATATTAAAATATATCCTAGATAAAAGATTTTAAAACAGTCTTCATGAATGTATGTATTTTGGGTTTTAGGACAGATATTTGGTCTTCCTTCAGCATATACATCTGTTAAAGATTTTTCTTCTTGGATAATAGGTTTAGTCTGCAGAGCATTGTCTTTCTTTCCTTTGGATTATTTTGCTCTTCACCCAATGTATTTTTGACCTCGATGGCACCTGCCTTCTCCTTAGGGGTTGCATACTGTATTGTAGAAAGAAAGGGCTTCGGGGAGACTAGGGTGAGTAAATAAGACCAATCTGGGTAATGTCTTCCTAATTTAATCCTCTTATTGGAAAAGAGTGTTATGAATGAGCCCCCAAAAGTGTGCTTTTCACACACACCAGCCCTAGAGGGATGAATCATGGCTGTAAATGCACCTGTGTAAGCACTAAGTTAAGTGGTATTTTATTTTTGGTCTCCAGACTAAAGGTAGGTAGTGATTCTACCTGAAGGACTGGAGGTATGTGTAGGACATCCCAAGCTGTGACAGTTGGGCAGGTTGAGGGAGCATTGTGAAGACCGCAGCCAGACTGCAGAGGGCAGTGTGAGACCGTGGCGTTGCCAGTCCTGTGGCAGGGCCAGTGCTGTTCTTAATATAGGCCACCTGTGGTGTTTCAAGATAAATTATGTTAGATGGAGAAACTAGTCTATTGGATTTGCAGTAAATGTGTGCCAGTTAGATTTACCCCAAAGAAAGTCTTTCTAGGATTTTCCTCTCTTCGCCAATTTCAAGACATTAAGTACTAAGACTGGCTGAGTGGCAAGCTTGTACCCTTTTCACTTTTCAAGGACGTGAATGTGTTGTGACAATTGAGATGATATTTAGTGCCTTATGATGCATTACAATTTAACTGCCTTGGGTGCTAATGCAGCTCTGGGTAGGGAGAGACACTTCTTTAATAATAATAATAACAACTTTGGCACCTTTTTTTCTAGAATAGTAGGAACTGTAGCAAGTTTGCTGCAGGAGCTTTTGCTCTAGAGCTGGTTTGGGTGTTCAGCATCCTGTGAAGGTGGGATTCCAGGAGGGGAGGAGGTTGGTGGCTCTCAGAGAGAGTGGCTGATCTGGTGTAGAGGTTAAGTGCATGCTTTAAATTCAAATGGACCTGGGTTCAAATCTGCCTCTCTAATTTACTAGGTATAATACCTCTTCATTTTCCTCATCTGTAAGGTTTGGATAATTGTGGGAAAAGGATTTCCTGGAGTTGCTGGGTTAAGTGAGATAATATATGTGGAATGCTTAGCACAGTGACCCATAGTAGGGAGCCTCTAGAATGTGGTATCATTACTGGCATTCAATTCCCAAATATTTATGAAATGCCTGTTAGGGGATTTGATAGTGGACAATGTCAACAACCCCTTACCCTCTGGTCTGGTGAGAAAGACATCGAGTACTTACTGCATCAGAGCAGTACTGAGGGAAGCATATCACAGTGACAAGGAGCATGGACTCTGATGCCACAGTGCCTGGGTTTGAATCCAGTCTGTTACTTCTAGCTGTGTGGCCCTTGGAAGGTCACAGACCCTACTGGTATCTAACTTATGGGATCACTGCAAAAGTTAAATGAGTTAATACAAAATCTTAAAATGTTGCCTGGCATGTAGCAAGTGTCAGCATCACATGACTGCTTCTCATCACAGAGTACGATGAGCTTTAAAAGGAAGAAGATCAGGATGCAGGGGAAGTGTATAAGAGAAAGATGTAAGTGAAATTCATCTAGCGAAGTTCCACTAGGGAGGGGAATGAGACAAAGTAAATTAGGGGGAGAAAAGGAGAGGTAGATTTACATGTGCTCTTATGACATAATCTCCAAGATACATTGTTAAGGATAAAAAGCAATGGGGCAGGCCAGTATGCACAGCATACCCCCATTTAGGTAAAAATAAATTTATCAACCTATTGTCTATGTATGCATATATGTATGCATGTATGTGTGTATCATCTCTCTCCACCTATCATTTATGTATCTATTATCTATGTATCTATCTAGCATCTATCCATCCATCTATTTAATCATGTACCATTTTAGGCAAGGTTCACTAAGGGATTGCTAATAGTATTGCTTGGGGGTGGGGGGTGTTCTGGGGAATTGTAACAGAAAGAAGAAAAAATAAATAAACTGGAAAAATGATCAAGTAAGAAGATAGACACCTTTATGATCTTCAGGCTAAAAGGCAAATAGTAAAACCAGGCCTAGCTTTAGGTTTCTGGTTAGAGAGTCCATGCCGCTGGTTCCTGGTAGGAATGGGCCTACTAGTCTCACTAATTTATTTTATTTTGGTAAACATAGTTATTTTTATAAAAATGCTATATATGCTAACATGAATGGGCCTATTATTTTCAAATAAATACTTAAAATATTTCTTCCTATTTATTTCTAACATGGGAAAGATGATGGATATAACCTATATAAGTAAAAGTTATGTGGGGACATTGGTTATTTTTTATTCTTGGAGACAGAGTCTCACTGTGTCACCCAGGCTGGAGTGCAGTGGTGTGATCTCGGCTCACTGCAACACTGGCCTCCCAGGTTCAAGAGATTCTCCTGCCTCAGCCTCCCCAGTAGCTGGGATTACAGGCACCCGCCACCACACCTGGCTAATTTTTGTATTTTTAGTAGAGATGAGGTTTCGCCATGTTGCCCAGGCTGGTCTTGAACTCCTAACCTCAAATGATCTGCCTACCTCGGCTTCCCAAAATGCTGGAACTACAGGTGTAAGCCACTGCACCTGGCCAGGGGCTTCTGATTCTTAACTGGCTTCACATCAGACAGAGGCCAGCATGGTACTTATCAACTGTAACACTTTATGGATCCTCAAATACCAAGTGATTTAGTTACAGATTTAGTAAGTCCTCTGCTCTCAATACTGTGTTTGCCAGGGATTGCAGCAATTCCTACCCATATTCTCATTGTTAATAGGGCAGGCTGGAGGGCTCCAGGGAAGCTTAGCAGTTCAATGGCTCCTTACAAATACCACTCCTACTACTGTTACTACTGCTACATAATATTTATTGAGCACTTATGTTTTCCAAATACTGTACGTGGGCCCACCCTACGTTTAGCCACCAGAAGTTATTAGCAGATGGAAAAGGGCACCTGCCCTCAGAGCTGATTAGAGGTATACTGGCTGGGTGGTGTGGAGTTGGGGATGGATGGACTGGAAAAATGCTTGCCTGTGATCTGGAGAGCTGAGCAGATGTGCTCACCTTTTCCTGCTTGGCCTTTCTTGATTTGAGAAAAGCCAAACAACACAAAACTGAGCCCAGCCCAAAGCAACAGGAATTTTCAGTGTGGAGATATCTGGTTTGAAAAGCCTTCTAGCTTAAAGGTTGCTGTGGTGTGAATGTCTGTGTCTCTTTCAAATTCATATGTTGAAATCTTAACCCCCAATGTAATGGTATTAGGTGGTGAGGCCGTTGGGAGATAATTAGGTCCTGAGGGTAGAGCCCACATGAATGGGATTAGTCCCCTTATAAAAGAGACCTCAGAGTGCTAGCTCACTCCTTCTGCCATGTGAGGGCACAGAGAGAACCAGGCAATGGGCCTCATAGACACCAGAAATGCTGGCACCTTGATCTTGGACTTACAGCCTCCAAAACTGTGAGAAATTTCTGTTATTTAGAAGCTATCTAGTCTATGGTATTTTGCTGTAGCAGCCTGAACAGACCGAAACAAAGACCAACGTGAAACATTCCTCTTTCTTTTCTGCTTGGAGAATGGTAGAAGACCACTTAATACATTTTAAAAAATCTCTCTTAGTTTCATTTCAGTAAAGGAGAGGGGAGGGAAGGAGAGTGTCGACCTGTAACGGCAGACCTTCTTCTCTAGGACGTGCCCCTACTGAAAACTCACAGCTATTTTGTTTTTTTGGTTTCACTGAGACATGGGACAGACATTGTTTACTTGTTATTTGAAAGCTACAAAAAGGTCTGCGTGACCCCAGGTTTTTCCCTACAGGCCTTCTGTGGTGCCTGCCACGCCCACCATTAGCAGGACTCCTCAGGGACCTCTGGAAGCTGTGTTCACTTTAACTGACTGGACACATTTTCACGCTCATTTGCACAGCTTAGACTCAGGCATCGGTCTCTGTTCGGCACGCCAGCCCTCACCCAGTGGCTGGCACCCAGTGCTCTCCAGCTGCCCTGAGTCCCACGCCAAGTCCCTCACCACCTGACACATAAATGTTCCTGACCTTAATTCTCACATTAAGACTTATCTGTCCCGTGTCCCAGTTCCCCTGACTGCTTTCCTGGCCTCTAGGTTATTTGTAGGTAATGACTGGGTATTCGTTAGATCTGGGGTTTTAAACTGTATTCTAAAGAACCCAAGAGAGCTCACAAAAATGCCTTTGGGGATACAGTAGAGTTGGAAGAGGAACCAGGATGGGTGGGCCCAGGCCTGCAATTGATTATAACAGCATAGCTCCACTTGTGTGTTTTATATACTGCTACCTCCCTATAAGTGTCTCTTTGAAGGGTCTTCTTGCTTTAAAAAATACTTGGGGGGCACTTCATGAGACTAGCTTGTGCAAATAGGCATCAGAATGCCTTTCTTTGAGTTGTCCCTGTCACTGGGAACTTGACAGGGGAAACAATCAAATACGGTTTCATATAAGAGAAGGGGCTAGTGGCTGAGATACATCCTTCCATTTTTTTTAATGGTATTTATTGTGAAATAAACTAACAAATGAAAAGGTGCACAAAACAAAATCTCATTATTCAAAAATGGACCACAAAATAAATGCTCACATAACTGCCACCCAGGTCAAGAAATAGAACATGACCTGTACTTCAAAGTTTCATTTACTGTGTCATGCTTCTACCTATCACTATCCTCTCCAGCTCCCTGGAAAATTGGAAAATTAACCCCTCTCCTAAGCTTTGTGGCAATCACTTCCCGGCTTGTCACCTTAGCAGTCAGCCCTAAACATTACACTTTGGTCTTGCCTAGTTTTGAACTTGATATTAATGGAGTAATAAATTCTGGCTTTTTTGTTGTTAAACATTATCATCTTCCTTTCTTCCTCACTACTCTCCTCTCCCAAGAAATGCGTTCTACAAATATGAGGAAGGATTGCAGTAATATTAATATTTCTGCATTATAAGACTGAATAATGAGAGAAAAAGTAGTCAAATAACAATGATTCTTAACAAATGTCTCCGCTTGGAGGTAATTATAGTGGGCAGGTATTAAAGTAAATACGGTGTCATAATTAGCATTTATGAAATAATGTTCACAGGAAGAACTTTCTATTTTAACTTCACAGATTCTTACAATTCTTGAGAAGCAGGTGTATGGCAAACAGAAATGTTTGCAGCTTTTTCATCTTTCTTTTCTCTTCTAAAACATCCTTGGTAAGGACACAAAGGGACATGCATTATTCTAGGTTTGTCCAGAAAGACAGGGGCAACTGGAAATGGGAGTGTCCCCTTCTGACTTGGGTCTGGCCTTCTGCCCCTATGGCCCCTGCCTCTTTCTGATGGTAAATGTGGAGAGGTGGTGATGGATGGTTTGTCACAAATAGTTTTCAGTTTACCAAAGCGCACCCAGCTTTCTCTGAACCTCTTGGAAATGCTTTTAGGGCAACATGGAGAATGGAATTCAACAATTCTCCACAGCTGCAGTCAGAATACAGTGACCCCAGGAGCAGCTGGGGGCAGTTATTTTCATGTTTTGTAGTTGCTGTTTCCTGAAAAGCTTTTTCAGAATGTTCCGGAAGGTCCTATGGCATCCATATTATGAAAGACTGCGTGTGGGGCAGACTCTTGGATTCCAGGCCCTCATCCAAAATTTGGCAAATATTTGTCTCCACTTCTCACCAGCAACATGTTGTCTCAGAAGTACTTGCCCTGTGCCCTCCCGCCTCAGCCCAACAGGTGCACATGCAGGAGTGACCCTCCTCTGGAAGCTCTATTTAGTGAAGGAAACCCTCAAATAGAAGCCAGGATCCCTGGGATCTGGCATCAGCTGAAGCTTAAATCACCTCTTTGAACTTTTGTCAGTATCTCTCTCTTCTGGCCTTAGTTTCCCACATCTGTAAAATGAGGATGTTGGACAGAAGACCTTAGAAGACTCTTACGGCAGGGAATTGGCAATAATGTTTTAAGGTAAGACACTGATTGCAGGCGGTGTGCACGGTGGCTCATCCCTCTAATCCCAGCACTTTGGGAGGCCGAGGCGGGTGGATCAAGAGGTCAGGAGTTTGAGACCAGCCTGACCAACATGGTGAAACCCCGTCTCTACTAAAAATCCAAAAGTTAGCTGGGCATGATGGCATGTGCCTGTAATCTCAGCTACTCAGGAGGCTGAGGCAGGAGAATCGCTTGAACCCAGGAGGCGGAGGTTGCAGTGAGCTGAGATTGCACCACTGCACTCCAGCCCGGGCGACAGAGCGGGAAAAAAAAAAAAAAAAAGAAAAGAAACTGATTATCATAGCAGAAATCTGAACTATTTCCTTGGGCAAGACTGTTTTTACATAGAGACAGATTAGTAAGCAGAATAAGTAGCCTCTCTTGAGGCTTTAATGGATGACAAAGACTGTATTATTATTATTATTATTTTTAGAATAAGGTCTCACTCTCTCACCCAGTCTGGTGTGCTGGCGTGCCATCTTGGCTCACCACAATCTCCGCCTCCCAGGCTCAAGTGATCCTCCGACCTCAGCCTCCTGAGTAGCTGGGACCACAGGCTTGCACCATCATGCCTGGCTAATTTTTTGTAGTTTGTGTAGAGATGGGGTTTAGCCATGTTGCCCAGGCTGGCAAAGGACTGTATTTTAAAACAAAACAAAACATAACACCCCCACAATCTTTTCCAAAACAAATGAACAATTCTCACTTTTTTACCCCATTAACAGTGCCTGAAATATCACCAATAGATCCTTCCCTTTTTGCAGGTTTTGTGATTTTCTAGAGTTTAATTATAAAAAAGGTATAAATGGCTCTAAAAGGAGGAGTAGACCATACCATTATCAATGGGATTAGTGGACTAGGACTTGACAAGAGGCAGGGATTTTAGCACTGTTCCTGGCTCCATGCTTGTGAAGCAGCTCAGGCAGTTTCCAACTTGAAGGGACATATTCTAAACCAGCACTTTGCAAGCTTTGATGAATCTACAAATGACCTAGGGGAACTTCTAAAATGTAGTTTCTGAATCAGTAGGTTCTGCATGGGACCTGAGAATCTGCATTTCTAATAAACTTTCAGGTGATGTGGATGCTGCTGGTCTACAAACACATCTGGAGTAGCAAAAGTTTATAGCGCATGACTCTGTCTTTTGAACATAGCTAACTGGACTGCAGGGGCTGATCCCATGACTCCAATCCAGCCAGTGTGTAAGCTGACCTCTGGTTACAAAGGGATATTGGGTCGATCAGGAATTTAAACAGGAGAGGTGGGCAGTGGTTTAGGAGCAGAAGTGGAAAAATCTAAAGAAACACAGAGACGCATACACAGGGAAGCTGACTCATTTTAATGACGGAACATTAGAGAAGGACCCTGTGAAGACTGTCTTCTGTGGGCGTGAGTTATGTCTATATCTTGAACACAGAGTGACCTCTGGCTCCTGTCTCCCCCTTGCATGCTGGACCCTACTTCCTCTTTATCCATCAGGCCTGCATGCTGAGATTATTTTCAAAGTTCCTGGGGGGCCAACGAGGTAACTGAAGCTTTAGTTGAATCCTGAAAACTCTACGTTGTGAAGGAAAAGCTGGAGTTTGGGTGGGGATGGACACGTGGATTGGGTCTCAAAGTAAAGGGGCTTTGGATTGCTTGAAATCCTTGGATGCTTGATGGCAGAGGTTTGTGTGTGGGCTGCGAGTGGGTGCAGAAATAATGGAAGATGAAGAAGAGCAGTCCAGGGCTGCTCAAGAATTTTGCCAGTGGTGCCAATCTATTTGTAGGGATTTGGTTGATCAGCTCATCTATTTTTCTAGAATGTTTTCCTTTCCCCTCCCATTCTCATGGTTGCCAAGAGAGCACACAGCATAATTCTAACTCCTTGCCATAGTTGATTGGCCCAGCAGTGGAGAGCTGACCCAACTTGGGCCAATGTGCTCTTTTCCTAGGAATTTGGAATGGGTCTTAAGAGTCAATTTTGACTCTTTCTTGGTACCAGGATTTGGATCATGCAGAACTCAGGAAGCATTGAGAAAATGTTTTCTGCTATAAAAAATGTTTTCTGGCAAATAGGAAAAATGACTCTACAATATGGCAGAGGAAAATGGAGTAGATACACTGGAAAAAATCAGATGCACAGAAAGAAGAAAAATCTGGTTCCCTACATGATTCTAGTTCTTGTTCTAGATGGTTTCTGAGACTGAATTGCATCTATCCTTGTATTCCCTGAGATATTCCAATATCCTTTCAACACTTGTTGTTTGTGGCTTAAGCCATTACAAGTAGGGATCTGTCATTTGCAACTGAGAAAGCCCTAATGAAAACATGCTTTAAAGAAGGTCTCCTGTTGCTGAGGCAGACCTTTCTGGTTCAACTGCAATGATAGATGGAAGGTAGTGGTGGGCTCAGATCAATAATATGCCATGGAGAGTGCCGTTCCTTCTTATTTATCAATAGTCTCATGACTACTAGCTTGAAGGATGTTCACAAGATACTCCATCCATCCATCCATCCATCCATTCCTTCATCATCTAATCATCTATCCATCTATCCTCTATCCATCTCAGAAAGATTTCCTGATCTCCTCTGTTGGCTAGACTTTATGCTAATGACTACTCTGTGACCTCTGGTTACTTGTTTTCATGTTGTGCCCATATTTAGCATATGATATTATATTAAGTCCTAAAATTACGGTAACACAGAACAGGCCCATTTCCCCACATTTTGATTCCTCCCCCCCATAATATTTCTTTCTATTTCGTACAAATGTGAAATATGTAATTAATACTACCTCTTCTTGGGAAATGTCTTACATCCAATATCCCAAATGCATTAAATACATCATTTAGGTGGTTGTGTGTGTGTGTGTGTGTGTGTGTGTGTGTGTGTGTGTGTGTGTTTGTGTTTTGAGACAGTCTTACTCTGTCACCTAGGCTGGAGTGCAGTGGTACAATCTCAGCTCACTGAGACCTCTGCCTCCTGGGTTCAGGTGATTTTCATGCCTCAGACTCCTGAGTAGCTGGGACTATAGGCGCATGCCACCACGCCTGGCTAATTTTTTGTATTTTTAGTAGAGATGGGGTTTCACCATGTTGGCCAGGCTGGTTCGAACTCCTGACCTCAAGTGATCCACCCGTCTTGGCCTTCCAAAGTGCTCATTTAGGTGTTTTTATATGAAACAGAGAAGAGGCCAGGGGCCAGGTATGGTGGCTCATCCCTATAATCTCAGTGTTTTGGGAGACAGGTGGGAAGATGGCTTGAGCCAAGAAGTTTGACACCAGCCTTGGCAGCATGGTAAGACCCCATCTCTACAAAAAAGTTAAAAAATTAGCTGGGCGTGATGGTGTGCATCTATACTCCCAGATGTTTGAGAGGCTGAGGTGGGAGGATCGCTTGAGTCCAGAAGTTTGAGACCAGCCCAGGCAACAACAATGAGACCCCCATCTCTACCAAAAAAAAAAAACCAACCAACAAAACCAAACCAAAATTAGCCTGGCATGGTGGCACACTCCTGTAATCCCAGCTACTTGGGAGGCTAAGGGTGAGAGGAGTGCTTGAGCTCAGTAGTTTGAGGCTGCAGTGAGCTATGATCACCCACTATACTCCAGCCTGGGCCACAGGGAGAGACCTTGTCTCTGAAAAATAAAATAATAAAATAAATAAAATAAAATAAAAAATGGGTGTCTCAGAGTCCCTGTCCAGGGACAAGGACACCATTCCTGATGGGTGTTATGTTTGGGATCTACTGGCTCTTTGTCCAAGTTTCTTCATTTTCTTTTTGAAGGCTTAGGTGCTGGTTGAGAGGGTGATGTAGGTTAGCTTGGTCTTCAGCTGTCCTAACCCCTGTTTGGACCATAGATCTTTTCCAAGTATCCTGGGCCCCCTAGAATCATTCACTTTCATTTCATTTCTGCTGAAGGCTCCTAAGAAGGGAAATTTTCATCTCTGAATTCAAACGTAAGCCAGAGCTTCTCCCACAGATAAACTTTCTCAGGAGTTCATGCCAAGAGACCTGGACTAGCAAGAATAAAGCAAAAGAGAAGGAGGGCTGGACGTAGCGTGCCTTGTGTTAGCTGGTTGTAAATGATCTCAGAATCTTGAGACACCTACTGCATTGAGAAGCTTCAGAGCTTCTCTCAACTCTGAGATTCACAGACAGTCAGTTCACTTGAAATGTAAACATCTTAGCTTTTGGAAGAGAAAAAGAGAAACTGTCATTGTGTGTTGGAATATGATCTAGGTAGAGCAGTGGTTCTCAACTTTGCATCACTGGGTGAGATTTTAAAAAGCATGAATGGCTGGGCATGGTGGCTCATGCCTGTAATTCCAGCACTTTGGGAAGCCAAGGCAGGTGGATCACTTGAGGTCAGGAGTTCGAGACCACCCTGACCAACATGGCGAAACCCTGTCTCTATTAAAATACAAAATTAACTGGGTCTGGTGGTGCATGCTTGTAATCCCAGCTACTTGGGAGGCTGAGGCAGGAGAATTGCTTGAACCTAGGAGGTGGAGGTTGGAGTGAGCCGAGATTGCACCATTGCACTCCAGCCTAGGCAACAAGAGCGAAACTCTGTCTCAAAGGAAAAAAAGAAGAAGAAGAAGAAAAAAGCATGAATGCTGGGCCTCAACAGAGTAAATGAATCAGAATCTCTGGGTAGAGTCTGGGCATGGTGCTTCTGAAAGCTCCCCAAGGTGTTTTCATGTCAAAGTCAAGGGTCTTGGTCTAAAAGAGAAGTGAGAGATGGCCATTTCAGATGAGCAGATGGGAGGGGCCTGTGATTATGGCTACTTTCCCTAGAGGTTTACAACCTTGAGGCCTCTCTTGGGCAGACAGAGAAGCCAGGAGGGTCTGGTGCACACTATTACTGAGGGTGCTAGCTTACTTTAAGCCCACAAGCTGAATAATTATTGTAATAAAAAGTAGACAAGGAAAAGATACCCACCAAAGGCTTGGGTCAGCCACAGCTTTACAACGTTCTGGTATAGAATGTTCTGGTACCCAGGAAGTATCATTGCCCTGTTGATACCTCTCGAGAGAGGTAGAAATGATCAGGGAGAGTGGAAGAGGTCATGACTAAGACTGAGGAGCATACAGGGGCCAAACCTTAGCAGCCTTAGGATTTCGTACGATGTGTGATGAATCTTGAAGGAGGAGCACAGCACAGCTGTGCAGGAAGGTGATCTCTTGAAGTCAGCATTGGCCCAGGGATTGAGTGGGTGACTGTGTTCAGTTCTTCACTGGAGGAGTTGTATGATAAATATGAAAAAAGGATATGTGATGCTTCAGGGTTTATAGAGACAAAACACCTCACGTATGTTGGTAAGTTGACAGTCTCTCACCAGTTTCTATGCTCTTGATGACATTTTATCCTCACATCTCCTGGGAAGGAAGGCACAGAACAGTGCAGGCACAGGCAGAAGACCTCAGCTTATGGGCTACTAGTGGCCTCCTCCTCTGTGTGACCTTGGCAGGAAGGGCAGGTATTGTGGCTTCTCCCTGGGGCATAAGAACAGAATTTTCTTGGGTCAGATTAAGATCTTCACCAATTTTAAGCACAAAAAGGTTTCAGCATCTCCCTTCTCATATATAATTCAGAATAAAATAATACTAAGCTATAGTGTAAATATAAATAAATGTAATAGAATTCTTATCTGATTACTTTGGTGTTTTTTCCTTTTTTTTTTTTTGAAAAAAGAAACCATTCTTCAAAAATTGTTTTCTCACACTCTTCCTCGACATTGCTGTTGCCTTAAGCATGGGCCTAGAGGCCAACTGGACCCATTTGGCCATCTAGCATGAACACATAGCCATGAGCCATCAATGAGTCCAGCTGGAGGTTGTCTTTCCCAGTGACAATCCCCAGCCCTGGAATGAATGGGGAGTGGGCCCGATTGACCCCCAAGCCCATTTCCTTCCATTTTTAAAATAATAGGCCAAGAAGAGCAAACCAACAGTTCTTGTTTCCCCATTAACTTGGGGGCAGTGTAATCTCCTGGAAAGAGCAGTGGTTTGGAGAGAACAAACTGGTTTTCAATCCCACCTCTGTCCTTTTCTATCTGGGGCTCTCTTTGCCTCTCTTCATTGATTAAATGATGTTGCTAGAGATTTCATGAGACTCTGTGAGGATTAGATGGTAAAGCACATGAGGGAAGGCTGCTTGGTCATCTGGTTTACTACAGGGTGAGTATCCATTGTCTGTAATACTTGGGACCAGAAGTGTTTTGGATTTTGGAATATTTGCATTATGTACTTACTGGTTGCGCACCCCTCCTAAAATCTGTAATGCTCCAAAATCTGAAACTTTTTGAGCGCTGCCATGATGCTCAAAGGAAATGCTCACTGGAGCATTTTGTCTTTTGTATCTTTGGATAAGGAATACTCAACCTGTATTACATTCTTGTGCCTACAGAGTGCCTAGCACACAGTGAGGACTCAATAAATATTTGCTGAGCACGCACTCTCTTTATCTGCACTCTAGTTCTTCTCACTGAGAAGGTGGATAATAGTGTGGAAAGTTCTTAATCACTCTCTAGTAAGATAGTAGTGTGGGTAGAGGCCTTCCTCTCTTGGATGGGTGAAATGTCCAAGGAAAGTAGTCTGAGGGATGGTCCCTTTGCAAATATTGTTTGTAGCTCAGGAATTTGAACTTATGGCCCTGAATCTGAACTGGTGCTGCAAAGCATTTTATGCCTGTGGTAGTAGATATTCAAATAATTATTTGTAGCAGACTCATAGACAGTAATGTTGAGTAGGTATTTCACAGCAAGGAACTGGGATGAGAGCCATAAGTACATGGTCTCAGGTGGTAAGAGATATATACTGTTCACATTTGTTTTATTTATTTTCGTGTGTGGAGTGGTAGCAATGCTCACTCAACAAGTTACCGTTTGTAAGAGAGTAAGAACTGATTATTTGGTCCTGTCTTCTCTGTGCTACCTTTTCACCCTCACTCAGGATGGGGAGGGCACAGAGCAGGGGTGGAAAGTGGGTGATTGGGGTGGAAGGTTCTGGAGTGCATCTCTCTTAGAACTCAACTTGTGGGCTGCCACATTTTGTTTTGCAGGGTGGAGTCTGTGGGATAATAGGTTCTCACATGGGGAGTAAAGGGAAAGAATTCTGACACTTTAAGGAGAATGGGAGCACCGGCCCTGCACCCAAGCCATTCAGAACAGTCTTCAGGGTCTTTAACAAGAGCCACTGATATAGTTTGGCTGTCTTGCCACCCAAATCTCATCTTGAATTGTAACTCCCACAATTCCCATGTGTCATGGGAGGAACCTGGTGTGAGGTAATTGAATCATAGGGGCGGGTCTTTCCTGTGCTGTTCTCATGATAGTGGATAAGTCTCATGAGATCTGATGGTTTTAAAAATGGGAGTTTCCATTCAGAAGCTCTCTTTCTGTCTTTGCCTGCTGCCCTCCATCTAAGACGTGACTTGCTCTTCCTTGCCTTCAGCCATGATTGTGAGGCCTCCCCAGGCAAGTGAACTGTAGGTCCATTAAATAAATCTCTTTCTTTTGTAAATTGCCCAGTCTCAGGTATGTCTTTATCAGCAGTGTGAAAACGGAGTAATACAGTTACGTTCTAGCTCTCCTTTTTTGACATCCCTGGGGTCTTGGAGAAGTGTTATATTTCAGGGATGTTGTAGAGCTCTAGGCTTTCAGGGCATGTCTTTTTTAATTTCAATTTTTTTTACATTTAAATTTATTTGTTATTTTTAAAATTTCAATAGCTTTTAGGGTAAGAGTGGTTTTTAGTTACATGGATGAATTATATAGTGTTAAATTCTGAGATTTTAGTGTAGTCAGGCCACATCATGTGGTCAAGTGTTTAAACCAGTGACTCTTGATAGAGAAAGAAAAGGAAGATCTGGTGTTGCTGTTTAAGAATTTGATAGTTTGTAGCTAGGATGAGTGGGCTGTGCTCTCTCTTCCTGTCAGGCTCCATCATCACTCAGGGCACTGCGTCTCAGCTACCTAGGAAGAGCTGATAGTTTCTCGCCTGGCCCTTGTTGTTTGGTTTGGAAGGGCTTTTGGTTTGTCTGTTACTTTGTCTGTGCCCCGTAAGTGAGTGACTGGCCACCCAAAATGAGTGATACTAAAGGGATATGAACCAGAGAATGCAGATTCAAGACCAACGTCTTCATATTAAGGAAGACTGGGCTTTGGGGAAAGAGGAGATCCAAAAATATCAAACAAGAGATGGGATGTGTGTGGCCGTAATATTGTAGAGATATCAGTTATCACTCAAGCCATGTGGAGAGTTGAGAGTCTTCTTGTGGTAAACACACGAAAAGTTAAGCTGTTCTTCACAAAAACTTGGGTGCTTGTAGAGAAGAACACATTATCTAGAGTATCATTTGTCTCGATTTTGCTACTCCCAGAGGGGCCAACTTTTGTGCTCGAATAAAGTCACTGCTGTGTGTTTGGAAGATGTCTTTACTTGCCAGAATGAATAGAATGTCCTGAAATTGCCTGGCTTCAGCATTTCAAAGTGAACTGGAACCTCAGGGTCCTTCATAACAAAACTGACCTTGGTCTTCTGGTCTTCATGAAATATTAACACTTCAGTGAATATTTCTCAGTTTCATCCACCCCAGATAGTTCTTACTCAGCCACGTGCTGACAATTTTATTTGTAGTTGGCTCTTAAATGGAACTGGAAGTACAGCCTAGTCTATCAATTACTGATAAATTAACCAATAACATTTCCTTTGTTTCCTTGCCCTCAAAATCTCAGAATCAGAACCTTTGAAATGGCCCCATGTTGTTTCTAAAGTCTCTGGGATGATACACATTCTTTGTTGTTTTCATTTGCCAGCGTGCACAGGAGCAAACCCCCACTTCTCCTACTTTGGAAAACGTTTTGACATAAATGTCTGGTTCTTCTGAACACTCTCATTCCAAGCATAGAATAATTATTAGCTTGGAGAGGCTCTGTTCTTTTTTTTTTTTTTTTTCCATTTAGTTTAAGATGTTGGGATCCCTGCCTACGTAAATGAAGTCAGGAAAGACACTGAGATGTTAAGATGTTTCTGTTTTCTTCTTTCCTGGGTGGGTTCTCCTAAAAATGTCAGCGTTCAATTGTTGGCTAGCAACCTGTGGCATTTAATTATTCTTGACGTTTAATCCATCATGGTGTGAAAAAAAAAGAAAATGTAGCCTGTCTACTCCTCCTCCTCTTCCAAGAGAAACAATCGAATAATTAAGATGGTAACTAAAGTTCTAAGAATAATGAGAAACCACATAAAGACTAGCATGATATTACTCTTAGAACATTAACAGGAAACAAGTTCTGAGGCTATCTCCTCCTACTTCATTTTTTTTTCTCTTCCTGTCCAGATAATCATGAGTCATCATCCTGTATAAATGAATAATAGTTTAACTTAAATAAGCCAATATTGTTTGGAGGTCGTTTATCACTTCACAGCTCTCATTCACAGTCAAGTCATGTGGAACTACACAACTTTCTTTTTGTGCACTGGAGCTGGAAATCTCGTTGAGTTTGGGAGGCCTTACTTCTGCATATTTGAATCTGGTGACCAAATTAAACATTGTTCTAAGTAAGCGGGTGGGTGGGGATGGTGATGGGCTGGGGCTGAGGTGGGGAGACGGAGAGCTGCCTTGAGAGGTTTTGGGCTTTCGCACTTGTGATTTCAGGGCATGGAAGCTGGATTTGGGTTTGAATAGTAGTACGTTGATAGTAGTGTGTGTGATAGAGAAGTGATCCTAAAACTTAATATTTCAATAAGAACAACCATAAAGGACAGAAAATGGGACCCTTTTTAAAAGCTAACTATAGAAATTGGATTCATACTGTTAGGACTAATGATTGAAAGCAAAGGAAAACTCAAGCAATGTTCCTCAGCCGGCACATTCAAATGATAAATTGCATTTAAGCACTGAAAGAAACAACAGCTGCAGTTAATGAAAAGCCAAATTTATCTAAATTTCTCCAGTTGATCAGTCAAAATAATCAGTATGGCTCTCACTCCATAATCACTTTTTGGTGGGGAAGGGGAGGAGGGGGGAGGTTGGAGAGGGGGAGGACAAAGAGGGAAGACAGGTCTCTATTTTTAAAGGTATAGTTTTCAAAAAGGAACTGTAAAGCTACTGAGTTGTAGAAAACACATTTTCTTGTTATCAATATCATCAATACTCTAGATTTGTTGTTTTATTTTTAACTCTCCTATGGATAATGCAGTTGGCTCTTGTATGGAATGAAGCCTATAGACATGGGCTGGAGGCGGGAAATCCGGGGGCGGGTTGTGATAATGATACAAATCTGAAATGCTTTCCAAAACATCCTATGTCCATTGAGCTGTTTCATTATTACAACACCTGTGAAATAGACAACAGGTATCGTTTGCGGCTATTTTACACAGACAGGCACCAAAGGTTTGGGGGGCCAAGTGACCTACCCAAAGTCAGCTAATAAGCTCCTCTGCAAGCTGGGGACATAAGAAGATGTCCACACTCCTCACAAAATGCTTTACTAGAAAACAGAAATAAATTCTTCACGCCTCATATCCTTACATGGTGAAAGCAGGAAAATCCTGTTGCAGAAACCACTTGGAGGAGCTGCCTTCAAAGGCTGCTTGGGGCCAGCTTCCCTCCAGCACAGAGCTCTGCGCAGAGCCTGCATGTGGTGTGGAATTCCATTAGAACTTACTCACCATATGTTTGTTTGCTGGTGTTCAATGGAACCTGAGGGAGGGCATAATGGATCTCCGTTACTAAACTGTGTGGAAGGCTTCCAGAGATTTAATAGTCTACCTTGAGGTGATGAATAGAGGGGCTCTTGTATGCCTTGCATAATCAGGGAGCCTTGGTGCTCTGAATGCGCCACGCTCTCCTCCAACACCCTTCTGGAAAAGTCTGTACAGCTGGCACTCCTGGAGTCATTTCAAAAGTGGAGACGGGTGGGGAGGGTGCCTTCCTCTCATCTTCCCTGAGAAAAGATTTGTGGGATGAGATGGCACTGATAGCTGGAGATTTTGAGTAGAAGGAAATAGGCTAGAGGAGTGGAGAGGAGAGGGAAGGCATTTGGTGACCTGGATTTCCCTCCTTGCGGCTGTAGTGGTCTGATCATTCTACCAAGGCCATGACTGTGAAGAGCACTGTGGGTGATGGCTGGTGGCTCACGGGAGCCGGCTTGTGCACGGCGCCTGAAGCCAAAGGTGAGGGACCACTGGTATTGCTGAACCATGAGGTTGCCAAATGGCCATGAAATTTTATTCCTTCCAGTTAATTTTCTCACTGATGTGCTTTTAATCCATATGGTGTAGAAAAAGGCTGGAAGGTATTTGTTGCAGGGGGGCGACAGAAATAGAACCATGGTAGAACTTTGCTGGTCTGTCTGCCAGGGAAATGAACACTTGAAAAGGTAGCAGCTCAAGGAGACTGAGCCCGTGAACTCAGGAAGGGCAGAAACCAAGCTGCTTCTCCAGTGGATCAAAGTCTAGATAGCTGTGAGAGTGGGAGACATGGAGAGTGCAGGTTATTAGTTCTTTTTATCATCCCTGTGGCTCTCTACCATCCCCTCTGGTCTTCTACCATCTTGTAGGTAACGTTTCTCATTGTTGCCTCATTTCCTTCCTTCCTTCCTTCCTTCCTTCCTTCCTCTTTCTCTCTTTCTTTTCTTTTCTTTTCTTTTTTTTTTTTTTGATGGAGTTTCGCTCTTGTTACCCAGGCTGGAGTGCAATGGCGTGCAATGGAGTGCAATGGAGTGCAGCTCACTGTAACCTCCGCTTCCCAGGTTCAAGTGATTTTCCTGCCTCAGCTCCTGAGTAGCTGGGATTACAGGCATGCGCCACCACACCCGGCTAATTTTGTATTTTTAGTAGAGACGGGGTTTCTCCATGTTGGTCAGGCTGGTCTCGAACTCCCAACTTCAGGTGATCTGCCTGCGTTGGCCTCCCAAAGTGCTGGGATTACAGGGGTGAGCCACTGTGCCCAGCCTTCCTTTCCTTTTTCGACAGGCTAACCCACACATTAAATCCTATCATGAAAACCAAAGCCCATCCCTCCAGTATGGATTCTGCATTGCACCAAAATATGAGGGCATTTTTGGTACCTGGAGCCATGTTTGAAGTGGATGGCATGCTGAAAGTTAGACAGACAGCCATCTTTTCATGGACTTGCCTGCAGGTTTGTGCATGAAGGAATCTTGCATAATTCTTCCAGTTTAAGCAAACTATGAGGCATTCGTTTTTTCATTTATTCAGCATCTACCATGTAGCAAGTACTGTGCCAGACATGCAGAGTACAACAACAAACAAGGCTTGGTGCTTGCCCTCTAGAGGCTTTCTGGGAATGCATTAAAATAAACCAGAAGTTGGTGAAGTGTTAGATGTATGGCAGAATTTCATTTTCCCATCTCTTTGTTTACACAGGGAACTCCAGGAATTGGGAGAGGATAATAGAGCTAATTGTAATGTCAAGGTAGAGAGAGTTTGTAATGTGACTTAAGGTTGGGAAGGGGCAAATTTTCTTTTAGGATTATAAAGTAAAATTATGTCAGACACTAGCCAAGGGTGCAGTTGGGCATGAATCTGTTGTCTAGACCTAATGGGGCAGTTATTGGCAGGAGATTGATCTCCCATGCCAGTGGGAGATGCATCTGAAACTGTTTTTAGGCACTTGAGGAGAACAAAAGAAATAAAGAGCAAGCTGAGCCAGAGTGTGGGCCACCTCCACTCCCTCAACTCCTGGGGTCCAAAGTTCCCCTTGTCTTTCCTCTAGAAGCAAAAGAGGGAGAGAAGAGCTTAGACTACAACACGTGGCAGGCTTTGAACCTTGCAAGATCGGGGATGCACCAAAGCTAAAGGAAGAGAATTAATCTCAGGAATGGAAAAGTCTGGGACTTCTGGAGCAAAGAAACTAGGAGAAGGAATGTCAGAAAATTTGGGTAGTTCAGCTAGCCTTTACTTATTTATACTTGTAGTGATGGTGGTATTCTTAGGGTGTACATGAAGATCAAAACAAGAAAGAGTTTCTAATCCAAACTAGGGTAGGAGGGTTTAGGGGAGAGTGGAAGAAGTGTACCATCATCTGTGAATCCTGAAGCCTCATAGACATTAGCACAGGACAGTCAAACAGAGGCCAGCAGATATTAGCTCTGTTATTTATTCTTCACAAATTCCTGTGCTTTCTCTGTATACACCTTGTCTTTTCTCCTTTGCAATATTATCTTCTTGAGGATTCTTTGTTCTTTTCTACCAGACTAGTGGTTGTGGATATACTTGGGACTCTTTTCCTTTTCCCAACGCTAGACTCTCTAGTTAGGAGGATCAATAGGTCTCTGGGGAGAGAGTAGGAAATTCAAAGGTCATAGAAAGATGAGGCATGGGACAGAGAGCTGCAGGGAGAATCATTACTCTTTCTTCTCAACCATAAAGTTTTCTGCAGTGTGACACGAATTTGGCCTTCCAGGCCTATTTCTCAGTCCTGCTGTAGTCACACTGGCTTCTGGGCCTTCCCTTGACATTCCTTGGTTTCTTTGCCATGCTATTGTTTATGAAGTTTCTGGTTTCCTTTACCAGTCCTAAAGGGGATGCTATCCATTTCCTCTCAGTCCTACCTGATGCAGCTTTGGGAAACCCATGAAAGACTCTTCTTAAAAACTCCTTGAGCATTTATTGGCAGAATCTTGTTTCTTAGAGGTAGCTGATTTTTTTTTTCTTCTAGATGCTTTTGGGATTTTTTTCTGTGATTTGCTGTTCCAAAAATTCATGAGAATGTGTCTGGATATGGATGTGATCCGTTTCAAAGTTAAAAACCCAAATTCTTTTCTCTAGGCCTTTTCCATTTTTTATCTGCAAAGTGGGAATAACTATTTACCTTCAGATTGTTGTGAGAGTTTAACAAGATGAAAGACATCAAAGCACAGTATCACCTGCAAGTTTACACCCTCCCCACCTCAGCAAATCCATACCTGGCCAATGAGCAAGAGTAGAAGATTTCTAAAGGTTCCCCAGTAGCCTTACATAGGGAAAGGTGGTGCTTTCATCTACAGAATATCTTCTCAGCATTTTTAAGCTTCTTTAATTGGTAACAGATCCAATGATCCAATTCAGCAGCTGCAGCAGGTAGAAGAAGGGTTGAAAGATTCTAAAAGCTACCTACTCCTGCTGCATTAGACATTTACATTATAACCATTGGCCTCATTTTCCTGTTTATCTCCTTAAACTTTTTTTTTAATCAGCTTTTTCCCCCAGGTGTGATTTACATATAATTATATTCACCCTTTTAAGTGTTCAGTTCAATAAGTTTTGGCAAATACTTATCATCACTGCCTCATTATACTCACGATAAAGAATATTCCCGTCACCCCAGAATCCACTGCATGCTTCTTTCCCTTTAATCACCTCTGCCTCCTTCCAGTCCCTGGCAATCACTGTTGGGCTTTCTATCATTTTAGTTTTGCCTTTCCCCATATTTCTTATAAATTGAATCATACAGTTAGGCAGTTTTATGTCTTGGGTTTCTTTCACTTAGCAAACTGCTTTCAAGATTCACCCATGTTGTTTTATGTAGGACGAACTATTTCCTTTATATTGCTGAGTAGTACCCCAATGTGTAGATATACCATAATATGCTTGTTTATTCACAGTTGATAGACATTTGGGTTATTTGCAGTTGTTGACTGTTACTAATAGTGACTATGAACATTTGCACACAAAACATTGTGCAGAAATATGTTTCCATTTCTTGGGTAAATACTATGAGTAGAATTGCTGTGTGATATGATAAGCGTATGCCAAAATGGTTTCCAAAATGGCTGTATAATTTTATATTCCCACCAGCAATGTATGAGTTTCAGTTGCTCCATATTCTCATCAATCCTAGGTATTGTCAGTCTTTTTAATTCTAGCTTTTTCAGAGAGAGTATAGTGGTATTTCATTGTGGTTTTAATTTGTATTTCTCTAATGATTAATGACGTTGAACATCTTTTTATGTGCTTGTTTGCCATTCATATTTTCTTCAAATCTTTTACTCATCTAAAAAATCAAGTTGTCTTATTATTATTGAATTGTGTTTTTAAACATGTTTTGGATTCAAGTCTTTCATCAGGTACAAATTTTGCAAATATTTTCTCTCACGCATTTTGTGGCTTGTATTCTTATTAATGGTCAATTTTAAAGATCAAAAGTTTTTAATTTGATAAAGTCTAATTTATCATGCTTTTCTTTGTATTTTCTGTGTCTATTTTTGCAGTATTTTCCTAACCCAAGGTCACAGATATTTTTTCTTATGGGTTTTTTTGAAGTTTTATAGTTTTAGCTCTTATATTTAGACCTGTGATGCTTCTTGAGTTAATTTTTATGTATTGTGAAAGGTTAGTGTCTAGGCTTGTTATTTTTCCAAAAGGATATCCAATTGTTCCAGCACTATTTGTTGGAAAAAACTATCTTTCCCCATGGAATAACCTTGACATCTTTGAGTAGATCTATTTCTGGACTCTTTTTTGTTCCACTGATCTATATGTTTATCCTCATAAACATATAGACTTAATTATTATAGCTTTACAGTAAGTCTTGAATCAGGTAGTGAACACTTTCTAACTTTGTTTTTCTTTTTCAAATTTATTTTAGCAATTTTGGGTCATTTCATTTTCCTATAAAATTTAGAATCAGCTTACCAGTTTCTACAAAAAGATTGCTGTGATTTTGATTGGGATCGTATTAAACCCTTACATCTATATGGGAAAGTTGGTACATTAATAATTTTGAGTCTTTCATTCATGAACATAGCATGTCTATTTATTCAGATCTTCTTTAATTTCTTTTAGCAATACTTTATTTTGTAGTTTTTAGTATGTCAGTATTACATATATTTAGACAAGTCTCTAACTCTTCATATTTTTTGACATGATTGCAAATGGTATATTTATATTTTAAAAGTAAATGTCCAATTATTTGTTGCTAATATATATAAATGCAATTGATTTTTGTATATTCATCTTGTATCCTGTGATCTTGCTAACCTCACTTTTTAGTTCTGGTAGCTATTTGTATATTCCTTGGGATTTTTCATATGGACAATTGGGCCATCTGCAAATAGAGACAGTTTTACTTCATTATTTTAACTCTCTATGATTTTAATTTTTTTTCTTCCCTTATTGCACTGGTAGAACATCAGCACAATGTTAAATAGAAGTGGTGTGAGCGGAGATCCTGACCTCGTTCCTGATTTTAGGGAGAAAGCATTCAGTCTTATCTCCATATATGTTAAAACTCCACAATACCATTTTCTTACTGTTTTAGATAGTCAACTATCTTTTAAAGACATTAAAAAATCAGATGAAAGTCTTTTATACTTGCCATTTCCATTGCTCTTCATTCGTTTGTGAAGATCTAAATTTCCATCCGATATTTTCCTTCTGCCCGAGGAATTTTAACATTTTTGTGATGCATGTTTGCTGACAAAGAATTATTTAAGCATTTGTTTTTCCAAAACATCTTTATCTTGTCTTCAGTTTTGAAAGATAAGTATGCTGAGTATAAAACTCTACATTGACAGTGTTTTCTTTTAGTATTTTAAACATGTCTCTCCATTGTCTTGTCATGCATATTTTTGGAGAAGTCTGCTGACATTCTTATTTTTGTTTATTTGTATTAAATGTGTCATTTTTTATTTGACTGCTTTTAAGATTTTCTTTTTTTTGGCATTTTTGGCACTTTTATGATAATTTGCCTTGGTGTGATTTTCTATGTCTATTTTGCCTGAAGTTTGTTGAGCTTCTTGGATTTGTGGATTTACAGGTTTCATCAAATTTAAAGTTTTTTTGCCATCATTTCTTCAAATGTTTTTTTTTTTTTTCTGTCTCAATCCTAGTCCTCTTTTCCTTTCAAAACTTCAATTAAATGTAGGTTAGACTGGCTGATATTTCCCCAAATTCACTGAAGTTTTGTTTTGCTCTGTTCATTTTTTAAATTCTTTTTTTTCTCTCTGTGGTTTACAGAGAATTTTTATTGCTATGCTTTCAAATTCACTTTTTGTTTTTGCAATGTTTAATATGCTGTTAATTTTATCCAGTGTATTTATCAATACATATTCCTAGAAGTTCACATGGTTCTTTTTTATATCTTCCACTTTTTTTCTCATCACATTTATGTTTTAAAAATATCCTTGAATATATGGAATATATTTTTAATAGTATTTTTAAGACTTCTCAAATAATTTAATTATTTCTGTTGTTTCTGGGTTACTTTCGACTGGTTGAATTTTCCTCTAGTTATAGGTCATATTTTTCTGCTTTTTTTATTTTTACATGCTTATAACTTTTAATTGGATTCTAGTCATTATGAACTTTATGTTCATTCATGCTGGGTTTTGTTGTATTCTTTAAAGCATGTTGAATTTGTTCTGCATATAGTCATGTTACTTTACTATTAGTCTTATCATTTCCAGGCTTGCTTTTAAGTTTTGTTACGGCCTGTGCAGCACAGCCTTTATTCTACTGATCATTTAGCTTCACTATGAAACCACCCCCATTCTGAGGACTCTCTATTCAGTTTCCTGTGTGTCATGAGATCCCTCTTCTGTGGTGGTTTGGAATTTGAACATAAACTCTTTCTAGCCATATGTGAACTATGAAAATTATTTGATCTATTGCTTTCCAAAGTTTCACCCCATATTATGTACAGATTATTTCTCAAAGACTTGAGGGCATCCCTCTGCAGTTCTCTGGAACCCTCTGTGCAGCCCCACTTACTCTTGTCTGCAAATTCTAGACACCTTGGCCTCCCTATCTTTGCTTCCTAAATTTAGTGAGAAAAAGTCAACTGGATTCCCTTCCTGTTTGAGTTCTCCCTCCTGTACTGAGGCCTGGAAACTCTCTAGGCAGTGATCTGGGTTAGTTTTACTGCTCATCTCATTTGTTTCCTTTCTCTCACAGATCATAGTCCCATGATATCTGCTACACATGTCTGAATACTATTTCATATATTTTGTCTGATTTTCAGTTGTTTACAGAGACATTTCCCATAGCAGTTAATTCTTCATTGGTAGAAGTGAAAGTCCTAGACTTTTAACAAAGGAAGCAATTGATGCACAAATACATTCCTTATTTTAAAAAAAAAAAAGGCAAATAATACTGGTTGAATGCACTTCCCTCTAGATTTCTTCACCTTTCCCCATCGAATGTCACCTCTACCCTACATCAGTCCTTTCTGTAGAAGTAACTACTATTACCAGTTTGGTGGGGTTTTTTTTTTCTTTTTTTCTGAACTCATTCAATACATTTACAAATTTATATGTGTTTAAATAGGAATATACTATGGTTTTATATTTTTTGAGATTTGAACATTTTTGTATAAATGAAATTTGTACAACTTGTCATTTTCACTTAGTGTACATCTGTGATATATTGCCTTATGAGTTTAAATAAATATACCTTATTCTTTTAAACTTCTGCATAGTATATTAACATGAATATGGATATATAGATATACTATATAGTGTACTATATAGTATCTAGCTTATCCATATGAATATATTTTAATTCATTTAACAACTTCCTGTCTTTAGTTTTGCTACCTTTCCGACCAATAAGTAGTTATGGACTACTGAATATTTGATTTAAAAAAACAACTTGTAACCAATATTAATCATTCAGAATGGTGACTAATATGTCAATTGAAATAACATAATATTAAAGCAAATAATCCCTGCCCCCAGGTTATAAAATGGAACATTGCTAGTTTTTAGAAATTTCCTTTATGTTTCTTTCTGACATAATTCCCTCTACCCTTCAAACATAACTACATACTACTCTTCTGTGGTAATCATTTCTCTTGTTTACTTTATACTGTTACCACTAATGCTTGTCAGTAAATTGCATTGCATTTCCTTCTCTTTTTGAACTTAATACAAATGGAATGACACTGTAAATATTCTTTTGTCACTTGCTTCTTATCGTCATTTCTGTTTGTGAAATTCATTGACACGTATTATTGATATGTACTTAATTTTATTGTGGTATGTTATTCTACTTTAAATATGCTACACTTTATTTTTTCCATTCTACTGTTGATGTACATTTGGGATGTGTCCAATTTTAGGCAATGTTCCTATGAACAACTGGTACAAACCTTCTGAGGCATGAGTTTCTCTGGTGTATATATCTAGAATTGCTTGGTCATAATGCATGTATGGGTTTAACTTTTTTAGGCGCGGCCAAATTTTTTCCAAAGGAGTTTTGCAAATATATACCTCCACTAACAGTGTTTGAACTTGACATATCATCCACATCCTCACCAGCACTTGGTATTGTAAAATATAATTTTTTCAAATCTCGTGCCAGTATAGTAATTGCTAATTGTTTTTTTAATTTGCATTTCTTTGATGATCAGTAAGGTCAAGAACCTTTTCATGTTTATTGACTATTCAAATTTCCTTTTTATAATTAATTAATTAATTAATTAATTTATTTTTATTTTTTGGGACGGAGTCTTGTTCTGTTGCCCAGGCTGGAGTGCTGGAGTGCAGTGCACTATCTTGGCTCACTGCAACCTCCGCCTCCCGGGTTCAAGCGATTATCCTGTCTCAGCCTCTCAAGTAGCTGGGACTACAGGTGCACACCGCCATGCCCGGCTAACTTTTGTATTTTTGGTAGAAATGGGATTTCACTTTGGTGGCCAGGCTTGTCTTGAACTCCTGACCTTGTGATCCACCCACTTGGGCCTTTCAAAATTCTGGGATAACAGGTGCGAGCCACTGTGCTGGGCCTCAAATTTCATTTTTTAAATTCAAGTCTTTTGTTCATTTCTTTTTCTTGCTTCTCTTTCTTCTTTCCTCCTCTTTTTTTCCTTCTTCATGTTCTTTTTTTTTTTTTTTTTTCCGCAATTTGCAGGAATTATACTATAATCTGGATTGCCATTCTTCTTTAATTACATGAGTTGCAAATATTGTTATCTTCCCACTATCTTTATGGTGTCTTTTGATGAACACAACTTCTTAATTTTCATATAGTCTGTTTTCCTTTTATTTACTACAAAGTTTACTTTTTGTGTCTTATTTAAAAACTCTTACATACCACGAAGATATTACCTAAAATATTATATCTTTACTTTTCACATATAGGTGTTTAGGATTAAATAACTGGATTGATTACCTGTATGTATATGTAGGTAAAGGTAAATTTTAATTTTTCTCTAAAGAATACCTGATTATAACAGCACAATTTTCTTTTGAAATTTTGTTCTTTTTCCACTGAACTACAATGCTAACTCAATTATATATCAGTAGTCCTGGTAAGTATTGTTGAGTTTCTGGGTTCTCTGTTTTGTTTGATTTTCTCTGTTTCTGCCTTTTAGCCTATACCAGGCTGTTTTAATAATAGTAGCTTTATAATAATTTTTAATAATTAGTAGAACAAGGTCCCCTCCCCCCAGTTTTCTTCTTCATGCTTATCTTGTTCAAGAATAGCCAATACTTTAATAGTTTCACATGAATTTTAGAATCAGCTTTCAAGTTTCAAAACAAACATATACGTACATGCACATTTGTTTCTCACTTCTCTCTCTCTCTTCACCCTCCCTGCCCCATTCACACGCAACAAACTGTTGAGATTTTGGTATTTATTCTATTGAATATATAGATCAATTTAGGGAGAATGGATATCTTTATTACTGGAGACTTTTGATCCCATAAAGTCTACTTTCTATTTATTTACATTACAAATCTTTAAAAGCAGTATTATTTTTTCCATAGAGGTTTTTTTATTATTTTATTAAATTTATTCCTAGATAATCCATATTTTACAAATGATGTTTTAAAAATTTCACCTTCTAGGTAATTGTTGCTGGTATGTAAAAATGTAATAGCTTTTGTATGTAATTTTATATCAAATATTCTTGGTAAACTAATTCCTATTATGTATCTGAACAACAGTTTTATTTTATTTTTTCCAAATCTTTATCCTTTTTATTTCTTTACAGTATTGTCTAGGATCTCCAGTATAGTGTTGAATAAAATTAGTGATAGTGGATATTTTTGTCTCATTTGTAATCACAAAGGGAATACTTTTAATATTTTACTCTTAAAAATGGGACTTAATGTATACATTATATATATATATGATTATGTATTTTTAAAAAAATTTATTTTCCCCATAAGTTATTGGGGTGTAGGTGGTATTTGGTTACATGAATAAATTCTTTGTGGTGATTTGTGAGATTTTGGTGCACCCATCACCTGAGCAGTATACATTGCACCACATTTGTAGTCTTTTATCCCTCATTCCCCCTCATGCTTCCCCCCAAGTCCCCAAAGCCCATTGTATCATTCTTCTGCCTTTGCATCTTCATAGCTTAGCTCCCACATATCAGTGAGAACATACAATGTTTGGTTTTTCATTCCTGAGTTACTTCACTTAGAATAATAGTCTGCAGTTTCATCTGGGTCACTGCAAATGCTGTTAATACAATCCTTTTTATGGCTGCATAGTATTCCATTATACATACATATATATAATATATGTATGTATAATATATATGTATAATATATGTACATATGTATATATACACACATATGTATATATGTATGTATTATGTATAATATATGTGTGTTATATAAATATATATATGTATATCTCTCTCTCTCACAGTTTCTTTATCCACTTGTTGATTGATGAGCATTTGGGTTGGTTCCACGATTTTGCTATTGTGAATTGTGCAACTATAAACATGCGTGTCCAAGTATCTTTTTTGAGTAATGACTTGTTTTCCTCTGGGTAGATACCTGGTAGTGGGATTGCTGGATCAAATGGTAGTTCTACTTTTAGTTCTTTAAGGAATCTCCACACTGTTTTCCATAGCGGCTGTACTAGTTTACATTCCCACCAGCAGTGTAGAAGTGTTCCCTGTTCACCACATTCATGCCAACATCTACTGTTTTTTTTTATTTTTTGATTATGTCCATTCTTGCAGGAGTAAGGTGGTTTTGATTTGCATTTCCCAGATCATTAGCGATGTTGGGCATTTTTAAATGTTTGTTGGCCATTTGTATATCCTCTTTTGAGAATTGTCTATTCATGTCCTTCACCCACTTTTTGTTGGGATTGTTTGTTTTTTTCCTTGCTGATTTGTTTGTGTTTGTTGTAGATTCTGGGTATTAGTCCTTGGTCAGATGTGTAGATTGAGATTTTCTCCCACTCTGTGGGTTGTCTGTTTACTCTGTTGACTGTTCCTTTTGCTGTTTAAAAGCTCTTTAGTTTAATTAGGTCCCAAATATTTTTCTTGGTTTTTATTGCATATTTGCTTTTGTGTTCTTGGTCATGAAATCCTTGCCTAAACCAATGTTTAGAAAGGTTTTTCCAATGTTATCTGCCAGAATTTTTATAGTTTCAGGTCTTAGGTTAAGTGCTTAATCCATCTGGAGTTGATTTTTGTATAAGATAAGAGATGAGGATCCAGTTTCATTCTTCTACATGTGGCTAGCCAATTATCCCAGCACCATCTGTTGAAAAGGGTGTTCTTTCCCCACTTTATGTTTTTGTTTGCTTTATTGAAGATCAGTTGGCTTTGGTTTATTTGGTTTATTTCTGGGTTCTCTATTCTGTTTCCTTAGTCTATATGCCTATTTCTATACCAGTACCATGCTGTTTTGGTGACTATGGCCTTATAGTATGGTTTGAAATCAGGTAGTGTGATGCCACCAGATTTGTTCTTTTTGTTTAGTCTTCCTTTGGCTATGCAGGCTCTTTTTTGGTTCCATATGAATTTTAGAATTGTTTTTCTAATGCTGTGAAGAATGATGGTGGTATTTTGATGGGTATTGCCTTGAATTTGTAGGTTGCTTTTGGCAGTATGGTCATTTTCACAGTATTGATTCTACGCATCCATGAGCATGGGATGTGTTTCCATTTGTTTGTGTCGTCTATGATTTCTTTCAGTTGTGTTTTATAGTTTTCCTTGTAGAGGTCTTTCGACTCCTTGGTTAGGTATATTCCTAAGTATTTTTGTTTGTTTTTTGTAGCTATTGTAAAAGGGGTTGAGTTCTTGATTTGATTCTCTGCTTGGTTGCTGCTGGTGTATAGAAGAGCTACTGAGTTGTGTACATTAATCTTGTATTGGAAATTTGCTGAATTGCTTTATCAGTTCTAGGAGCTTTCTGGAGGATTTCTTAGGGTTTTCGAGGTAAACGATCGTATCATCAACAAATAGTGACATTTTGACTTCCTCTTTGCCGATTTGGATGCCCTTTATTTCTTTTTCTTGTCTGATTGCTCTGGCTAGGGCTTCCAGTACTATATTGAAGAGGAGTGGTGAAAGTGGGCATCCTTATCTTGTTCCCATTCTCAGAGGGAATGCTTTCAACTTTTCCTCATTCAATATTATGTTGGCTGTGGGTTTGTCTTAGATGACTTTTATTATATTAATGTATGTCCCTTGTATGCTGATTTTTGCTGAGAGTTTTAATCATAAAAGGATGCTGTATCTTGTTGAATGTTTCTTCTGCATCTATTGAGATGATCATATGATTTTTGTTTTTAATTGTGTTTGTGTGGTGTATCACATTTACTGACTTGTGTATGTTAAACCATCCCTGTATCCCTGATATGAAACCCACTTGATCATGGTGGATTATCTTTTTGATATGTTGTTGGATTCAGTTAGCAAGTATTTTGTTAACAATTTTAGCCTCAATGTTCATCAAGGATATTGAACTATAGTTTTCTTTTTTGATTATGCTCTTTCCTGGTTTTGTTATTAGGGTGATGCTGGCTTCATAAAATGAATGAGGGAGGGTTCCTTCTGTCTTTATCTTATGGAATAGTGTCAGAAGGATTGGTACCAGTTCTTCTTTGAATGTCTGGTAGAATTCTGCCGTGAATCTGTCTGGTCCTGGACCTTTTTTTTGTTGGTAATTTTTAAATTACCATTTCAATCTCTCTGCTTGTTACTGTCTGCAGGGGGTGTTTAATTCTTCCTGATTTAAGCTAGGAGGGTTGTATTTTTCCAGATATTTTTCCACCTCTTCTAGGTTTTCTAGTTTATGTGTGTAAAGGTGTTCATAGTAGCCATGAATGATCTCTTGTATTTCAGTGGTGTCAGTTGTAATGTCTCCTATTTCGTTTCTTAGTGAGGTTATTTGGATTTTCTCTCTTCTTTTCTTGGTTAATCTTGTTAGTGGTCTATCAATTTTATTTATCTCTTCAAAGAACCAGCTTTTTGTTTCATTTATCTTTTTGTAAATATATATTTTTTGTTTTTATTTCATTTAGTTCTGCTCTGATCTTAGTAATTTCCTTTCTTCTGCTGGGCTTGGGTTTGGTTTGTTTTTCTTTCTCCAGTTCCTTGAGGTGTGACCTTAGAATGTCAATTTGTCAGGTCTTTTTGATGTAGGTACTTAGGGCTGTGAACTTTCCTCTTAGCATCACCTTTGCTGTATCAAAGAGGTTTTGATAGGTTGTGTCATTATTGTCATTCAGTTCAAAGAATTTTTAAATTTCTATCTTGATTTTGTTTTTGACCCATTGCTAATTCAGGAGCAGGTTATTTAATTTCCATGTATTTGAAGAACCTGTTTTTGTCATATTACCGGGGTTGGTTTCCTTCTCATTTGGGTAGGCTCTGTCAGAGGGAAGGTCTAGGGCTGAAGGCTGCTGTTCAGATTCTTTTGTCCCACAGGGTGTTCCCTTGTTATAGTACTCTCCCCCGTTTCCTATGGATGTGGCTTCCTGTGAGCCGAACTGCAGTGATTGTCGTCTGTCTTCTGAGTCTAGCCACCCAGCAAGTCTATCCAGCTCTGGGCTGGTAGTGGGGGTTGTTTGCACAGGGTCCTGTGATGTGAACCATCTATGGGTCTCTCAGCTGTGGATACTAGTGCCTGTTCTGGTGGAGGTGGCAGGGGGCATGCAGTGGACTCAATGAGGGTTCTTAGCTTTGGTGGTTTAATGCTCTATTTTTATGCTGGTTGGCCTCCTGTCAGGAGGTGGGGCTTTCCAGAAAGCATCAGTTTTAGTAGTATAGAGAGGGACTGATGGTGGATGGGGCCCTAGAACTCCCAAGATTATATGCCCTTGGTCTTCCGCTACCGGGGTAGATAGGGAAGGACCATCAGGTCAGGGCAGGGCTAGGCATGTCTGAACTCAGATTCTCCTTGGTCCTTGGGTGGGTCTTGCTGTGGCTGCTGTGGCAGATGGGGGTGATGTTCCCAGGTCACTGGAGTTGTGTACCTAGGAGGGTTATGTCTGTCTGCTGAGTCATGCAGGTTGTCAGGGAAATGGGGAAAAGCTGGCAGTCACAGGCCTCACCCAGCTCCCATGCAAAACAAAGGGGTGGTCTCATTCCCACTGTGCTCCCCGCAAACAGCCCTGGTCTGTTTCCAGGTGGAGGGCATGAGGGGATTGAAAACCTCCCCAGGCTTTCCACCTCCCAGCTGCCAGAGAAAAGGGCTTGGTTCTTCCCCTGCCTGTGGAGTCTGCATGCCAGATTTGCGCCCTCCCCTGAGTTCTGGCCAGAAGGCTTCTTGCCCCATTCAAATTGTTACAGAGTTCAACTAGAGATTTCCTTCTCCCTGTGGAGTTGTACCCCCTGCTCCTGTGGTCACCCACTGAATGGAACCCTGTGGTGCCAGGCAGGAATAGCCAGCTAGGGGACCCAGCAAGCTCCCAGGGCCTTTCTGCTGCTTCCTCTACCCCTGTATTTCACTCGATTCTCTAAATTGGCTCAGCTCCAGGTAAGGTTGGAAACTTCTCCCACAAACAGACCTTCAACTTCTCCCATGGGAGTATGTGTTTGGGAATGGAGAGTCTCCCTTTCCCACCTCTGCAGTTGGGGCACTCACAGTATTTGGGATGTTTCCTGGGTCCTGCAGGAGCAGTCTGTTTCCTTCAGAGGGTCTGTGGGTCCTCTCAGGATTGCTGGTTTGTTCTTGCAGTCAATCTGGAGCTAAAATTCACACTGTGAGCTTCCGTAAGCTATTTTATCTGGAGCTGCAATGTAGTCCTGCCTCCCATCTGCCATGATGATCTCTCTCTCTCTGCTTATGTATTTTTGAAATTATTAATTTAAAAATTAGTTAAGAATGTTCCCATCTCCTATTTTTCCTAACAGTTTTTACTTTAAATTATTAAAGGATTAAAACTCTATCAAATGCTTTTTAATGCAGTTACTGTGATAATCACATGATTTTTCTCTTTTAATCCCTAATGTGTCGGATTATGTTAACTAACATTTTTAGTGTTAAACCAAACTTAATCATGATATATTATTCTTTTTATACACTGTTTTGTTTTCCAAAACTATGCTTAGTAATGCATGCAGTGCTCTTTCCTTGAATGAACCTTTTACATTTTGATATCAAAGTTATGTTAGACTCATGCTCAGGATGTAGAAAAAGTTAGGAAGCATATGAAAAAGCAAGAAAAAAAAATACACCTTCAAAGACAAAGCAATCATCAGACCAGAATAAAATATGGCACAAATGTTGGAATTAACTGACAGGGATTTAAAATAAGCATAACTAATACTTTAAAGGATCTAATGGAAAAAGTAAACAACATGCAAGAGCAGACAGATAATCTCAGCAGGGAAATGAAAACTACAAAAATCATCACATAGAAATACCAGAAATAAAAAACACAATAAAAGAGATGAAGAATGCCTGTGTTGGGCTCATCAATAGACTTGACATAGCTGAGGAAAAAATCAGTGAATTTAAAACTAGGTCTATAGAAATTATTCAGACTAAAATACAAAGAGAAAAAATGGAAACAAAACAAAAGCATCATAACAGACTATTCAAGAGTTCTGTGACAATATCAAACATTTAAACATATGTATATCTGGAATTCTAGAACGGGGGAGAGGAGGAGGAAAAAGAAGCAGGAGGAGGAAGAGGAAAAAGAAGAAATGGAAGAGGAGGAAGAAGGAGGAGGAGGAAGAAGCAGCAGCGAACGAAGAAGAAGAAGTGAATGAAGAAGGAGGAGGAAGAGGAGGAGGATTAGAAGTGAAAAAAATGGGGAAGGAGAATAATAAGAGAGGAAGAAGAAGAGGAACAAGTGGAGGAGGAGGAAGAAAGGGAAGAAGAAGAAGAAGAAGGGGGAGGAGGAGGAGGAAAAAGAAGAAGAAGAAGGAAGAGGAGGAGAAGGAGAAGGAAGAGGAGGAGAAGGAGAAGGAAGAAGAGGAGGAAGAAGAGAAGGAGGAGGAAGAAGAAGGGGAGGAGGAGGAGGAGGAGGAGGAAAAAGAACCCCAAATTCGAATAACTTGGAGTCTGATGTTAGAGGGCAGGAAGCATCCAACATGGGAGAAAGATGTAGGTCAGAAGACCAAGCCAGTCTAATCTTTCCATGTTCTTCTGCCTGCTTTTATTCTGGCCATGCTGGCAGCTGATTAGATGGTGCCCACCCAGACTGAGGGTGGGTCTGTCTTTCCTGGTCCTGAGTCAAATGTTAATCTCCTTTGGCAACACCCTCACAGACACACCCAGGAACAATGCTTTGCATCCTTCAATCCAGTCAAATTGACACTCAATATTCACCATCACATGGAAAGTCTTGATTTTTCAGAAAATTTTTGATGACTTGGAGTTCCTTTTTATTCTTCCTATGTGTAGTGTCATCTTGATTACACTTATTACATGAACAAACCTCTACAAACCCTAGTTTGTAGCTGGCTGGCACCTCTTGACTTTCAGAGCGAATAACTATCTCATCACTGTTCTATAGGGCATAGGTTTCAAACTGAAATGTTTAAATGATGGGTCAGTGAATGTACATGATGGAAGCATGCAGTGTGTATAATACACTTGATATTCTCTTGGTCTATCTCCCCACTTTTCATAATGACACAAATAACAGAGGAATAGTTCTCTATTATAAGAAAAACAGCAGCAGAAGCCTGATGGTAAATGGCAACTGGCACTGGGTCTCAGTGTCAGGGAATCAATATGGAATGTTGGCAACTGGCAAACTGGAAAGCACATGCCTTGTCTAAAGGGAGCAGTTGTTATTAGGCAAGCTGATTGTTGCCAGATGAACTAATAAGCCTAAGTTTAATAGACAGATCTAGTTTTCAAGAGATGTCTGGAAATCAGAGTATGTATTTGAAATCTCTCATTTTGAATATGCTATCAACTAAACCTATTTTTTTTTAAAGAATAGTTGAGGCAAGAGAACATAGGTAGACCAAATAAGAAGTTTGTGTTTGCTAGTTTTCCTATAAGCAGAGTTATTCTCATGCAGACCTTTTGAAATGGAATCATATAATCAACATACAACTGAAAAGATCAAGGCTTAGATAGTTTAGCAGAAAGTTGAATGACACTTTATTAATCATATGGTATTTGTTGTTTGAATTAAAAAAGCTTATATGCTCTCCTCTGAGCATTTATTTCAATTAGTGACTGATTTGGTTCAGAAAGTTGAATTTCAGTTTTTTCTTCAGGAAAAAGTGAAAATTATTAGGAGTAATAGGTTTAGGGAAGAGACTAAGTCCCATTTGGACATCATAAGGTAGAAACAACCTTATTTTCATTTAGGTAAGCAAAACTTTGATTTTCTTTAAGCAATATAACAAGAGAAGTTGTCATTTTTCCAAGTGTGAAATGTTAACCTGACAGGGCTAGGGGACAAATATCAAAGTTAACATATGGGTTACATTTGCATGTTTTCTTTCATCACTGTTTTGAGAAACTGTAACTGATTTTCAGCTATACGTTAAAGCCTGTCTGTGTATGTAAGAGCAAGACTTCAGCAAGTTTGTTAAGTGCCTCCTTCAGTTTTGCTCCAGAATAGTGGGAACTGTTTACAGAAGGTGTGAAACCATGAGAAGTCTCAATCCTTTTGTGTAAATGTCTTGATTAATACATTGACAGGATCTAGTATACTGAGAATAGGAAGTAACTCATTCTTAGCTCTCTAATTTTTTTTTTTTAGACAGAGTCTTGCTCTGTTGCCCAGGCTGGAGTGCAGTGGCATGATCGTGGCTCACTGCAACCTCTGCCTCCCAGGTTTGAGTGATTCTCCTGCCTCAGCCTCCCGAGTAGCTAGGATTACAGGCACGTGCCACCATGCCCAGCTAATTTTTATATTTTTGGTAGAGAGGGGGTTTCACCATATTGGCCAGGCTGGTTTCAAACACCTGACCTTGTGATCTGCCCGCCTCAGCCTCCCAAAGTGCTGAGATTACAGGTGTGAGCCACCGCACTCAGCCAAAATATTTTTTTTAACTAAAACCCTGTGTGTGTGTGTGTGTGTGTGTGTGTGTTTGTGTGTGTGTGCACATGAGGGTAGAGATAGGAGAGAAGGAAGATTGTGATGTAGTATTTAACGTATTTTTATATTTAAAGTGGGTTTTTGTAGACAACATATAGTTGTGTCTTATTGTGTATCCATTCTGACAATCTCTGACTTTTCATTGTTATGTTTAGGTCTTTATATTTAAAGTGATTATTGACACAATTGGATTAATATCTACTTTATTTATAACTTTTCATCACTTTTTCTTTTCCCCCATTTTTCTGCTTTCTTTCATTTTAGTTGAGAATTTTATATAATTTTTTTCCTCTTTTTGCATACCAAGGATACTTTCAAGTGTGTTTTTACACTTGCCCTATATTTGCAATATAAACTTACTTACTAATCTAATTCCATTTTCAAATAGCACTACCTTCATGTATAGTGCAGATATCTAATCATAACAGAGTATTTCCAATTCCTGGGATGTAGACTTTTTTTATTTCATTTGTTCAACAAAATTAATGTAGGATGAATTCTATGTCAGGGACTGTGCTGGTTTTGAAGAGTATGTTGATACATTGTAACACTGTCACAGTCTGCCCTTGTGGAAACTGTTTTTCAATGGGGAGACTGACATAATGAATCTATCACACAGGTATGGAGTGATAAATGCTGATCAGCTTTATTTAGTCCTAATGCAGGGTTGTGACTGTGAGGGCAGTTTAGAATTGCTTCCTCTGGGAAACGTCTCACTTCCCTGGGCTCATGTCTCTGTAGCCATTGGTTTTCCTGAAGATGACAGAGAAAAGCTAGATGACTTCTTGATCAAGAATTCTGAGAATCCTTATTTCTGAACTGAATCAGTTTTTGAAGGGCACAGGGAAGTATAATCTGTCTTTTCTTTTTTTTTTGAGACGGATTCTTTCTCTGTCACCCAGACTGGAGAGTAGTGGCGCCATCTTGGCTCACTGCAAGCTCCGCCTCCCGGGTTCACTCCATTCAGTAGCCGGGACTACAGGCACCCACCACCACGCCCAGCTAATTTTTTGTATTTTTAGTAGAGACGGGGTTTCACCGTGTTAGCCAGGATGGTCTTGATCTCCTGACCTCATGATCTGCCCGCCTCGGCCTCCCAAAGTGCTGAGATTACAGTTGTGAGCCACCATGCCCGGCCTATAATCTGTCTTGTCTTTTGACAGCTTTATTCTCACTACCCGCCCCACTACCCCCATTCCCCCCATATTGGATTACTCTGGAACGGGTCTTTTTCCTGTCTTCTGTCTCTTCCACTTTTCCTCAAATCTGTAATAACAAGTAGTGGCAGGAGGGCTGATGAGTTTCACATGGGAAATGGGTACATGGTTTGGGGTCCTTCTTTTTTCCTTTCCCTAAAATCGACTTAAAGCTTATTTCAAATGAAATAATTTGTATAATTTTTATGGAGCATTTCTGAATTGGTAGCATGATAGAATAACCAGTTTAATACAAATGATAACTGTGAAACTGATTATTGCTGTGAAAAATGTCATCTTTATTTTTCTATAACTCACTTTGTCCTGACTTTGAGCTTCTATATATTATGCCTGATGAAGAAAGCTTAATCTTGTCGCCTTTTTCCTTTATTGTCGAACTTGGATTGTCTTTCATTTGTCGCCTTCTTTCCTCAGCATTTATAATAAGTTGTATGTCGGCAGCTGACACTCTGAGGTTGTTAGAAAAAAATGTTTTTATTTATTTATTTATTTTTTAAAAACTCATCTATTTTGTTACTATTCTGTTAGCTTTGAAATGTCACGTATCTCTTCTGACCCTTGGGCATGTCATCCATCCACTCTGGCACATATCCCATCCAAGATGGTACTTTCTTGGATCTGGTCTTTGCTGTCACCACTGCACCCATCAGAGGGGTCTCCCTTTTGTATCCATCACCATGTCTGCTGTTCATTCTCCAGACTGAGAGGGAGAGGCAGAGTACCATAGGTGAAAGGAGTGCAGGGGAACCTAAACACACTGACCACCACTTCACAGGAGCATTATCAGGGTAACTTCTGGCTCATCTCTAATGGTCTATAGAGTTTTTTGAAAAAGGCATTGACTTTATGGGTTAGGGCTATTTATGTTCAAATGATTTTTTTTGTTTGACCATGGTGAATTATTTATTTTCCTGAACATTAGTTTCTCCATCTATAAAATGAGTATAATAAGATCTACTTCAGTGAATAACTGTAAGTTTAAATGAGATGCTATTTGTAAATTATGTGACATACTTCCTGGTCCATAATAGACCTATGTTCAACTTCTACCCTCTAACAATGACCTGTAGAGTCTTAAACAAGCAACTTCTTTTCTCTGGTTTTGAATTTCTTCTTTGGCAAAATAAGGTCTATGGTAAAGGTAGGAAGGAAGGGTGGGAGTGATGAAAAAGAGGAAGCCATTAAACCAAGTAATATTTGAGGTTCCTTCCATTTTTAAAGTTCTATGATTCTTAGTTGAGGGGACAGAGGGAGTCTGTTTTATTAAGAGAAGTAGCCAGTCCCCTGGAACATAGAGCCAGGCTTGCTATGCAGTTCTGTGTGGTTCCCTGGCTCTGGGATTTCAGCAAAGGCCTTGGCCATTTTCTAGAGCTACAGAGTTTCCCTGGCTGTAGCTGGTCACTCACAGCATTGGGCACACAGAGAAATGATGACTCTGCAAATGAAAAAAACAAAGATGCTACTTTTTTTAAAGAAGCTCCTAGGCTGTCTTCCTTCTTACTTCCTCCCTCAAACAACTTTGAGAGGCATCGGGCATTAAGACATTACTGCCAGCCAGGCATGGTGGCTCACACCTGTAATCCCAGCACATTGGGAGGCCAATGCAGGATTGCTTGAGGCCAAGGGTTCAAGACCAGTCTGGGCAACATAATGAGACTCCATCTCTACAAAAAATTGAAAAAATTAGCCAGGCATGGTGGCCCATGCCTATAGTCTCAGCTACTTGGGATGTTGAGGCAGGAGGATTGCCTGAGCCCAGGAAGTGGAGGTTGCAGGGAGCCATGATCATGCCACTGCACTCTACCCTGGGAGACAGTGAAATCCTGTCTCAAAAAAAAAAAAAATAAAAACTGCTATTTAGCTACCACTTGCTACTAATTTTCCGTGAATCTCCTTTGTGTCACTTGTGTTCAACTTATGGCAATGTTTCCTGAGAAACACAATCCTGTGGCTGAGCTGAGCACGGGGGCTTGCCTGATAATAATTAGCCTGACTTGGGTGGAATAGAGTCAGGCAGAGCCTGAATCATGCCCCTGACATTTGCTGGCTCTGTGACTTTGGAAAAACTTCTTATCCTCCCTGATACTCAGTTTCCTCATCTACAAAATGGAGATGTTGTGTACCATGTACAACCAAGCTCAATAGTAGCACAGTGAGTTGTGGTGAGGATCAGTGAGATAATGCCTGGGGCATTGTAAACCTGAGTCCTAATTCTCGTCAGGGAGAAGGCTGCCCTGGTGGCGGTTGCAGCTCTGTCACTTGTAGATGGGCTCTGGAGCAGGGAGCGGTTTCCGAGATGTGCCCCCTTTCCTGTGGTCCTCACCGCTGTCCTGAGGCTTGCTGTTCCTGGGTTGCACTGAAGGATACAGCTCTGGGTTCCCTTCTTCCTGACTCACAGGGCCTGGGCAGGCCCCCTTCATTACATGATTTCTAGTCATCATGATCATCTTACTCATGAAAAAGAAGCATGCTTTAAGATCATCTGGGGCTCTGTTGAATAGATAAATACTATCCTCACCAGGGATTTTTAACCTGGCATCCAAGGGCTTTGGGCTGCAAGTCTGTGACTCCATGAAATGGTCAGCCAAATTTTGACATGAAAGACCATTTTTCTGAGGAGAGGTCAATGTTTCCCACAGTTTCTGAAAGGCAGCTGTGTCCCAGAAAAGGCTGAGGGCCACTGTTTTCCCAGCACAGTAGGCTTTGTTGATGATACAAGTGCATTTGGCATGTTAAAAATCATACCTTGTGGGACGAGCAGAACTCTAAGAGGATCCTGGTGGTGAAGCCCAGAAACCAGGAGATGATGTGAGAGGAAGGCTATTCAATGGCCCAAGTGTGAGTGACTGGCCTCTGTCATCCTCCAGAGTGACTGGAAGGCCATTCTTTCACTCAAGAACAATTGAAGTCTACATGCTCCAAATGCAAATTATTTGGTGGTGACCTCCTAGGACAGCATAGAAAAGATAATTATTTTTTGGATTTAAAACTACAAGGGAGCTTAAAAATTACCTGGTCTATGACACAAAGGAGGCCTCAAGAGTTTAAGTGACTTGCCAACAAGCCAATGGCAACCTATGGCTTGAGTCGGACTCTCCTGAACTCCCCTTTCCATCTTCCTTTCCTGAGAAAATTCTTGTAATTATTGGCTCCTGCAGACTCACAGATCATAAGTAGTTGGCTATCAGGGAAAATGCACAGAAATCTTCAAGAAACCATAGGAAACTGTAGAGATCATCTGGTAGCAGAAGACTGAGGCAGGAGGACCGCCTGAGCCCAGAATGGGGAGGCTGCAGTGAGCCGTAATTGTGCCGCTGCACTCCAGTTTGGGTGACAGAGCAAGACCCTGTCTAAGAAAACAAACGAACAACAACAACAACAACAAAAACACACAAAAAACTTACGGCAATTGAATTCTGGCAATTGAAGCTGTCAGAATTTAGAATATATCGTTTTCCCTATGATTAGACTTCCTAACCTGGTTTAAACAATTAACAATTCTATGACAAAAAGTTTATTTTTTTCTGACTATAAAAGCAAACTGGGAATATATAATAACAGGAAATTTTAAAAAGATGAAAGAAATCATTTGTAACCTCATAACCTTCATAACTAAGGGATAACTCCTCGTCGTAACTTGGAGTGTTAACTTTTGATTTTCTCTTTATGTGTGTCTCTCTCTCTTCCTGTAGCTCTTTCTCTGATGTAGATTTTGATCATCCTGTGTCAAGTGCATTGCATCCTGCTTTTTTCATTTATCAGTATATCATCAAATATCTTCCATGCCATTAAAGAAACTTTAAAAAAATCACATGTAATGGTCACTGGGAGGCCATTGCATGACTTGACTTTGATTCCAGCTTAATTTAAACTTGACCCTGTGCCTGGACATGTGTATCCATGGATACTGATATTCTAAATAGTGCTGTGATGAACATCTCCACCATAAATTCTTGTTCATACCTCTTATGACTTCCTTGGGGGCAGATAACTGGAAGTTGAGCTACTTGGGCAAGAGGCATGACCTTTTCCAAATCTCTTGATACCTACTGTCAAATTCAGAGACACTTTAAATGTGAAGAAAAGGTCAATGGAAAATGCTCTACTCAAACTTCTTTTATGAGACCGATTTACTGAACTTGCTGACCCAAACCAGATTTTTTTTTCCTAACTTTAACATATCTGAAACTTAATAATTATTAAAAAGAATCCTTTGTATATGGTAGATGCTCAATGAGGTGATTTCCTATACATTCAAAAGGTAATTACTGAGCACTCACTGTGCTGAACAATGAGGGCAGTTGAGGATAAACAGATCATGAGAAAAAGCAACTCCCTAAATGATGATGTGTTTGAATGCTATTGCTGTCTGAGTGGGAACTTTGGCTTCCAGGCACCATCTATGCCTTAAGTGAGGTTTCAGAGGGTGTTAGGATTAGTTACTGTATTTATTTACACAGTTTATTCCTTCGAGTATTTTCCTGACCCTCCCTCAATTCTGAAGAAGTTATATATGATCTCTCTCTCCCTCCTTCCATATGCTTTTCCCTGCTTGCTGGGAACAGTATGGGAATACTTAGTTTAGTGAGCAGTATTTGGGGAAAAAAATTATATATATATAATATAATTTGCCCTTTTTTCCAGAAAGACAAACTGCTTACCCTTTCTTCTGTCTCTGTCCGCTTTTACCAAGGGCACTGAAGTTTTAGAAGGGTGCAATAACTCATTTGTTCCCTACAGTAAGTCAGGAAGCATTTAGGAAATAGTCCTTTCCTCCTATTATGCACTCTATTCTCTCCTTCCCATTTCCTTTTTCTTCCTGCCTAATGGTACTTATTTGGATGGAAAGGGGGCAATTACCCACATACACATGACCACTATAGCGATAAAAGTCATCTATAATGTGATAATGGGTGAACAACAAACTAAACTTCTTTCCAATAACACCAGCCACAATCTATGTTTAGTAAGGTTAATGTCTTCTTACTGCTATTGGCTGAGGCTAAGAATGCCAAGGACAAAAGAAAGACCAGCCTGAACCATGATTTTCAGAAATGACTGAACCTGTTTAGCATGCAAGCCCAGGGAAATGGCAAAACAGGTGATGTTTGGATGAAGCCAACCTCATTTTTTGAGCTTAGGCCTCCAGTCCAATCTGGGAAACCCAATGTCTATTGAAGAAGGGTGTAGGCCTTTTTTTTTTTTTTTTTTTTGTATTTTTAGTTTGCTTATCTAAGAAGAAAGCGAGCATGTGCCTTTAATTACTTTATCTTTATATGTATCCCTTTGCTAGAATCCAGTTTTACTGAACATTTAGAATGCTTTTGCTGTGAAAGCAAAAACTTGTTTGAATAAGGACTAATTTTTCAACATGTAGACAAATATTTGAATAACTGGTGGAAATAATAAATTACTATCATAAAGTGACTTCATTGCTCTTAAAAGCAAAAAAGCACCCTTGGGAATTTCAGAGAAATGACTCCATTTTCATATCACTCCCTGTGGTAGCCATTTGATCTCGCTCTGGGGTAGACTGGGATGCAAGTTTATTTTTAATAAGAGAGCACCTACGCATTTTCTCTGGGAAAACAAGCAGAAGAATGGATAGTGGGTGAAATCAACCAAGATCTCTAAAAGTAATGATTATGTTTTAGTTATTTTCTTCAAGCAAAACTTGCTTGTAGGCACTGCCTTGAAGCGGTGTGGTTCTTTCCAAGGAGTTTAACGAGTGCTCATTATTTTGGCTATTTGCACTTTCCTGTTTCTCAGATTCCAACTGCATAATCCAATTACAGTTTGTGGATCTGGTTGGAAACTGGGCCAACAGGGGAATTCAGATTTTGAGCCATGTCAGTTTTGGGGAGAGAGAACTATTGTTGGATCCAGGATGGTGTTAAGAAGCAAGGCTCTGACACAGTCAGGCCATCTTGTTTAATCTTGGTCTAGTTCATCCCAGCTTCAGGTTCTAGAAGAGCGACTTAGCCATTCTTTGCATAAGCTCTTTGGGCCTCAGCCCTTCATTTGTATGAGTGTCTGCCTCATAGGGTAAAGGAGGGGTTTAAATGAAACAATGCACATGAGGTGCTTGGCATGTAGCAACCAATGAATCTGTGTTCCCTGATACTATTACACTGAAAACACAAAAATGGTAATCTTCTTGGCTCAGGATTGGCAGAATAGCACTCAGTAGATAAAACGAATACATTTGCAATCCACGTGTGGCTTTTTCTCTAACGTCACACACATGCAAACCACTCTTCACACATATCACTGAATTTTCTTTCTCTGGTGCACAGACGTTTTTACATGTTGCCTCTAGAGTAGGTTAAAAAGTTTATATTCTCTTTTAAGATGTTTTCCTTTTATCTGCCCAGTGATAATCGTTTCCTGTACTCTATCTACGACATCATTTTCAAAATATGTTAGTGGCTGGTTTTTCTGGCATCAAGCCAATGTTGCTGGCCTGAAGTTCCTGGAATCAAAACATTAATTTCACAAAGTCTTGCTAAAGGTTGGGCATGAGATGTGTACACAAAATATAAAGTACACAAAGTTGAACATCCTAAAACACATACCACCTTGCCACTTGGATGAAGCCCAAGTTTTGTTGCATTTTCTGGCATTGAAGCCTTTTGGACTGGCACCCAAACCCAGCATGTTTCTCTACCTGAGGTCTCTGGATGTCATCTCCTTTAGGCTTCATGAATTCTTCCATGTGCCGGAAATAAATGCAAACTTTTGCTTGCTTGGGCATTTTACTATGAGGACTTGTTAGATTTCATTAGATTTTCAACATGGGCTTTGACCTAGAAAGGATAAACATCTTGTCTTACCTGAACCTTCCTTCCACCCTTCTCGCGCTGGAATCCCACTGCTGCCTGTAGCCACATGCTCATCTCTACCTCAGGGTCTTTTCTCACGATATTTAACATATTCTGCTTTTCGACATGTCCACCCCCTGCTGCTGCATCAGCATTTGATACCATCATTTGTTCTGTGACCACCTCCGCAATTTTTGGTTCATCCTCTTATTACCTGAACAATTTTTTATGTAATATTTTTTCCTTCAAATCAACTATTCACTTCAATATATTTAAAAAAGAAACTAGTGCATAGGTAACAAAAGATAAGTATGAAAGTTGGAGAAGACTATGGCCTCAGAGAAAAAGTATTTCTATTGTAGCAGAAATAAAAGCCAAAGACTGGTGATGTCAGAGGAGGGGAGAGGATGTCAGAGGAGGGGAGAGGATGTCAGAGAAGGGGAGACCCAGAGAAGATGGCGTGTGGGGCTGGTCATCTCTGTTCTAGGGGATGAGAACAAAAATCATCAGGAAAACAGTGGGGACTAGGGATGGGCAGCAAATGAGGGAGTCTGGCTGACCTGTGGGAAAGGAGCTAGTACTCATGTGGGAGAGAAAATGTGCATAGGGCAGGAGTGGAAGGAGGGGAGCGGGGAGACAGGGTTTCGGAAATGGACACAAGGTGTTGGGTGAAAGTGCCTAGGGTGAGGCTGTAAACGCAAAAACTTTGGAAGCTGCAAAAAGATAGAGGCTGAAGAGGGGTAATGGGGAATGGGTGAATATGGAGGCGAGAGGTGATACAGGCTAGAGGCTAAGATTTTAAAAAGTGCATTTTATAGAGGAGGGTGTGGGAAGGGAGTGCAGAATGTCCCAGAATAGGGGTCTGAGGAGATGGGGGAGACACTCTGAAATAGGCAGGGGCAGCATGTGTATGCATATGTGTATGTGTGTGTACGTGTGTGTGTGTATGTATGTGTGTGTGATGGGGAGAGGGTATGAAGAAAAAATGGCAACTGTTTTCTTAATATTGAAAACTACTGCCTTACTGTCTTTTGTTAAATCTGGCACAGAAATCTGAAGACCCGACCTTACTATTGGCAAAGACAGACAAACACTCTACAAATAGTGCTTGAAAAATGCCACTGTTTGGTTCAGATGGTAAAGAGGAACTCAGGAAGGCCTGGCAGTCTCTAGGAGGCCAGGGCAGTGGTTCTCAAATGATAGGGTGTACAGAAATTCCCTGGAGGACTTGTGACAACAAAGATTGCTAGGTCTACTCCCAGGGTTTCTGATTCAGCAGGTCTGGGGATGGAGCTCAAGTATCTGCATTTCTAACAGGTCCCCGGTGGTGCTGATGCTGCTGGCATGGACCAGTTTTGAGAACCATACTTGGAGAAACACTTGGTTAGGAAAACTATGTCTGTTACAGATTGATCAAAGGGCTCTTAAGTTCCTTTTGTACAACAAATCACTGCGATATAAAATGAGGTAAATGAACATGCTCTTTGAACTCTAAACTTCTAGACTAATATAAAACATTCTAAATGTGAAATGGAAACATTTACAATTGTTATTGATTCTCATCAATGCAATGGTCAATAAAGATAAGAATCATGTTTTCAGTCTCCACTCTTGATTTTCTGCTTTGATATGGATTTTTAGTTTTGCTTTCTTCTGATATGCTGTGATTTCAGATTTAGTTTATGGTAGTGGCCCCTTTATGGCATGAAGGAAGAGGGAATGCAGGGGAAGCCCAGGGAGATTTATCTCCCTGAGCCTTGGATTCAGTACAATTTTATAAGGATGCGATTTCCTTATATCCATGATCCTTCCTTCTAGCTAGTCAAGGGCAGGATAGCCAGTGGTGAGGGAGAAGTCTGCTGATGTGAGCCAGGTTGCTCTTTTGGCCTGATAGCCATACTGTGGGTGTCTGTAGAGCCAGCCCTCCTGTCTGCCTTCTGCTCACCATGGTGGCTCCGGCTCTTCTTCTGGGTCTAGGCCTGAGCTTGGCGTGCCGGGAAGACACTTTAGGGGAAGGATAGGGCCCATTCCCAGAGCTTAACCAGAACAGATTTGACTGTGTCAGAAACTACTGCATCTCCTTGTGCATGTCTTATGATAAATTCACACAATGTGCTTACCTTGATAGATGCTGGCAGAGTAAACAATAAGCTTTTAAATATCAGCATATATTTCACATTTTTCCTTGTTCAGCCGGGACAGTGTTGTCCTTGCCCTTGATAAAGGATTCCAGGAATTGAGGCGATGATTAAGAGAGTTGTTTAATCATGAAAAGGGAAATGGTCCAATCAGTAACTAATAAAAATAAACAACAGAAAGGATAATGGATATTGACTTCTTAGTGCTCCTGGTTTGAGCCATCAGTGACCTGAGTATGTTGTTTGCTGTAGCTGTCCATATTTGATGTTTCTTCTGTAGAAAAGAGAAAAATACAGATAATTAGGGCACATCAGAATCAGAGATTGAGTGCTCCAGGGTAGAGCTGCCAGATAAAATAACAGGATGCCCAGTTAAATTTGAATTTCAGATAGTGCATAATTTTCTGTATGGGACATACTTATCCTTTTGAAATTCAAATTGAACTGGGCATCCTGTATTTTTTATTTGCTAAATTTGGCAACTCGACTTAAGGGGGAGCTTTTGTTTCAGAAGCAGCCTTGATCAACACTCAAGAGTCAGTTACCACTTGTGTTGCTTTGCTCCATCCAGAATGTTGACATTCTCTAGGTAGAAAGATGCAAATCTGCAGGTGATATTTATGAATTTAGGTTGACCTTAAGAATTCAGATTCACGATCTTAGAGAAGGAAAAAAAAATCAAGGCTGGTATTGACAAGAAGCCAAAAGTGACCCTTTCTGCCCTTTTTATGGCCATCAGCTAATATCATCAGTTGGACACAAGCCGTAACCGTTGAGTAATAGACGGGCCACCTTTAGATTAGCTGTGCTGCATTCAACACCTCTTTGAACAATAATTAAAATCTGTTGGGTGGAAATATCAATTTAAAGGTCAAGTGCTTTCATAAAAAAGGTGATTATTCAGTATTTCATACTTTGAACCAAAGCACACACCAGAATTCACTGTATCACTGTCTTCTGTACAGCACATATATGCTGAGAAATGGATTGCTTCATTATATGATTATCTGTCTTTAGGGAGGATATGTGAACGTGAATGGAAGCCGCCAGGAGAGGTACATTGCTTTACTTGTGATCCTTAATCTATATCTATAGCCATTACAGGTTACAAGTTGACTTTTAAAACAAATATCTAAAATATAAATTACTTTTACAATGCAAAGTAGCCATATTGGTGTAAAAGAGCTCCTTTGGCTGAAAAATGGACACATTACATGAATGGGGCTCCAGGCTAACATCATTCCTTTCCCTTCCTCTGGTTTTTAGCAATAAGCCAGTCAAGAAGGGAGGTTGGGGGAAGACCCATCCTCCTAATTAACTAGGGCCAGGAAAAAGGCCATGTAGTTAACCTTTGCACGTGAATCACCAAGTATAATAATAGAAAGAAAGACCTTCTTGTAGCGCATGAGAATTCCAGGAAAATCGATGGAGATCCCAGGAGCCAGGAGAGCCAAAAGACTGGAGATGTTAAGGTTGTGCAGCAGCCAAATGCCATTAGCCTCTGTTTGTTTCCCCCATCCTCTAGGGTTTATTGTTGAGAGGGGGTTCCGTGTGCAGGAGAAAATTGAGACTGTAATGTAGGTGTAAGCTTAAAATATAGCAGGGAAGCTGGGTCCAGCTACAGTGGCACATGAGGTAGGTGGTGAAGGGGCAACCAGGTGCCAACAGTTCTTCCTTCCCAAATCCAACTCCAAATGACACCTTTGGCAAACTATTCCAATGGCCTTCTGGTTTTTGGGCTAGTTTGGCTTTAACTTTGTATTTCATAACAAGAAATAGTGAAGTAGTTGCAAAGGGTAGAAAAAAAGAAACAAAACACTTGACAATTATGTTGCATTATGTCACTTGACCAAAGCGTTCCATTGGATGTTCAATCCTGAAGAGAAATGCATTGCTTCTATCCCCAAGGGCATCCAGTGACTTTGAACATCCTGTGCAGGGTCATTTCCTAATATGTGACATTGATTCCCCCTCACCCATCCTGTTCTTCATGGAATACAAATAATATATGCATGTGTATCTATAAATCAAATTCATCTAATTACTTCCTTATCTCCATGAACTTATTTACAAAATGCAACATTTTTGGAGGGAGAAAATTTGCCAAGGAGCAGGAAAATCTTCTCACAAAGCTGAAAATATTTTACGATCCAAAGATGAGCACCAGAGACATGATAGTAATTCATTCTGTGAAGATTGCCAAGAAAAACTTGTTTTGAAATCCCTGTGCCCATGATTACATCATGCCAGGTGAGGCATCCACCTCTGGAAACAATAGATAGACATTTGCTCTTCTCAAACTCTGCTGCCTGGTTTCAAAGGGCTTTTTATTTTATTTTTTGCCTCTTTTGGCTCCGAGTGGTGGTAACACATGGTAAATCTTTAACTTCAAGTGTCCTTCTGTGGTGACCAACTAAAATATTAGCAAAATAAATGTTTTATGGGAAAATGTTGGCAGGAACCCCAACAGAAACAGGTGGTATTGGGTTATTTCAATATAATGTAATGATATAGCCAGGTTTCCATCTGGACAGCATGTGGTTGGGCCTGCTCAGAGAGTATCAAAGAGTGTGAGTATGCACTGGGGAAGGCAGTGGTGCACAAGTGTGCAGCTAGATGCCTACTTTACAAAATAATAGTCTGGGTTTTGGGTCCTCTGGGTTAAATATTTTTACTGTCAAAATCTGAATTTCTTCATAAAATATTAAAGGCGAAGCAAACCTCTGACATGCAATACTGAGCGGCGTAATTATAAGGCAGTTCCTGGAAACCAAAGAGAGCGTGCATTAAAGTGAGGCGTTTATTATAAAAGAGTTCATTACCCTTGGAAGCGAAGACATGTTTTACAGGGAGCCTCGGAACAGAGAAGCTTTTTTTTTTTTTTTTTTAGCAAGGCTTACTCTACTGTGAAAAAAAGCTGAGCTGTGTTGGTAAGAATACAATTAGAAAATAAAGACAGAATGGGATTAGTTGACTGCTAAAGACCTGATCGTGATCCAGGGCTAAAAAGAAGTAGCCTTAATTTACCACCAGGGAAGACTCTCCCTCTTCCATAAAATTCCTGCTTCAGGCACTTCAAAACACATAGATTTAAGAACACTTGGAACATTTGGTTTTGCACTCAGCTCTCCTCACTGTATATTCATGCTAAGCTCAATAATAAACTCTTGGCTCAATAACTCCCTGTATGAATCCCAGAGAGGGGAATCAAATTATGGCTATGTGCAGAGGTAGATCCTCTTCAGAGGTAGAGAAACCTCACTCCCTGGCTCTCTCAACCATAGCCAGAGGAAGAAGACTGGAATATTGCATACTGAGAGTAAAATAATTTGGAAGTGGCTTGCAATATCCTTGATCCTGACTAGAAGACCCAAGAAGTCATGGAAACAATCTGCCAAAATGAAGGAGCCATTTGGACCCCAGGGTACGTGGCCAGGAAGGCTTGGATTCTAGGGAATTCTTTGCAGCCATTAATTCATAGTGCAGCAGACATAGAGATACTGAAAGCAGATGCCTAGGTATGAAATCTAAGGACTGATGGATAAAAATGATGGAGCAGGGAAGGCTCAGGAAGAAGAGGTAATAAAGTCAAAGCACTTAATTATAGTGCCCTCATGCCACTGGGACCCAGAAGGGGCATGCATTCATGAGACTCTGGCCTGCTACTCAAAAAGCCAGCTGCCCTACAGTATATACTGCATTTTTCTAGATCAGTGGAGAGAAACAGAGGAGATGGCATGATAAGAGACCTGGAAGCCCCAGGTCTGATTCTTTTACTGTTACTTTTGTGGGGGCTGGACTGAAGCCAAGAAGAGAATGGTGCCCTAGAGGATAAGGCAAGGTATAGCGTGGTCCCTGGTTTACTTGGGAAAATGATTTTCTTCATCTGGAGCATAATGATATGAAACAGTAACAGCACGTCTCAGTTCTTCCTTCCAAAATGTATTGGGACAGCTATTGAATGCATCATTGGACTTTGGCTCCTGAGTTTCTAAAAGGTGGTAGCAGGCCTAGTCTTCCTAATTGGGAAGTTTGTGATACAGTGGGGAAGAGTGGATACCAGAGAGGAAATGGAATTTGAGCTATCCCAGTCAAGAGACTTCTTTATTTTACCCCTATCCTATGGCATATAGTAACTGCTAAGATACAGGCTGAACTGAACTAGGCTAGAAGATAGGGTTTTGCAGGTATCTGATGATGTATCTTAGAAGTTATGTCTAACTCCAAATACTGAGTCCTTTCCATTATACATCAAACTGCCTTCTACCCCTATAATATTTCTAATAAAGAAATATTAGAGTGAATGTAATGATTTAAGAGAGAGGTGGAGAACTTGGTAATAAAGACCCAATTTATGCCTCCGATTTAACTGCTTGGCTTTTTAACCAGGTAGTATTTTTTTTTTTCAGTCTTTAGAAGTTATCTGAGATTGGGACAGTTTGTTAAATTAATTGCACAACCATTGAAAACTCTCTGAGTATCTTACCCTGGAATTCTTTCCTCCACTGTCCTTTTCTCCTGAATCCCAAACTATCAGGACCTCCAAGTATAACAACACTAGTTCTTCCTTAAGGGAAAATAAATACCTTAAGCCATGGAGTAAAGTGAGTCATCTTCTGTGAGTTAGGGAGGAAGCTGGAGCAGAGTGTGTGTTCTGCATATGGGGAAGACAATGATGTTGACCTGTGGTTGTGGATTCCTCTCCCTCTGCTGCTGGCTTTTGGTGGCTTATATTAATAGGAATGGGTTAAAAGGAGGCTAGAAGCTTTGTGGAGAAAAGCCGTGATCTGATTCATTCCCCTAATTGTCAGTGGGCTCTACATAGTCTGGTTGAAGGGAGGAAGGTTGCCTCATGAGCTAGGTTCAGGCTACTGAGGAAATTATCCAGACTATTCCTTAATATTGCAGTGACAGCAAATCAGGTGCAGATGTAGAATTTGTGTGGTCATTCTGAGATCTAATTGAAAAGGTTGCTAATGCCTAATATTGATTGAGCACTTACTATATGCAAGACCCTTTGCTAAGTGCTTTGCAGGTGAGAGAATTGAAGCTTAACCAGGTTGAATAACTGGTCCAAGGTCACAAAGGTAGGAATGGTGAGTTTGAATCAAGTCTGACTCCCAAACCAAAGCTCTTAACCACAATGCTAAAATTACAGACCAAATATAGTGCATAAGAATGTTGTGAATGTATACCATATCAATGGCATTAGTTGCGGCTCAGAGTTAACTATTTACAAAAAGTTGGAGGGTTCTTTCCTATTGTCATGGCAAAATAAATTTCAGATATATTAAATGTGTAGGTTAGTGACAAAAGCAAAACACAAAACAATAAATGTAATGGGAGAAAATGTTGAATAAACGATAACTCGAGGCAGGGAAGGGCTTTATAAGAGGAATAAAAATATGAGAGAAGAGGGATAGATTTGGCTATAAAAACCTTCTAAAATTTCTATATGTCAACACTATGAGGGAAGTTAAAAGACAAACAGTTGGGAAAAACATATATAATCTATATGTCACCTAAAAGGTGCATATCCCTAATGCATACAATATTCTTGCTAATCAAATAGACAAATATCCTAATAGAAAAATGGATAAAGACCATGAATAAATAATTTGAAAGATGAAACACCAATGGATGATAAACAAATGAAAACAGGTTCAATCTCACTAGCAATAAGAGAAATTAAAATCAAATTGATATGCCTTTGTTTGGTCTTTTAAATTGGCAAAGAGAAAAAATGATACTAAAGTTAGTGAGGATGTAAGGAAAGTGACCACACCTTGGGGCATTTACATATATTACTGGTAGACTGTGATTGGTGCAATTTGTTTGCAGGACAATGCGTCAACACGTATAAGCATTTAAAATTTGTTCACATCCATTGTCCCAACAATTCTGTGTCTAGCAATTTGTCCCAGAAAATATGAATGTGAGCAATGACTTCTCTCTGAGGGCAGGCATTGAAGCAATGTTTTGTTTTGTTTTGTTTTTGTTTGCTTGTTTTTAATTTGTTTTTGAGACAGGGTCTTGCTTTGTCACCCAGGCTGGAGTGCAGTGGCATGAACATGGCTCACTGCAGCTTTAACCTTCTGGGTTCAAGTGATCCTCCCACCTCAACCTCCTGAGTAGCTGGGACCACAGGCACACATGACCATGCCAGGCTAATATCTTTTTAGTTTTTTTAGAGACAGGGTCTTGCCATGTTACCCAGGATGGTCTCGAACTCCTGGACTCAAGCAATCCTCCCACCTCAACCTCCCAAAGTTCTGGGATTATGGGTGTGAGCCACCACGGCCTGCTGAAGCAATGTTTTACTGGTAAAAATTAGAAACAACCTGAATATTCAATAATAGAAGATTGGCTAGAGTAAACATATTTGATGGAATATTATTCAGTTACTCAAAATTAGTTTGTAGAATATTTAGTGCCATGAATAATGTTCAGTATGTATTCCTTAGTGAAAAAGCAAGCTATAGGCTGGGCATGGTGGCTCATGCCTGTAATCCTAGTACTTTGAGAGGCTGAGGTGTGTGGATCACCTGAGGTCAGGAGTTCGAGACCAGCCTGGCGAATATGGTGAAACCCTGTCTCTACCCAAAATACAAAAATTAGCTGGGTGTGGCGGTGGGCCTCTGTAATCCCAGCTACTTGGGAGGCTGAGGCAGGAGAATCACTTGAACCCAGGAAGCAGAGGTTGCAGTGAGCTGAGATTGCGCCATTACACTCCAGTCTGGGTGACAAGAGTGAAACTGTTTTTTTTTTAAGTGAGCTACAAAGTAGTATACATTTTTTCTAAAAATTATGTATGTCCATACCGTTTCTAACATGACTGACAAAAGAAACACCAAAATATTAATAGGGTCTAGGGTCTAGCTCTCTGATCAAGGGAATTGTGTTTTTTTTCCCTTTGTTGTATGTTTTCCGATAATTTGCAAATTATTTCTATAATTTTCATAAAATTTGAAATTATATGCACAAAATATGTAATCTAAAACAAAATGGTGTTAAAAGGTAGACTGCCTATTTTCTATGTAGTTTGGTAAGACATAATATGCTTGTGTGTAGGGACAGGGCTAAGAATCTAGTGCTAGAAAATACATCATTTCAAATTGTTGCTGTCATTTCTTTTTTTTTTTTTTGAGACAGAGTTTTGCTCTTATTGCCCAGGCTGTAGTGCAATGGAGTGATCTCAGCTCACTGCAACCTCTGCCTCCCGAGTTCAAGTGATTCTCCTGCCTCAGCCTCAATAGTAGCTGGGATTACAGGCATGTGCCACCACACCTGGCTAATTTTATATTTTTGGTAGAGACTCCATGTTGGTCAGGGTGGTCTTGAACTCCCGACCTCAGGTGATCCGCCTGCCTCGGCCTCCCAAAGTGCTGGGATTACAGGTGTGAGCCACACGCCCAGCCTTTGCTGTCATTTCTGAGCATATGATTGAACACGTAATTACAGTTTTGGAAAATCCAGGATTTCTAAGGAACACAAAGATGAATATAATGGAAGTCCTACTTTGTGATTTCTAAGTGAAGGCAGGGGGTTACTAATTTACTGATCCCATGAATATCAAGAACTAGACAACTTAACAAGGTGCTAAGCTGACCTGGAAATGGACTCAGCCCAGGAAGCAGAGGTTGGCTGGGTTCTTTCCATACTCTCCGATGTGAATTGGACTGAGATAGCTTCTCCTAAATTCATGATTTCAGGTTCCAAGTCCTTATTTAATCACATTTAGGAACAGGTTAACTGTCTGTCTATCTGTCTGTCTGTCTGTCTGTCTGTCTCTCTCTCTCTCTCTCTCTCTCTCTCTCCATCTATCTATCTATCATCGGTCTATCTATGAATGAATGAAGGTATGTGAGGAGGTGGGAATTGTAAGCCTTTCAGTTTGTACTTTTGAGCAGAAGTCTCTTGCTTTGATTAGTTAATGCTCCAATTTGGGTTGAATTTATCAGCTCTGTTGAAAGTAACTTTTCAAAAGAGCTTAATTAGCTATTTAATGAAGAAATTTACTTTGTGGTGAAAATTCATGCCCCGTTAAGTCCTGGCTGGAGACTGTGGAAGGCAGGATTGGGATTCTTTGCTAGTGGTCTACTTAGTCCCACGGATTACCTTTTGGTGTTCTAGAGCTAGGAAATGGAGTTTTGCATTGCTCACTCCCAGATTCGGAACTTTGAGCTTTCAGAGTGGGCTTTTGATATTAAATAGAATGATTAACCTGTCACTTTTGCTGGGAAAGGATTGCTAGCTAGCTGGTGGAGTTCATTTACCATAATCTTATATTATCTTTGGAGAATTCAGAGAAGCTAATAGTCCCCTTTCCCTCTCCCTCCAACCAAGTGTTTCTTTTCTGTCAGTGTCTTTATTTTGTGCATTTCTTTGCACGTTCTCTGTTAAATACCAACCTGTGCTCAAATGAGCCATATTTACTAATTAAATGAAGGCATTTACATTTTATTTCTACTTTTTTTGATATGAACAATTCCAACCCATCGATTGCATCTATATATGTAAAATATCAATTATTCATTTATTATTTTATAAAGATTTTAAATAACATGAGAACAAACTTCAGAAGACTAGCCTGTTTACTATCTTGAGGGTTGTTGAACAATTAATTTCCACTTGTTAAGTGTTAGTCAATCCATGTTATGTCAGCAATATAAGGTAAGCAAAGTTAAGACAGAAATGCTGTGTAGAATGGTATCAAATATTTCATTAAAGTTTAGGTGAGGCTGGGCATGGTGGCTCACACTTGTAATCTCAGCATTTTGGGAGGCTAAGACAGGAGGATCACTTGAGGCCAGGAGTTTGAGACCAGTTTGGGTAACCCAATGAGATTCCATCTCTACAAAAAAATAAAAAAAATAAAACAAAAGCCAGGCATAGTGGTGCAAACCTGTAGTCCTAGCTACTGGTGAGGCTGAGGTGGGAGGATCCTTTGAGCCCAGGAGGTCGATGCTGCAGTGAGCTATGATTGAGCCACTATGCTCCAACCTGCATGACAGAGCAAGACAGTGCCTCCTCCCCCCAAAAAAGAGATGAATTCTTTTTTTTTTTTTTCCATTCTAGGTACCTAAAATGAGATATGGTGAGGGAAAGTGGGATTTGAATTTCTCTTGGTTAATATATTTCTCTATTGCAGAATGGTTCTTTTCTCAGGTCAGCCCATCTCAGTTGCCTCTTCATGGGAACCAGAAATGGGACACTATATTTCTATTTAATCTGGCAGCCAAGAATTATCATACCTCACCAAAGGGATAGTAGAGTGGTATGGAAGCTCTTTGCTCTGGCTTGAAAAATGCAAGCACCTTCTGCTAGATAAATCAATGTGTGGTGGCCCCAAATCAAATGTCTTCATTTCAAAGTGGCTGGACTTTTTTTTAGAGCTATGGGAAGGAGAGAAAGTCTAGAGGATTGGAGAAAATCCAAGCCAGTTCATCAGCCCTTAATGTTTTCAAGCACATTATTTTGCTACAGTGTCTAGTAAAGAGTTTAAGACTGTCTTGGTGAGGGATGAAAAGCAGAGCTATTTTAGGACTGGTGACTTCATAAGCTTCAGAACATGGACCCAATTAAGCTAGAGACCTTGTAGAAAGTATGCCTTTGGGGTATTTACTGCAAGTTCAGAATATTATAAAATTAAATAAATTATTGTCTCTGGAAGGAATATCCACATTTTCAGCCATGTATGAGTAACATACTGGTTTATTTGGGGTAGATAAAGCTTAGTCCTTTGCATTTTTAGCACAGATCTGGAATACTGTCCTTCCAGGGTCCTTTGTGCATAGTGCAAGTCTACTTGGGATGTGTATAAAAATGCAAAAAATAGTTGCATTTGGCTACTAGTAACATAGATTGGTAATAACAGTGACTTACATAACTTACATTTTTTTTTTTTTGCCCCTCATGCAATAGAAGACCAGAGAAAAGCAGTCTCTAGGCTAATATGGTGTCATCAGGGTCCCAGGTTCTTTCCATCTTCCTGTCCCTTCATCCTCAGCACATGGCTTTCATCCCTAGGGCTGCCTTATGGTTCCATCTGATTGCTGGGGTTCCAATATCACTTCCATACTCAGGAATGGAGTACAGGGAAGAGGAAAGGGTGACAGGAGGAGATGCCAGCTGTCTGTGCCTCCCTCAAGGAGGTTTCCTGGAAATCTGCTTCAACAATTTCCATTTGTGTATCGTTGGCCATCCTGACCTGCAGACATATTTTAGCTGGGCGTCTACAGCTGGATTCTTTTACCAAGGAATACAGGAGAATGCATGTTGACTGGGTAACCAGCTGTGTGCCACAGCAGGAGGGGCCATTGTGAAGTATTTCCTGAGTGCAAGCCTGCCTGTCACAGCTCCCATCCTGAAGGCTTTAACTCCCTAAAAACTGGATCATCTATAAAACAGATGAAGCTCAGAATGCTCACTAGTTTGCTATTGGATACACAGCAATCTAAAGAGAAATTGGAAATTGGCCCACTAGAAACAGACATCAAAGGCAAGAGCAAACTAAAAGCCCAATTTGAAATATTGTCACTGATGTCATCAGTTCATCAACAACCATAGGATGTAGACATGCTTAAGTTTTAGTTATCCAATTTATCCCTAGAATAGGAGTTTCCAAAGTAATAGCTACCTTTTACTGTGCACTTAATATGGGCCAGGTGTTACTCATCCATAATGTCTAATCCTCATATGAACTGGCATGGGAGGCATCAATATCCCATGCTAGGGAAATAAACAGGAAGTCAGAGGGGTTAGATCACTTATTCAAGTCACACAGCTAGTAAGAGTGGGGATTTGGACTCACATTTCTGACACCAAATCTGCGACATCTCTTCTGTTGCATGCTGGTGATTTAATGCTGGTCTAGGGAAGACATTGAGATTCTGGAGAAAAAAAGATTTGATGGACTTGTTCTCATGATGGGAAGCAGTACTAAGGATGACGTGAAGTTTTCCTGCCTCTTCTCAGTGGCAACTCTTCATTGACCATTATGCATGCATCATAGGCCCACAGCTGGGTACTGAGAACAGTGTGAACACGTAGAACCTCCTCCTCCTCATTGGGTCACATTGTGTGCCACAAGTGTCACTCTGGAGTGGGCACAGCCATCAAAAAAGCAATCAGTATATTCTCATATTTTTTCTTGATGTAAGAAGATGAAGTCATGGCATATGGTCAGATTGCCAGCACTGTTAATAATAAACCTCACATAATTAAGCACTGATTTATTTCTTTATATAAGTGAAACAAATTGCTTTAACTGCCTCTGCTCGAGACCATCCAGTCAGATGGATTATGTATAGGAAGTTGAAACTAAAAATTATGGGCACTCATATTTCACTGTGGTGGAGGTTTATTGGAGGTACAATTAGAACCCTAACTAAATGTGTCCTGTATTCTCTTTGATGGAGAGATCAGATATTAATCTGGGGATATGACTAATTCTCAACACGGCTGCTCTCTGAGCTCTAATATTCCCGCTTTAGGTTTAAAACCTGGAAACATGTTTAAAAAATTGATCAGAGCTTATAATAGCAATAATCACCTTGAAATTGGTTGTTACTCCCATTAATGAACTGAGTAGTAGGGCATGAGCCTCCCTCTGTGTCCCTCAGGCCTTTAACTCACAAGCTAGTTGTTAACCACTGGGTTTATTAAAAAGGAAAAAAATCTCTTTAGGAGATTGAATTGGGAAAAAGTAGGGGGCTGGATGTGTTCACTCAGGATCCTCTAAGAGCACCAGCCATTTCCAGCAGTCACACCCTTTCCCTCAATGCCCTACCCTTCCCACCAGAACCAAAGCAGGGATGACCCGTAGGAGGTGGCATCTTCTCCAGGAGTCAGGGCCTTGCTGCTCAAAGAGTGGTCCAGGAACTTGTTAGAAATGAAGAATCTCAAGCCCAGTTCCAGATGTGTAGAATGAGAGTCTGCGTTTTAACACGATCTTCCCTTAAAGAAGTCCTGAACAGGATGAGTCCTCTTGCTCTGAGCCCCAACTTGTAAAATTGGGACCTCCCATCTCAGAGGCTTCTCTGCAGCCTCTTGTAAGGTCTCAGCAAATTCTCTGCTTCTGCCTCTAAGTAGATCCCTGTGGAATAGGGTAGAGGACACCAAAGCATTGTACATGATACCTGGTGAGGAATAGACCCTTGATAAATATCTGTCTAAAGAGTTATTACGCTTAAGTGTATCTCCTTTCAAGGAAGAATTTCTTGGAGAAAGGGGAAGGCAAGCTGGATGAGGTTCTGGGCTTGGAAAGCAGCCAGCCTCAAGTGAGCAAGTCAGTCCCTGGGGTTTGGATTGTTTTCAGGTAAGGAGGCGCTCACATCCCTAGAACAATTTTGTTCTGTCCTAAATTCCATATCCTGGGGCTTGGAATAGACCACTAAATGCCACCAACAAATTTCCCTGCTCAGTGTCTGAAGAGCAACATTCCTTTTTATAGAGCCTGCAGACTTCTAAGACCCCCTAGCCAACACTTTCCAAGTGAGTAGAGTTTGGTTCTATGCTCCGCTTCAGGTCTAATGAGCTGGTGCTTTATTTCTTTGTTCTGTTTCCTTTACTAACTGTCCACCACAAAAGATTTTCCTGAAAAGCTTAATGAAACCCAAATAACAGAACTGCTGGGTTTTATTGATGTGCCACTGTTCTGGAACGGTGGGGTTAGCAGATTACAGGAGCAGCTTTAGGGAGCCATAGAAGGCTGTGGGAATGATGTCATGGGTTAGCAAGGCTGTGGGGCAGTGGGAGAAAAGAGATTCTCCTAGAGTTTGGCGTCTGCAGAAAAGCCTGGGAGTGAAAAAAAATGACAGACTCTGGGTTAAGCAGAGCATCAGAGATTTGTGAACTATTAGGAGCCAGCTGGGACCAATCTACTTCCTTGCTCAGTCCTCCAGTGTCACTTAAGTTGTGAATCAGGCTCAGTGGGAAGGTGATGGGCGCTCTGTGCACAGCAAACCTACCAAGACCTCACAACCCCACTGTTCTGAAGGAAAACTGTTGTCTGCTCTCACTTCCTCTGTGGTTTTTGTAGGTGTTGGGATCACTCAGTGGACATGTTGCTCTCCTTTCAGATTTACTGGAAATTAATTTTAACTCTAGGGCTGGTAGTCCCTGAATGATCCTTTATTTCTCTCTAGAAAAGGAGGCAGACATTTTATAATTTGTTAGCTTGTGAACAGGCTAATCATGAGATTCTCTGGTACTTTTCATCCATAAAAGTTCTTTAAAAATTTTAAGTTACAAGAAGTCTCATTTTGTACTTTGCAGTGTAATTGTTTAGGAATTCAAGCCAAATAATCTGTCTTTTAATCTGTTTTGTGTTGTATCCTTTATAAAATTCCATTTCATTTACATGCATAATTTTCCTCTTTTTCAAACCTGGAGATTTGCGGACAATCACACAGTATGGGAACTGGGAAGACTCTGTGGACAATCTTGCCCAGCTCTCACTAGCAGAAGTGGAACCCTAGCTTCTTACCTACTTACCCACCATCACAAAGCTAGTCAGTGTCAGAGCTGAAATCTTGTTTCTCTTTTCTTTTTCTTTCTTTCTTTTTTTTTTTTTTTTTTGACAGAGTCTCACTCTATTGCCCAGGCTGGATGTGCAATCATGGCTCACTGCAGCCTCAACCTCCTGGACTCAAGTGATCCTCCTGCCTCAGCCTCCCAAGCAGCTAGGACCCCAGGTGTGCACCACCATCCTCACTAATATTTTAATTTTTTTGTAGAGATGGGGGTCTTACTACGTTGCTCAGGCTGGTCTTGAACTCCTGGCCACAAGTGATACTCCCGCCTCGGCTTCCCAAAGTGCTGGGATTACAGGCACAAGCTCCTGTGCCTGGCCTTGTTTCTTGTTTCTGAGCTGGATTTTGAAAATTGTAAAACTACCATGTACTTATAAGGAAATTAGCTATTTGTTATAAATGTTGCCACCTCCACCCTTCATTGTTATTTATCTATTGATTTTTTTTTCATTCAGAAATGTAAAAATATAAATGAAGTTAAATTTAGTAGTTCTTTTCTTTATGGCATATGTGCATTTTTGTCATACTTAGGAATGTCTATTGTATTCCAAGATTCTTTTGAAAAATGTTTTCTTTAATGTATTTATGTCCCATAGAAAGGACTTATAAAAATAGCAATTTTTTAAAGACAGAGTCTCCCTCTGTCACCCAGGATGGAGTGCAGTGGCACAATCTCAGCTCTCTGCAACTTCTGCCTCCCACGTTCAAGCAATTCTCCTGCCTCAGCCTCCCGAGTAGCTGGGATCACTGGCACACACCACTGCGCCCAGCTAATTTTTGTATTTTTAGTAGAGACAGCCTTCACCGTGTTGGCCAGGTTGGTCTCAAACTCCTGACCTCGAGTGATCCACCTGCCTCAGCCTCCCAAGTGTGAGTTTACAAGTGTAAGTCACCGTGCCCTGCAAAAATTGCAAATTCTTTTCATTCGATATCTCCTTTGCTTGTGATTGTTTTGTTTTGTTTTCCAAATGGACAGCATGTACTTACAAAATTTGTAGACCACAACCACTCTCCAAATACAAGTTCAGTGAGTGTTCTGAAGATCATAAAAGTGAAAACACCAGCCCAAAATACAAGAAATCTTCTCTGGCAAATAATTTAATCATGTGTGGCTTCTGTTCCTTCACATATAATGCCAACTTGCTATGCTAGGTATTTTATCTTTGCATCATTTTCAATACTGAAGGTATATTTGGATCTTCTTTTTTTTTTCTTAGTTTGGCTAAAGATTTGTCAGCTTTGTTTAACTTTTCAAAAAACCAACTTCTTGTTTCAATGATCTTTTCTTTTTTTTTGAGACAGAGTCTTGCTCTGTCACCCAGGCTGGAGTGCAGTGGCATGATCTCGGCTCACTGCAACCTCTGCCTCTGGGGTTCAAGGAATTCTCCTGCCTCAGCCTCCCAAGTAGCTGGGATTACAGGCATGTGCCACCATGCCTAGATAATTTTTTGTATTTTTAGTAGAGACGGGGTTTTGCCATGTTGGCCAGGCTGGTCTTGAACTCCCGAGCTCAGGCAATCCCCCAGCCTCGGCCTCCCAAAGTGCTGGGATTACAGGAGTGAGCCACTGTGCCCGGGCTGATCTTTTGTATTATTTTCATTTCAATTTCATTTATTTCTGTTCTGATGTTTATTATTTCTTTTCTTCTACTAATTTTGAGTTTGGTTTGCTCTTGCTTTTCTAGTTTTTTAAGATACAACATTAGATTGTTTCTTTGAAGTTTTTCCTCTTTTTTGATGTAGGCACTTTTAGCTATAAGCTTCCCTCTTAGTACTGCTTTTGCTGTGTCCCATAGGTTCTGGTATGTTGTGTTTCCATTATCACTTGTTTCAATAATTTTTTCAATTTCCTTCTTAATTTCTTCATTCACCCACTGGTCACTGAGGAGCATATTGTTTTTCATGTATTTATGTAGTTTCCAAAATTTATCTGGTTATTAATTTCTAGTTTTATTCCATTGTGGTCAGAGAAGATGCTTGATATTTCTTTTTTTTTTTTTTTTTTTTTTTTTTTTTTGAGACAGAGTCTTTCTCTGTCACCCAGGCTGGAGTGCAGTGGCCTGATCTCTGCTCACTGCAAGCTCTGCCTCCGGGGTTCACGCCATTCTCCTGCCTCAGCCTCCAGAGTAGCTGGGATTACAGGCACCCACCACCACGCCTGGCTAATTTTTTGTATTTTTTATTTTTATTTTTATTTTTTTAGTAGAGACAGGGTTTCACTGTGTTAGCCAGTTTGGTCTCAATCTCCTGACCTTGTGATCTGCCCGCCTCGGCCTCCCAAATTGCTGGGATGATATTATTTCAATTTTTTAAATGTTTTAAGACTTGTTTTGTGACCTAATGTAATAGTCTATCCTTGAAAATGATCCATGTGCTGAAGAAAAGAATGTGTATTCCGTAGCCATTGGATGACACGTTCTGTAAATATCTGTTAGATCCATTTGGCCTATAGTGCAGATTAAGTCAAATGTTTCTTTGTTGAATTTCGTCTTTCCAGACAATCTTCCGATCTGATCTGTCCAATGCTGCAAGTGGAGTGTTGAAGTCTCCAGCTATTATTGTATTGGGGCTCTACAATCAACTGGTGGCAAAGCCATCCAGGCCTGTGAACTTCCTTTTAGGGTGGTGAGGTTCTCCAGGTTCCAGGTGGGTCCAGAGGTGCCGCAATCAGGGACTCGAGTGAAAAACCTTAGAAGTCTACTTGGTGTTCTACTGTACTGTGGCTGAGCTGGTACTCACACCACAGGTCACAGTTTTTCCCACTCTTTCCTCCCTTTTCCAAAGTCAGAGGAGCCCTGCTCCATAGCCCCTGCCCCCTACGCCACAAAGCACTGCCAGACTACTACTGATGTTCCCGTAAGGCCCAAGGGCCCTTCAGTCAGCTTGTGCTGACTGCTGCCTGGCCTGGACTCATCCTTCATGGCAGTGGGCTCTTCTCTGGCCCAGGGAGGTCCAAAAATGCCATCTAAGAGTGAAGTCCTGGAATCGGGGGCCCCAAGAACCTGGTTAGTGCTCTACCCGCCTGTGACTGTGCTGGTACTTAAAGTGCAAGACGAAGTTCCCTTTACTTTTTTTCCCTCTGCACCTGAAATTGATTTTGCTGTAAGGAGTAAGGTAGTTCTTCAACTCTAAGTGCCCTCCCCACCCCCTTTAATTTGCTGCCTTTTGTTGTACACCAGTTTATTGATTGGTAGGTCCATTCTTTCACCAAGGATTTAAAACGCCATTTTTATCACCTAACGCATACTTAAATTTATTTTGAACTATTCTTTTTCAGAGGTGTTTTTCATAAAATAAGTTTTTGTTATTATTGTCATTGTTATTTTATCATGTCCCCCAGCCTGCACCTGTGGTTGTTTTGATCGGGATTGGATCCCAGTCCTTCTGCTTCAGAGTCCAGTAGTCCTAGACCAAATTAGCTTGAAATTTAAAAAGGGCATCTGAAGAAGAAGTAAAATTATGATTAGAGCAGGATTGGATGTCTGAACCCAGAAATAACCAAATGATTCACATTTATTGGAAATATACTATCATATTTTATTGAACTTAAGATACAATTAATTATAAAACATATTTTATGTATCATTCAAAAATTATAAAATGCCAATTAATTATGTCCCCTCATTAATTGTCAGGTACATCCAACTTCAGAGATGTTAAAATGTCAAAAAATCTGTGTCTTAGAATCAATGAAATACCATAATAGTAGGATGTGTTATAAAAAAGAAACATAATAGGAAATTTGCTTATGTAGTGATTTCTTCACTCTTTTGAACTTGTTTTTCAAACATCTCATTCTGTTTTTCCTTTATTACTTCTCTGTAGTATAGGAAGGACCAATGTTTTCCTTCTCATTTTACTGATAACAATAATAGCAACACATATATAGCAGTTACCTATGAACCAGGCACTGTTCTATGTCCAGTGTCACAAAGTAAGTAACAAAATCAAGATGTGAGCCTAAGAAATTTGGCTGCAAAGTTTGTGTTGTTAATCATGCATACTCCTTGTGTAATAAAGAACCTGAGACCTGGAGAGCTTGGGAGACTTGCCATGATCCTTCAGTGGATTCTGATTCCTACACCAGGAGATTCTATACACCACCATTTGAAAGCCATAGTTGCAAGCACTATGTACCTGAATGTTTCTAAATTTTTGGTTTTGGCTCAAAAGAGCTTACAACCTGGGTCTATGGTGTTACTGGGAAGGCTGGAAGGATAGAAATGGGGGACATCTCACTCTATAGACCACATGATCTGAACCTTAAAGCCCCAGCATCTTCCAACTTCTCCTTTCTTATCTTAGCAGTATGGTGTCAGAAGTTCAAAAACTTTGTACGCAAAAAAGAAGTTATTGGCTAAAAGTACATATCCCTTAGTTTTTGTGTTGTTTAAAAATTTTCGCCTTGCTTAGAATAAGATATTGCCAGTTAAGCATGAGTTCATTGCAGTGACTTTGGTTTTCTCTCCTGGGGCTCTCACTTTGGCTGACACCAGGCAGAATCACTGATGATGGCAGCTCTCTGAGACAGGCCCTTGTACAGAATCATGCAGAACTGACTTCTGTTGACCATAAGAGGATAGTCCTTACAGGTGAGAGATACAGCTTCTTTCCTTGGAGTTAACCATGGTTATTATCTTCATGTCTGAGTGTGAACCTTTTGTGTGGGGTAGATAATTTGCATTTATCTGGAACAAATGGCTTTCTGAAGTATCAGCTGATCTAATCTTTTGAAGTCATTTCCCTCTGCAGAGCACCCAAGGGCATGTATATGAGTGATTTGTGGGTCTTCCCGATGCTTTTTTGGGGTAAAGGACATTCCAGATGGTGTGAGGCGGCAGCAATTGCTTTTGGATCTTTTCCTGGAATTATGGCACCAACCTGGTTAAATGAGAATCAGGCAGCCTTTCTCTTTGTCCAGGCCACAGGGACATACTTCCTTTGTTCTACGATAAGCGTGGATCAACAATTTTCTCCAATGCTTTTACAGTAGTAGGTGTCAAGGAGTACGAGTCTACTGTGCTCTCATCCCTGGAAGCCCAAGATGTAAGTAGTGAAAATGGAGTTTAACTCCCAGACAGTTCAGCCAAAACCAGCCCCTACCTAGGTTCATGCATTAAACCCCATTGCAAGGGCTTTTACTCCCCATTTTTTCTCAGAGTCTAATCGGCTGAGAATTTGGAAACATACTGCTAAAGTGAGCATTGAGGAGGGCACTTCGTAAGCATGCTGTAAGGGCTTCTGCTTGGCCATCAAAGAGAAGGGAAATCTGCTGACTCCTACTAATGAGAATTTTCTGCAGTCTCATATGTTAAACCTTAACTAACTATCCCTAGGAAAAGCTGCTCCCCAAACTCATTAACTAATTAAACAATTCCAAATAGAGAGTTACCCATGCTGCATTATATTGCTGAAGTCACTGGTGTTCTTCCCCAGGTTTATAGTGATTTCTTAACAAAACCCAAGGATGCCTGGATCCTGGATTGTTGATCATTGATCTGCCTATGAGCCATGCCACTGGTGTGGCTACTGATTCATGCCAGTGGTTTGATGGGCCCCCAGAGTTTGCCCTCTGGAAGCTGACAGCCAGGCCTCTAGGGATCCCTGAGGGTTTCCCTAGCGTCCTCTTTTTTAGCAGCATCATGACAAAGGAAACTGGGTTGGCCTCTTTCAGCACGAGGGAGCCTTTGCTCTCAGCTGTGATTAAGAAAGCAGTGCTTCTCCGGATGGGGAATTTTTCCTTTGTTTCGCTTTTATTGAGGATCCCCTACCCTGAGGTGTTTTAAATTAAATAGCTAGATTCTGAAAATGTTAATTACTGCAATGTATTGGAGAACTTGATATCGGGATTCATTTTCCTTTGAAATACCACAAATACTAAACCCACATTGCCTCTATTTGTGCTGGGCAAATGGTGACTCTAATTCAGTCAGTTTCGGTTGTGGTTATAGGGCCTGGTTAGGGTCCTGAGGTACTCTCTGCAATGTGTAGTTTTTACCCTAATTCCAGATTTGGTGGCTTGGCCTTTGCTATACATTTGTAGCAGAGGCACACTGGTTGCATTTGTAGCTGAGAGAGGCAGTGTTAACTAGTGGTTAAGGGCTGGGCTTTGGGCATAGACGGACCCTGCTTCTCCCTTACTGTCTCTGTGAATTGGGGCAAATACCTTTACTTCTCCGAGTTTTGTATTTTCATTTGTAAAATAAGAAAATAAAAATACAGGTCCAAAATTGCTTTCTGAACACTTAGGGCAAAATGTATTTTAGAATTGAGATTCTTTCAGATTTTAGATAAATGAAATAGCACATATGCCCTATTTTACATTAAACCACCAGCAAATGTGAGGTCTGGGTGGTATCCTGTAACCTATTAATACTTCTGCAGCAAAATGACAATTCATGCTAAATAAAGATTAGGAATAGGCTCACAGCAATTCAAATTCAGGTCAGATTTTACTGCCAAGTGAGTTTGTGGCAACACTTATCTAAAAAGTAAATGGTTTTCAGGGCTTTTTGGATTTTGGAATTGTAGATAAGGGATAGCAGATCTGTATTTACTTATATTCTTCTTAAATAAGGTATGTGTGAAGTACTTATTACAAGGGTTTTTACACACTAATTGCCCAATAAAAGTTAGCTACCATTGAGATTCTTATTCCCTTGCTAGAACCCACTTCCTTAGTGTTTATCTCTGAGTCTTCTGGCTGGTCATTTTGTCTCTGAGTTAGCTGTAAAAATGTATCATCTACACATGTATGCAGATGAGAGAACTTTTACTAGCTCTGCCTTGGAAAGTGGTTCTTCTGTTCTACTAATTCTAGAAACCATCACAGTCCAGTAGAACATTTTGCAATGATGGAAATGGGCTGCCCAATATGGCAGCCATTAGCCGTCTATGGCTGTTAAGCACTTAAAATGTGGCCAATGTAATTGAGAAATTAAATTTTAAATTCATTTAATTTTAGTTAATTAATTTAAATTTAAATTAAAATAGCCACATGGGGATAGTGACCACTGTGTATTAGGCAGTGCAGGTCTAGACCTGAACATAGCGTCAAATGCTGAAATGACTTTGTCCTCTTTAGATGCAAGATTCTTTATCCTTAAGCTGCTGAAGCTGGGAAGAATTGCTCTTTCACTTGTTTATTTACCAAGTATTCTGTGAGTTTCTACTACGTGCTTTCTACTCTGTGTTAGGCACTGGGGATAGAGAACAAGGTTTCTGCACCCGAGGAGAACATACATACATTAGCATATGTAAGCCTACATTTAAAAACGTAAATACGCTGCGATGAGTCCAATGATAGAGATATTGGATTGCTGTGGGAGCACAGAGTGGGGACACACAAACAGTGTGGGGAAAGGTCAGAGAAAACTTCATTGAGAAGGAAAGAAGTTTTTTGTAGCTCTTTGTACAAGCAGCGTGAGTTAGCCAAGGGAGAGTAAGAGGAAGAAGGAACTATAAGGCAGAATGAGAGAAGACATGGAAATGAGACCTAGTGTGGTGATCTGGTAAGCTATCAGCTCTTGACGTGGCTAGAGTGGCAGGAGTTGGGGCTGGAGTGTGAATGGAGCTGAGAACGTGGAGGGCCTTGCTTGCTGCTGAGTTCCTGCAGGCAATACTCAGAGCCAAAGCAAACCTGAAAAGTAGGGATTCACATTGTCACTGTTCTAGTCAGTATTTAGTTAGGAAAATGGAAGACATTTTAAGTATTTCAAGATGGAAGAGGTTTCATGTGGGGGATTGGAGGTCTATGTAAAGATTGGAGTCTGGGGACCAAAGGTGAGAATGCTTTCAAGAAATGTAAATTTCAGGGATTGCTGGAAACCACCAGCTATGGTCTGGGCTGCCTGTAGCCTTGTAAATCATGGGCAAAAGTCCACATCTGCTGTCTGCTAGCTTCCAGGGCCTATGTGTCTGCTGAAGCTGGAGAAGATGCTTTTCTTCTCTTTTGTCTTCTAAAGCTTACGTCAATTTCTTTCAGTGGTGGAATTTAGCCAGGGAATCTGTGAATTGTAGTACTCGGGCTTTCTGTTCTTGAGGTTCAGAGAAGAGCCTAGAAGAGCAGGATAGTACTGAGTAATGACAAACAGTATAAGACATCACCATTTTCTTCAGTGCCTTAGACTAGTAATATCGGCTATAGGTGAAGTGACCACAGAATTTATTATACAAACCAGGTCATTTTTAAAAACAAAAGGGGCTATAAAATTAGTTAATAGGTATTAGTTAATACAAAGAAGTATTATCCCAGGCAAATGGAAATGTATGGTTACCCTAGATTATGGCATCATTAAGAAATGCTTACTTTTTTTTTTTTCTAAAATAAGAGGGAAATAGAAGAGACAACAAGAGAATAATGTTAATAATTGTCAAATCTGGATGATAGATATGTGGGGTTTTATTATACTAGTCTATCTACTGTTGTGTTTGAAATTCTCATAATAAAATTTAAATAAGAAGTACCTGAAATTGAAATTAATTTTTTTAATTTTTAATTTTGTGTGTGTATATATATATATAAATTTATATATATATAACTTTTTAAAAATTTCACACTGTGTGTGTGTGTGTGTGTGTGTGTGTGTATCCAATTCAGATGATGGTGTTTTAAAGGAAAATATATACTATGTGGTCTTTAATACTCTGAGGATAAAGTATTGTAACCAGGAAGGGGAGGGAAGTTTCAGGTTTGGCCCTTGGGGCTGTTGGACACCACACCTGAATTCTGTTTATTGTTGGTCAATAGGTCTTTGGGGGCTTTGATAATTAGTCTAGAAGCTAGAATTGCAATAAAATTAGCCCCTGAGATGATTTACCACACTCTTGACATCTAGAAAGTGCTCAGTGAAGACTTATTCAGTCAATGAAAGAGAAATAGTGGTGTGTTTTTCCTTTGTAGGAAGTGAGTTTAAACTCAAATGACAGCTGGCAAGGCTGGGAAAAGTCTGGAAAGATAGCTATCTAGATGTCAGGGACCTTGGCTGTTTTTTGGAACACAAAGGGGCTGATTGCGTCATACTCACTTGATTTTCCTTTTTTTTTTTTTTTAATCCAGTTAAGCTCTTAACTCTGCTTTTGAAAAAATAAATTTATTGTGAGTTCAGTAGAGCTCTGATTGTTGTTTCTCCAGCATGGAAGCAGATGTGCATTTGGAGCATGCTGGTTTGGGGGACCCACCAACCATCAGAAGGAACCGAATGTGAAATGAGCAGGGATTGTTGGCTCCCCTTCTCAATGATGCTTTGTGATCTAAGAGGTGTTTTCTGTTTTCAGCAATGTGCTGCAGAATGGTCTGTAACAGTCTGTTGCAATTTTCTCCCTAAATCTCCCATGTTTCTGCCAATAGTGAATTAGACTGTCATTAACTTCACAGATGTGCTTTGATCCCAATATGGCTTGTCTCCTGGCAAGGAGACATCTGAACCATTGACGCAGATTTTCTAAACCTGGAGGATGAAGCACAATATAGTGGAAGCAACACGGAAGAGGAGCCTGAAGCCTTGGGTTCAAGTCACATCTCTGTAGTTAATTAACTATGTCATCTTGGGTGAGGCATGAAATTCTCATTGTCTCAGTTCTCTGGTCTGTAAAAGGAGATTGGATTGATTCCTAAGTTCCTTTAAGATTCTCTCATATTGAATAGGAAAACTCTTCAAGTTTAGGAATAGATGCTATCTTGCTTTTGGGGTTTTGGTTTTCTGAACAGAAAATCCACAGTGCTTTCCAGGGATAGCCATTGATCCTATTTGGTTACTAGCTCCCTACTCCCTACTCTGCTGCCTGTAAAAGGGTACAACAACTGCCTAGGTTTGATGATATATATTCTGGGCATCTCTGTCCTTCAAAGGCCAACTTGTTTAAAGGAGGAAAAAGAAGTTAAAGAATCATGAATTTCAGAGCTGATTAACCATTATCTAGGGAGTCTTAACCATTATCTAGGGACTTTGAGTCTAAATCCCCTACCTTACAGATTAGGAACTTGAGGACCAGAGAGGGTAGGTTGCTTGCCCAAGGCCACAGTGACAGAGCTAGACCCAACTTCAGCTTACCTGCTTTTGGGCCATAATTCCAACACTCAGTCTTGTCAGAAGACTGGACCTTGGTCAATGGAAAGATCCTTAGTGATTTTAATTTCACGTGGATCAGTAGAAGTTTTGATAGCAATATCATGACATGTTAAGTTGGAGTAGAGGTGCCTCTTCAGCTTCAGGAAAAGTGTGGCAGTGGGCTTGGAAGCTCTGGGGTCAAGTTCTGGCTCTATGGTGTGCTAAGCCAAGCAACTCATTTACTGGTATGAGCCTCTGACTCCTCATCTGTCAAATGGAGATGGTAATAATACTTTCATTGCCTACATCTCAGGCCTTTCATGCTGAGCTTGTGCATTTATGACAACTCTGACAACCAAATAGATTTATACAAAGGATAACATCAAATAACAACAATTACTCATTGAATATTTCTCATGTGTCAAGTGCTGTTTAGGCACCTTGGATACATTTGTTCATCCAATCCTCAAACAATGCCATTAGGCAAGTTCTATAAATGAGGAAACTGAACTTACCTAATACAACAAAGATTGTTCATCTAATAAAGTGAGCACTGGATTCACGCTAAGACAACCAGAGTATGTGCTCTGAACCACACACTAGAATGTGAAAGACCTTATCACCAAGCTTTCTTCCAGTGGTTTTGTGATACCTCTCTCTGATTCCTATGCATGCTAGTCTGGATGATGCTGGGAGAAATGTGTGTATGATGGATACCAATCCAAACAACCCATTTCATAGAGGGTGATGAGTGTAATACTCTGCCCACAGTGCCTACTCTGCCCCAGAACCAGGGAGTGTGGATGACTAATTCTGGCAACAGTGATTGTTGAAACCAACCCCTAAACCACTCACCACCACTCTACCCTGCCCCACTCATCTCTGGGCAGGTTGCTCAGCATCTCAGTAAAATGATCAGTGTCTCCCATGAATAGCCAGAGACATATTTGGAAGGAGAATAGAAGCCATAGGCCTTCTGTATTGTCTCAGAGCAGTAGAAAACATATATGGAATCAGTTCTTGGGAAAAAGGGGTCATACTGATATCTTTTTATCTCTAGTTATCCCTACCCATCTATTTCTTTCTTTCTATCTATCTATCTATCTATCTATCTATCTATCTATCTATCTATTATCTATCATATGAGCCTTTAAAGTACATTTGAATTTGACTCATAAGGGGCTCATTTAGAAGGTTTTGATTTCCAGTTCTTCCCTCCTGTCCAACCTGCTTTAGGCTGTAAAATGTACCAAAGAGTCTTTGAAGTGCATGTCTTAGTGAGGTGAAAAGAGGAGGAGAGACAATTCACAACTGGCCACTATTAGTCCAGCTGAGTGTTGGGCCACAGTGAGGGATGGGGCATCTCTCCCAGGAGGGCCACCTGCCTCTAACACCCTTCCTTTTGCATACATCTTGGAATGCCAGGAGAAAGTGTGCAAAGAAAATGGAGTTATTTGGATATTCCTAAGTTTCAAATTTGTTTTAATGAACATCAAGCCAGATGATAGGGGAAACATCTAAAATGCTTGTATATAAGAGATAAACTTATGTGTCTATATGTGTGTATATGTATATGTGCTTTTACATATGCACACATGTGTATAGGTGTGTGTGCAGCAGACACGTATGGTCATGTTATCTCCTTATTTGTTTAAAATATTTTAAATATTAATTATATTATTTTAAATTACAGAATAATACATACTTGAAAAATGCAGAATAACAATAGAAAAAAATTATTCCTATACCTCAAAGTAGCCACTGTTCAGATTTTGAGGCATCCTTCAGTCTCTCTTGTTTTTTCAATAAAAGCAAGTCATAATGTACATAATTTAAAAAGTCAGATAGTCATACAAGACTTATGATTAAAAGCAGCAAATTCCCACTCCAGGCCTATAGTCACGTTTTCCAGAGAAAACTGCTTTCAACTGTTTAACTGTCATTGCTGGTATTTATTACCATATTGATGAATAATACATTAGGGGCTATTTTTGATTTACCAATGTAGACATTACCTGCTGACTTCCTACTAATGTAAGATTTAAGTCTCTTAGAGCCTTTGTACTCTCATACACACTTGAACACACTCACAACTGCACACATTTCCTCTCCCACAAGCATCTCAATACAGTTATAACAAAGCTTTCAATTAAATCAAGAGTATTATAAAGAAAAATGTATGTATAATTTAAATCAATTTTATGTATTTACTTTGATCCTAATATTTTGTTTTAAATTTAATTTTAATTTAAAATAGGTAAAAATTTATTTTAAATCAACACTATAAATAAAATAATGTTTATGTTATTTTGACCACGTAAATATTGTATATCGCTAACCCAAATGATGTGTTAGTTGTATTTCAGTTATATTTTCCTTTCTGGTACCATTTCCTAGAATTAATACTTTCTTTTTTTTAGACGGAGTCTCGCTCTGTCGCCTAGGCTGGAGTGCAGTGGCGTGATCTTGGCTCACTGCAACCTCCGCCTCCCGGGTTTAAGCAATTCTCTGCCTCAGCCTCCCTGGTAGCTGGGACTACAGGTGCCCACCACCATGCCTGGCTAATTTTTGTATTTTTAGTAGAGATGGGGTTTCACCATCTTGGCCAGGCTGATCTTGAACTCCTGACCTCGTGATCCACCCGCCTTGGCCTCCCAAAGTGCTGGGATTACAGGCATGAGCCACCGTGCCCGGCCACTTATTTCAAACACAGTAGGTGATGTATCAGTTCCATTTTTCCCTCCCTGGAGACATACAACGTGGAGGGCTCTGTGCCCCTGCTCCTTCTGGGCTGGTGGCCCCCCGGCCTTGTCCTGAGACCTCTTAAGTTTTCTTTTGTGTTGGAGCCTCTGCTTCCTGAATCTGCTACCATTTTCTTTTGTGGTTTTCTACCTGTTTTCCATGAATACATCCTCTGTAAGTTTCCTGAGAAAGGATGCATGGGAGCTAACTAGTTGAGACTATATATCATTCTGGGTCTAGCCAGGAGACAGGAACCACATCAGTATTTCAAACAGGAAAAATTTAATATAAAGAAATATTACCAAGTAAAAGATGCCTAACTGAAAAAGGGATAACAGAGCTAAAGAGTATAGAGAGGAGCTGCTACATCTAGGGCTGAGGGTGAGCACCCAAGGAAGGAATGAATTTGGAAGGGTACTCCCCTCTCCAAGGCTCAGATTGAGATCTCATGGGAGACAAGGCTGTGGCCTGGCCTGCTGGTGGCAGAGAAGTTTACTGGGTGCCATGGGTTGCAGCTGGTGCCTAGGATGCTATCTACTGGGATGCTGAGAAAACTTGCTGAAGGGTAAGTGCCAGTGGGTCTTCTGTATGCTCCCCTCAATCCTGTCATAGAAAGAGGCACCTTGGAATCAAGAAGGGAAGGCCTTTCCTTTACTAGAGCTTTGATGTCTTGCTATAGCTTTGATGTAAATTTCCTGCAGAATTTTGAAGGCGTTTCTTTATTGTCTTTACTTCTCGTGTTGTTGTTGAGAAGTCTAATGTCATTCTCAGTTTTAATTCTTTTACATGCTCTTTCCCCCTTCTATAAAGTATTTTAATATTGTCTTCAGTATTCTAATAGTTCATGACGATGTGATTTAATGAGTTCATTTTCATTGATTTTGTCAAACATGCAGCAGGCTCTTTCAGTATGAAAATTGGATCTTTTTGTCTGGTAATTTTTTCTTTATTACTTATTTGATAGTTTCTTTCTTCCATTTTCCCTGTTCTCTCTTTCTGTTGCTTCATTATTTTACTGTTGTGCATCCAAACCCAATTCTCTAATTTTTTTGGCTGTCCTTTTCCACTTTTCGTCTTTGTTCTGCTTTCTACAAGATTTCCTTAAATGGATCTTCCACCCCTTCTACTGAATTTTTAAATTTTCTACTGTTATTTTTCACTTTCAGGAGCTTGCATTTATTGTTTGATTGTACCTCTCTTATATGTGGGATGGAATATATCTTGCTTCTCTGGGGATATCAATTACAGTTTTGTTTTCAGTTTTTTTCTGCTCCTCATATTGTCTGCTTCTTTGAGTTCCTGTTATTGTGTTTATTTGTATTAACTGTGTTTTCCACTTTAGAGGCTTTCCTTACTCGTTGGGTGTTTTTGGTGTCCAGTCACACTCGGGAATGAGTCAGTACCAAGTTGATTGGTTGCTTGGTGTGTTTATAGTTTTTGTTTGTTTTTGGTCAACTGATGGGTTTTGCTTTAGAATGGTCAGAAAGATCTGACCATTTTGTTGGGGAAATGCCAACTGCTGGTAAATATTGGTCTTATACATGGGTAAGTTTCTCTAGAGAGGAGTCCATCAATCTTTTGCTGGAGGTTATGGTGGTGTGGGACTGATGGCCAGCATTCTTACAGAAAAGTGGTGAAAGGGACTTTTATTTATTATTATGTTTCTGAGTCTGGGTTCTCTCTGAGGAAATTTCTTCAGAGGTTGGGGAGAGATAGTTGTCTCAATGCAGAGGATAATGGGGAAAATCTGGGAGTCTAACTTCTATTTAACGTTTTTGTGTGTGTGTGTGTGTGCAACATAGAGACTCTTTCCTTTCGCAGCTCTGCAGAGGAAACTGACTTACTTCCGAGAAATCCTAATGAGGAAAATGGGGCAGAACTGTCTTAACTGTGGTGGTGGAGCTATGTGAAGGGCACCCATCAGAGAGCCAGTCACATTTACTCCACAGGTAATACTCAAGATCTTCTGGAGAGCCCGTAACCAACCGTGATTGTTTTCTTAAATACCTTAGCTGCCCTACTGCATAATTTAGTAGGGCTGGTCCAACTTTGCCTCTTTACCAACTGCCAGCTGTCAGTTTATCTCCCTCAAATGTGCAAACAAGATCCACCATTTCTAGGCTCCATGTAGTATTTTTTCTCTCCTCTCTTTCTTTTATAATTTCTGTTTTTGCTTTTATTTTTGATGTAGTTTAGCTCCTAAATGTAAAGTGTATCACATAACTTAATGCCTCTGAGTTATTCCATGACACTCCTCTTGTATCCTTCTCCATCATTTCTCAGTCTGATTTCTCAGTCAATTCCTCTATCCTCTCAAAATTTCCAAAAATGTGTTGACATCTCTTACCCATTGTTGTCTTTTCCCTTTCACTTTTTTCTTGCGAATGTATTCCTTTTATATTTTTAGCTTGATTTGAGGAAGGTACAGAAATAAATTCATGTGTTTATTGGAAATGCTTTAGCACATCTATGTATTATGTAAAAACTAAATGTCAGCTACTGTCCCTGTCGAAATTAACAAACTTGTACAGATAAAGCTAAACAAAAACTCAACTTGTGAATGTACTAAGTATTTTTCCTTTGAGTGAATTTTAATGGATTTCATTGTCTCAGAGTTGGATTCACATGGTTAGGTGTTAAAGGTGGTTGCTGTAACACCGTTAATTGGTTTGTGCAAATAATGAAATTACTGCTAGAGACAAGAGTTGATTCTGAGACCAGGTTCCTTCTTAGTGGATTGAGAACACGAAGCTACCCACCCAAGTGATTCAAATGTGAAGCAACTATGCCCAATACTAGGCAAATAAAATCAATATCTATAAGGGTGAAATTCAGGTGTCAGTATTAAAAAATATACCTAAGTCATTCCAATGAACTGGTAGGTTTGATCATCATTGGTCTATCTAAAGAGTGGATTATAGCTCAAATGACATGGTTTTAAGCATTGGTTCTCAAATTTTAGTTGATATAGGTATTGCATGGACAGTTCTACTTCCCTGATATTTGGATTTAGTAACTGTAGGACTGGACTTCGCATTACAACAAATTTCTAGGTGATTCTGATGAAGGTGGTTCATAGGCCCTTCTTTAACGAAAACTGATTTAGGATTTTCCAGGAAGACTATCACAGTCTCTTCAGATATCTCTTTATCCTGATATTCAGATTCTTGAACTTTCATATTTAGAAATTTATTCTATGAATTTGATTCTGTTGGACTATAGATATTTTCCCAAGAGTAGATGCTTATTCTACTCATACTCATCCATCATCCCTAAAGAGAAGCTTGTTCCCCATGATTAGGTTATATAGTTTCCTACATGCTCTCTCTTACGTTTTTGTTTTGTTTTATTTCTAAAAGTGTAGCATTTTTACTCTCCGAGAACACTGTGAACTTACTAAGTGTAGGAACTGTAACTTCTTTATAAGCCATTATGCTACCTGATACATAGTAGGTGCTTAGTGAATATTTGTTTATATCTGTCATTCACTGTTTAGTAAGAACTTGGATTTATCAGTGCCCTTCTAAAAGTAAAATTTGCTAAAACGAAACTTAGGGAGTAAAATGGCAATGCCGTGTAACTTGAGGAGGGAGACAGGAGGGCTCACTAGAAAGAAAGACACAGAAAAGGGATGCTAGAGAGAGTGGGTGAGCCTTTCTACTTTATAATTTTTCCTCCAATCTGACCATGTAAGAAAGTCAGGGTTGTCTTACTCTGAGGAGAGGAAGAAGCAGCATGCTAGTAGTCAGCTAAAGCATAATTAGTCTTAGCTCAAAATGTATCAACCTCTCTTGGTAACTCACTTGGATGGATTCCAAGTAGCATCTCCCTGCAAATACCATAGCCCACTATCCACCTTCAGGCAAGGATAAGGCAAAGCAGCTATATCTTTGTTTCACAAAGGTGATTGCTGCCCAGTGGCATTGAGATCACAGCTGGTTTGTTGTGTGGTAGGTATAGTGGACTAGACCCCAAGACTCCTTATCAGAGCAGTCCTTTACTAACAACTTGTTTCTTCTGCAGTTCTGTTGAATATTGATTAATCAGGCCACATACACAAGTTTTAAATCAATCACTCATGGGGTTAGACTTTACTACATGTAAAGCTTATCCAGATCTTAGATCTTTTTTTCTCAGAGAAGTCCCTCCCAAGGAACAGAAGCTTGAGGCAATGTGAGAGAGCAATGCATTTGAAGATTACAGATAACATCATTTTGTCTTCACAAATCTCTACATGTTAGTTATGAGATAACAGGAGTGTTCTTTCAGTTTACTTCTATTTGATTAATCTCTCCGTCCTCAGGACCAGGGACATAAAAGACACTCAATCAATGTTTAGTGAATTAATGTGTACTTTTTAAACATAAGATATGTTCTGGAAAGGTAAATAAATCAAACTTTGTAAATGGAATATCATTTAATAAGAAGCTCATGTTGCAATTTCATTCTGATTTTCTCTTTATCTCTGATTGCTGATTGGAGACAGTTAATGCTTCCCACATATTCCTTGTATATTAGTCTGTTCTCACACTGCTAAGAAAGACATACCCAGACTGGGTAATTTATAAAGGAAAGAGGTTTAATTGACTCACAGTTCCACATGGCTGAGGAAGCCTCACAATCATGGCAGAAGGTGAATGAGGAGCAACATCCTGTCTTACTTGTCAGCAGCCAAGACAGCTAATGCAGGGGAACTCCCATTTATAAAACCATCAGATCTTGTGAGAATTATTCACTACTACAAGAATAGTATGGGGGAACCACTCCCATGATTCACTTATCTCCATCTAGCTCCGCTCTTGACATGTGGGGATTATTACAACTCAAGGTGAGATTTGGGTGGGGACACAGCCAAACCATATCACCTTGTATTCTTCTATATGTCTCAGCCCCCCTAGCTTTAATATGAGGCCAGATAAACAGTCCTAGCCAGTGGGATGTCAGCAGAAGTGATAGATGCCACTTCTTGTCTGAGACAATTATGAGCTGGTGTTAATTCTCCATGTTCTCTCCCAATTTGGGTAGAGGGTTGAGAAACATCAGCTGAGAAGAACCCTGAGATGGTAGAGTTTCACAGTGAAATATAATGAAAATAGCTTGGTTCTCTGAGTCACTGTTGGAAGAGAAGTAGCAAGGAGAGCTGCCTCACTTGCCTCAAATTGTGATATGAGCAAGAAATAAATCAGCAGTGTGTTAAACAATGGAGATTTTAGGAACTATTTGTTATTATAGCAGAACCTAGCTTATACTGACTAATAAATACTTCGTTTATGGTGGGTTTATTCTTATGAACATGTCTAAAAGAGAATATAACTAACACCTGTGTTTCTCAAACTTGAGAAAGTATGAAACCCTTTCAAGAGAAATAAAATGTCTCTTGGGACACTTAATTTAGTATATTTTTAAGGTAAGTATATATTTGAAACTTGGTAAAAACTGTACGTTTATAGGTTTTATGTAACTATGATTTCTATATGATTTTTAAAAAATCATATAGAAAAACAAAATTAATGCAATTTGTGATTGATAATATTTTGTTGAAATAAAATCATGTGCATTTTGTTTAGTAGTTGAAAAATACAATGTCAAATTCAATTCTATGTTCAGTTTATTTCTCTGTTTTGACTTCAGTGACTGTAAGCAGAAAAAGCTTGGTTGCATAAGGATGCTGTAGATAGAAAATGGCTTAGAAAACTTCAGGCCCTTGTTTGTTAGTTCAAGATAATAGGACCTTTCTTTTAGCCCAAACCCTGCCTTAGAGCAGTCCTCAAGTGTGCATTTCAATGAGGTGTCTCCTAATCACGCTGTCAGCTATCTCATTCATTGGAGAGAAAAGTTAGCACTGAATTATTAGTTAAACCTGCATGAAGTGTGTCTCTAATCCAATTATTGCTTGAATTAGGGGAGAAAAAGTGTTTCTTGTTCATTTGTTACCATGCCTAGTACTGATGAGCATTTCTCAGTGATTCACAGGAAGGTCAAGATCCACCTAGTGAATCTGCTTGCAATGGATTCCAGAATAAGGCTTTTCCAAATTGGGCATGCTCAACAACCCATCACCTTCCTGGTAAAACAGAACAAAATGTCAAAATTCTCATAAATAACTCTTTTGGACCCTTGAGAACATGGTCACAGAACTAAGAGTTTATGGACTTCTCATTGACATAACTTGAGTTTGGGCTTTTGGAGTTCAAAAAGTTTGGGCTTTCGAAGTCAGACAAACCTGAATTCAAATCTTAAGTGAGCCATGTAACCTTGGGCAAGTTACTTCTCCTGACTGAGTCCCTCTTTATTTGCTATAATGTAGACATACTAATACATATTATGCAGTATCATGATGATTAAATGAGATACACACGTTCAGCACATGGCATATGGAGTCATTCAATAAATGGAAGCTGTAATGACTACCCTTGCTAGTTAATTAGTTTGGTTAATTTTCTCCTGAGTATATCTGGGTGGATCAATCTGCTCGTCATTTTGTTTTCATCCTCTTACATCCCGAGGTGGTTCTTGAGGCTTGAAGGAAAAATGATATCCATCTGCATGCACAGTGTTGCCCTTAAAGATGATCCTGCTTATGTCTCAGTGGTATAATCTCCTGACCAGATGCTTTACCAAATAGTGGACTGGTGAAATGGAAATTACATGGAAGGATAAGATTGAAAAATATAGATGGTTGTTAAGAAAAATGAATTATTTAACATTTGAAGGTATTGTTAGAAACTGTTTCAGGAGTCTATTTTCTTGTTATTGAAGAACCGAAGTGTATATACAGTATTTTTTTCTCTCTCCATTTTTTGGGGAGTACTTAGCTATCACTGTGGTAATCAACACTCGATATTTTCCTATTTTGTCATAGCTACCTTCATCCCAGGGAGTTCTAAAGAGTAGTCTTTGGTTTACAAACTCTGATTTTAGAGTCAGTATGAACAAGGAAGCTTTGTGGTTCTATCCCCCACTAGTGCTATGATTCTACTTTTATGAGAGTTTCAATTTGGAGTTTTTAATACACCTAAATCTGCAAACGGGTAAGAGAAAGGAAGAAATCATGAGAAGCTCATATATTCTACCATCAGTTCCTTGTTTAGACTCCCAGAAAGGTTACTCTGCATACTGGTAGCTACTCTCCCTAAGAATACAAGCTTATGACCTGAATTTCTTTATTTTACTTCAAGGAATTTCATTTAGTTGAACAAATAGAGATTTGTGAGGGCTATTCAATTTTATCTTCTAAACAATGCCGCAAGGCTTTTGAGAATGTTGGAAGCATTAACATTTTACCATGAACTAATTCTTTTTGGTTACTTTACTCTGAACACCTAGCTTGGTTCCCTTGTCTCCGAAGGGCTTATTATTTGGAGTGATGGCAAGATATCTAAAGGGGTTTGGATCATGAAGCACAATGAGAGTTGAACAGACCTGGTCAGATTCCTATATGGGAAGCTTAGGGCAGCTTGAGGGTCAGGGGCCCCAGAGGAGAGGGACACCAGTAAGGAATGGCATACAGGTAAGTGAAAGATGTCAGAGATACACCTTTGATCAATAACAAACTGTCTCTTCTAACATTTGCTTAAAGTTATCCCTCATACCAAGACAGGGAGGATGGGAAAAGGTAGGAAAGATAAAACTCTTTAGCTTTTATTCTTCAGGAATTTTTTATACCTTGTCACACTCTTCTCTGAGAGGTGACCTTCAGCCAATCAACATCTTGACTTTTCATTCTCTCACCTGTAAAATGGGTTGAAAGTTTCTGCTGTGCAATGAATAGGAAGGCTGCAAAGATGAAATGTGAAACAGATCCAAAGAGCTGTCACCATCAACAACACCAAGGAGTTGTCTGGTGGTAGACAATGGACCACATAGAAAACTAGCTTTTTCTTGCCGCTAGCAAGGAATGCTGAGAAATGCATATTTAATTGGCATGGCTGTAGGAGAAAACAGCGTCCTTCCTGTTCAGTCCAATCCTCATTTGTAAGGTAAAACCCTTTTATGGACAAGCATTTTTATGGTTTCCCTTCGAGGAACAGAGAGAGAGCTGAGTCTTTACTAACATTTTTGCTTTGTTTTCTTTTCTTTGGAAAACGGGTAAATTCCCCCAGTCGCTTTCAAGTTTTTTTTAGTTCCTGCTGAGCACCTGGGTGTAGCTGTTGAGCAAATCAAGCTTGATGTGTTGAGACTTGAAAGCCTGCTTACACTGAGCTGAGGATTATCTTGGGCATAGCAGCATGCCTCACCTGCAGGTGTTTACGGAGACAGGGTTGTGTACTGCTTTAGATTGAGTATGGGTCTTGAGAGGGTCTGAATTCTATTCCTGCCTCTACTCTTGCTTCCTATGTGATCTTAGGCAGGCATCTTATCCTCTACTTGCCTCTATTTTTTCATCTGCAAAATGGGAATATTTTTACTTTCTTCATGAGACAGTTATGGTAATTAAATGAGATGACTGATGAAAGAATGTAACAAAACGACTCAAACACGATGAGTACTCAATAATGTTAGCTGTTTTGAGTGTCTAAGCATTTTCTAACTTCTTAGTTGAAAGAGGCTGTGGCAGAGGAACTTGAAGCTAAAGATTTAGGATCCTTCGTCCACTGCAAAAATGGTGACAGATCTACATTAAGATGCTAAGCCCTTGCTTCTCTTGGCAACTATGTACCTGCTTGACTTTCTAGGAGAATTTGGGATGGATTTTCTGCTACTATGTTGAAATATAAGAGAAAGAGAGCAAATCCTATTAAATATAGATACTCCCCATTTTATGGGTTAAAGACAAAAGAGTGGATGGAATGCCAATATCAGAATATCCCAAGGGAGTTGGCTGAGGCTGTAAAGAATTTAGGACTTTCAAAAGGTCTTTATGTCCAGTGATACCTGAAATGTTTTTAACACAGTCCCATGCTATCTCTGCAGAAAGAAGCCACTTCTAAATGGGGATTTTGAAAAAGTATTTGTAAAAATCCAAGTAACTAGAGCAACCACCTTTCTGTACTTGACATTGGTTTGACTAATTTTCATGAATCTGTACAGATGATAAAGTCAGTTTTAATCTAATGTACTATACAAACTCAAAAGAATACATATTAACCACTTATCCCACAGCTCATTATCTGATTTCAGTGTAAAAGGATGGAGTTTATTCCATTTGGTTGGGAGCTATCTTTATCATCTGAACCCCCTTAAATGAGGTTGGATGTAGGTTTTCACCATATTTCTCAGATATGGTCACCACTTTATTAATGGAAAGAAAGGGTTCCAACGATCCTCTCCTTTGCCTGGTGCTTTCTTCCTAGTATCGAAAGGAAGCTTGGAGATCCATTTCAGGATGTGGCTTCCTCTTCCTCTTTCTTTCCTAGGTAAGGTGGATTATAGCTCCAGAACTTTTTTAGACTCTACAGAAATCACTTCCTTCTCTCTTGAGATTGTTCCCCAGTCTAATGTCACACAAAGGTTTAGATATAGCCTTTCCCCTTATAAAAAAGCCTCATATAACTCTAGGAACTTGGAGTCCTGACTTTGTGTAGTCACATGGTAGTAGGAGCTCTTATCTTCCTCCTCATATTTCCCATAGAGAAAAGTACTTCTCCATTCCCTAGCATTGGGAAAATGGGAATGAACACTTGGATATTTTTCACTCACTTGCTCCTTTGCAAGTGTTTAGTTATTTATCTGGGTTGTTGGGAGGCTGACATCCACAGAACCATATCCAAGGTAGCAGCTCAGCATGGCAGAGTGCCTCTTTCTACCTGCCCGGCTGGGGACATGTACTTCCTGTCTCCATGTAGTCATCAGATCAAATAAGTTCACTCTCTCCCTTGATTTTCTAGGAGAATTTGGGATGGATTTGTTTTCATTTCACTGAGGTATATAGGAGAGAGCAAAATCTTCTTAAATGTGGATAATTCCCATTTTATGAATTAAGTATGCATCTCCACCTACTATTGGGCCATTTGTTAGGATGGACTCTCTAACTTGATTCTCCTTATAGGCAAGTTCTAGGGGCTAGATTGGAGTCTCTGACATGGTTCTCCTTACAGACAAGTTCTAAGGGCTGGATTGGCAGGTGGAGAAGGAAGCTGCCACTTTGCTCCCCGGTTCAACCTGTGCTCTCCTATCCAGCTTCATCAGAGAGCATGGTCTTTGGGGATGATTGAGTATTTGCTTAGATATTAATAAATCAAATGCCTTGACACTGCTTTCACTCATGATCCTTGGGTAGATTGGCTCAATTGGTTGGACCCTGGAGGGAAGAGGGTGAGACTTATGTCACTACCCAACTTATCCGACAAAATCTGAATCCAGGGTAGTGTCATTCCTATCTCCTCAGCTTTACTAGCCTCCAACCAGGTGTGGACATCACCCCTCCTTCTCTCTCTTCAGGTAGGCTTTGTATACAAGAAGCTTTGCTGTTGTCCCAAGAGAATGGGTGGCCTTGGTGATTCCCACCCCACCCTCCCAAACTTGAGTTGAATCTATGGCTTAGATGGAAATACAGTTGGCTGGAAAGTGAGGGATAAAACTGTTTTTTGGAAAAGTGGCTTCTCCAGAGGCCTGTTGGGAAAAGGGAAGGGTATTGCACTCACTCTGGGAAGTGGAGCATTTCATCAGGAAATCCTGGGGCTGCCATGAGTAGCATGGGACTGGCCCTGAGGTTACCCAGTGACATGAATTCCAAGAAAGAAGGGGAAAGGTGATAGCATGTTGAAGGAGAGGGGTATGCATCCTCCCTGGGGGTTTTTCTCAGGGCTTTCACTTGAGGGACAATAGGTAATGAAGGAAAATGGCAATGGGGCTTTCCAACAAGAGCAGAGGCACAATGGTGGTAAGTATGGACACACTGGGAACATTTGGGGACCACCTCATTGGCCTGGATATAAAAGGAAATGGCAGCTTATGAGACACTCTGCTAAGCCCAACCTTTCCTAGGGAGAGACAACTGAGCACTAGAAACCACAAGAAGAAGGAGCAGCTGGTGGTGCCAAGCTCTGGAATATGGGGCTCACTGTCCCTGTGCATGATGTGTCTCCATTTAGATTAGTGTGGCCTACGGTCAGTCCCATGACAGCTGCCTTCACTGAGCAGAAACTAGAGGGAATCATGGGACGACTGGAAGGTGTGTGGTCCTGTGAGAATGAAAGCAAAGCTTCCTCCAATGCTAAGGAGGAGGGTGGCTCAGGGGAGAAACCTATGTATTTACGTTTCGTAAGGTTATAAGATCTGAAGTGAATGTCCTGGGAGCACAGGGTGAAATGGCCATTGAGTCCATACCCGGGCTATTTTTTATTAAATATTAATGTTACACATTTCTGCAGGGTTCATAGAGCAGATGTTAGGCCTGACATCATGGTGATTTAATTGACTAAGAATATTTCCTGTCATTTTTATCAATGTCTGGCTTTCCAATGTCTGTTAAATCAGAAAATATAAAACACAGGAAGGGATAATTAATACTCAGTTTCCATCCATGGTTACCTACAGATATTACCCCCTAGAGAAGTTGTAGCTTTCTCCAGAGTATTTTTTTTTTAGCAGCAGAGACAGGCTGAGCTGACCTAGTCCCCCTGCAAATTGTCCCACTGGACCTCTCGCTGGAGAACAGCCCACTCTGCAAGCGCAATTCTTTCTTTCCTGTTGGTTTTAAGAAAACAAGCATATTCTAAATAAGCTTTGCTTTCATGGTGAAAACACCCAGGGATTCTAATTTTTCTCTTTCTTTCTAAATCCTACCATACCTCCCTAAGTCATTTCCCTCAACATCCCCCTAGATTTAAAAAAAAGGAAAGAAAGAAAAAAAAAAGAAGAAAAAAGAGCTCTTCAACAGCCAAATCTTTGCTGAGGGACCTTTCTGAGTAGAATCTAAGGAAGTGGATAGAACTTATTTTGAGCAAATTCACAGTGACATAAAATGTGGCTTATGGTGATTTAGTATCAGGAAATATTTGCTAAGTAGAAAGCTCAGGAAAGAACAATTCGAAAATGATTGTTGGTCAGGTGCAACTTATAATGGGCCTATTCATTGTGAAAAAAAAAAGTCCATGGTCCCTTCCACACAAAAATTACATTATTTATGTAGAAAAAATGTTGGCTTTACGTTTATTAAATGGTTCTGACCTGCCATGCTGAGGTCTCAGTTACATCCTCAAGGGAGGGTGGCTCGTGGAGAGAGAGAGAGAGAAGGGAGAAGATATGTTGTTCCCAGCCCTGAACATTAAATCATTGCAGTAACGATTTTAGAGGAAATGAGGCAAAATTGGGCCAAATGAAAACCTGCTGGTGTGGCTTGGGAATTACCCCTGCCCACTTTGGAAAGGGCTGAACACTGTACCACAGGTGCCTGTGGGGCTGAGTTTTTTCCCTCTGCCAGGGGAATTTGCTTTCTGTTCAAAGGAGCAAGTGGGGCTCCCTTGTCTTCTCTTCATCAAGGCAAGTTGGCGCCCATCACAGGTGAAGGGTAATTAAGTCCCAGGCTGTAGAAGAGTGAGGCACTTTTTGAAAGTGATTTTTATGATGCAGACAGAAATGACACTGGTGTGGCAGAGGAGCGAGAGCCCACTGTGTTGGCTGATGTGACAGGGGAGGATATGGTGTTGGGGTCCTTGGTTGAGACTCACTGCAGCATTGTATAGGGTCTGCTTCGTGGAAGCAGGCTCAGGCCCCCTGATATGGTACAGTTAAAGGGGCGCAAAGGCTCTACCATGTGGCTGAAAGTCACACCAGTCTTTGAAGGTAGGCATGGCCTCTAAAGGGCCCTTGATAAAATACATATGTGCTTCCTTGGGTGTCACACCAATGCGCTGATGAACACTAGGATGGACTAGTTGGGAACTGTCAGTTTGGGATGTCAAGGGCAGGCCCCTGCAGTGACAGGACACAAAATTGGTAAGTTTTGATGGGTGTGAGAGGATGGAAAAAGGCCTAGACATAGATCTTTTTATGGGGTGTCCCAGAGTCAAGTCCAGGTTGAAGGTGCAGTAGAAGGGCACTGGTCACCTAGAATCTCAATGAAGAAAGCTATACAAGGGCTGCCTGGATGGGGGCGTGTTGTTTCCCACCCAGACCATAACAGCATGCACAGTCCTTTATTAAGTTATCCCAAGCTCCAACTTTCTTACACCTGTTCTATAGTTAACAGAAATGGGGGACCCAAATCCAGGCCTCAAAGTTGTCCTAAGAGACATTTGTGACACAAGAAGACTCAGCTCTTTTCAACTCCCCGCCCAACATGCTAAGCACGAGGCTGTCTTTGCATTGCTGCTGAGTTTCCAGCAACAGACTGAAGAGACATAAACACAAGGCCTGGGTGGAAAGTTAGGGGATGTTTATAGCCATGGAACCAAAATACAGGAGGAGGCAGGTGGGTGAAATTTGCCTAGGTTGCCTCCATGCAAATAAATCATGAGCTTTAGTTCGTTTAAGCTTTCCTGAAACAGACCCATTTCCCCCCAGCTTTTTAAATGTGCCTTTTCATGGATTTTGCTTTCAAATCTGCATGAATTATTTTTCTTCTATTAAATATTAATGTGCCTTTCTAAGTAGAAAAAGGGGGCAAATTAGGTCTGGTACACATCTTCCCTGTCACTGTTTACTGCTGCTGCGGGACTGCAGCAAATGCCAGCTCCCAACATATTATTAAATCAGGCCTGCACTGAGCCCAGATGTTACACTGAAGCTGGGCGCACTGAATACAGGCTAAAAAGCAAACAGCAGTGGGCACGTGGTTCTCTCTGGTAGGGACTCGTCCTCCCATATCTTCTCCCCTCCTTTTCCGTCCTCCATGTCCACCTTGCCCTTTGACAAATTTGCCATCAGCTGGGCACAGCTTGCTTTCCTGGAGAAGTAATCGTGTGAGAGGGATTTATTTTTTTAAGCCCGTTATTTTTTCCCCAATGACTCTTTCTACTTGATTAGTTCAGGATCAATATGTCTGGTGGGCAGAATGTGATGGGGAGAGTGATTTATCAGTGTCAGGTAGCTCTGGGCTTTGTTCATGTGGTTCTCCTCCCTCAGCAACTTCCCCCTCATTGCCCCAACACACACGCACATACACATGTGTGCACATGCGCACACAGACTTCTCCCCGCTCTGCAGTCCTCTCTCTGCTCTTTTCCTTACCTGAATTCTACTCACTTTCACAGCCAAGATGAATTTGGTCTCCTCTCTGAAGCCTATCCTGTGATCCCTAAATTGTGACCTCTAATGAAACCATGATGTTTCAGATAATTGTTACATGGTTGGGGGTTCTGGTTCCCCAATAGGCTGTAAGGAACTATGTCTCACAAACATGGAGAGGTGGAGGGGGCACTGGATTTGTAGTCAGAATCCCCGCATCCTGACTGTGTGGCTGTAAGTAAATTATTTAACCTCTAGGAGACCGTTGGATCCTCCTCCTCCTCCTCATCCCTTCATCCTCATCATTCCTGGCACTCAGATCAGTGCCTCTCAAATTTTAATGTGCATATGGCTTACCTGGGACCTGGAGTGGCCTAGGATTCTGTATTTCTAATAGGCTTCCAGGTAATGTTGGTGATGCTTGTCTGCTTGTCACACTTTGAGATGCAAGGTTCTGCCGGTTGTGGTGGCTCATGTCTGTAATCCCACAACTTTGGGAAGCTGAGATGGGTGGATCACTTGAGGCCAGGAGTTTGAGACCAGCCTGGACAACATGGTGAAACCCTGTCTCTACTGAAAATACAAAAATTAGCTGGGCATGGTGGCTTGTGCCTGTAATCCCAGCTACTGAGGAGGCTGAGGCAGGAGAATGGCTTGAACCCGGGAGGCAGAGGTTGCAGTGAACCGAGATCATGCCTCTGAACTCTAGCCTGGGTGACAGTGAGACTCTGTTTCAAAAAGAAAGAAAGAAAAAAAAAAGAAGCAAGGTCTTATGAATCTTAAATTAGATAATATATGTGAAAATGTCTTGCAAACTAAAAAACTGTATCATGGCTAAACCTTGGATCATTCTTGTTTCTTCTCTTTATCCTCATTTCTCATCCATCAACAAATCCAATTGGTGCTACCATGGGAAGGTATAGTAAATCCAGCCATTTATGACTCCCTCTATCACAACAAACCTAGGCTAAGACACTGTCTTTGTTTGTTCTGGCTGCTATAACAAAATACCTTAGACTGGGTGCCTTACAAACAACAGAAACTTATTTCTCACAGTTCTGGAGGCTGGAAAGTCAAAGATCAAAGTACTACTGACAGGTTTGGTGTCTGGTGAGGGTCCACTTCCTAGATGGCCAACTTTTTGCTGTAACCTCACATAGTGGAAGGGGTGACTGAGCTCCCTAGTGCCTTATTTGTTTATTTATTTATTTATTTAGAGACGGAGTCTTACACTGTTGCCCAGGCTGGAGTGCAGTGGCACAATCTCGGCTCACTGCAACCTCCGCCTCCCAGGTTCAAGCAGTTCTCTGCCTCAGCCTCCTGAGTAGCTGGGATTACAGGTGCCCGCTACCAGGCCCAGGTAATCTTTGTATTTTTAGTAGAGACGGGGTTTCACCATCTTGGCCAGGCTGATCTAGAACTCATGACCTCATGATCCATCTGCCTTGGCCTCCCAAAGTGCTGGTATTACAGGTGTGAGCCACCATGCCCAGCCCTACTGCCTCTTTTATAAGGTTGCTAATACCATTCATAAGGGTTCCACCTTCATGACCTAATCACTTTGCAAAGGCACCACCTCCTAATACCATCTCCTTGGGGATTTCAACATATGACTTTTGGAGGCACACAAACATTCAGATCATAGCAGCTACCATTACATCTCTTGCCTAGAGATGATTGTACTGGTTTCCTAATTGGTCTTCCTACTTCTATTCTTGTCCCCACTCCCCCTTTACAGTGTAAATCAGATTGTAAAACTCTCCCCACTGTCTCAAACTCTTTGGTGGCCTACAGTAGACTACCCAATATACCCCCTACCATCATTTGCTGACAACTTTCCCCAACTCCCTTGCCTCTTGCACCTTTTACCTCTGCAAGAACATGGCTTACTCTGTAATTGTATCCAGACTGCTCTTCAACTTCCCCATCTAAAGTAGCAATCCCATCCCTCTCTCCCTTCTTACTCAGCCTTATTATGTTTTCCAGGGCACCTGTTATTGCTCAACCTACTAAGTATTTATGTGTTTGTCTTTGGTCTGTCTCATTGACTTGAAATAAACTTTGGGGGAGCAAAGCACTGTCTGTCTTGCTCTACTCTGTATTTTCCAGCCTCTGGAACAGTGCCTGACATGTAGTAAGTCTTTAGGTATTTGCTGAATGAAAAGAATGAATGGATTATTCTCACTTAATGAACTTGCTTTGTATTCTGTACCTGAAAAAGTAAGTACTTCATAAGCATTTGCCGAGGCAACCATAGATTGAAGTTTTAAATATGCAGTCCCTGGATATCTGTTAGTGGAGCTGTTATTCGTTTTTGCTGTGGATCAAGCAAAGTAGTACAGGATTGATCTTCATGATTGAAAGATGGAGACCTTTGAGCAAGAAGTAGAGGCCAGTGTCTGAGCTCTGGGAAGCAATAGCTGTGGGAGCTGAGATGAGTTGGAAGTGTCTTGGCCCCCTGGGTCCACTCATCTTCACTTAATTGCTTCTTTGCCAAAATGATGCCAAACACGTGGGCACGTGCGCGCGTGTACACACACACACACACACACACACACCCCAACCAAACCAAACAAAACTCAAATGACAACAAAAACTAAGCCCTAAAAGGAAGGGACAAATTGAGTATCTGAGTTTCTAGTAGAATAAAAGTGCTATATAAATGGGTGCACACAGGGAAGGGCTTTTCAAGTTGGATAATGGAATTTCTTTCTACTTCAGCTCATCTAAAATAGCACATTAATAAACTGAACCAAATGTGGTGCTACAGCTGGTTTTATTGGTCATTAACATTTACAGAACCACGTGAAGTCGTGTTTTCCAATTTTGAGATTAAAAGATTTAGTTAGCCTAATTATCAGCCTCCAAATGGGGACTGCGTGGGAGCCCAGTCAGCAGAACAGAGGCTTCTCTGCCTTCTGTGCTGCCTTTGCCCTCACAGAGCAGGTGAATTGAAAGCAAATGCATTTATTGACCTTTGTCTGGATTTGACCCTAAAGTAGAGTAGGTAGTGACAGCTGCCCTAGCTTTCACTCTGTGCCTGCCTTACTGGTGCATTGCCTAGAAGTTCAGGATATTTTTTAGATTCAGAAGACCTCTAGGTACACACAAGCAAATGACACCCGTCCTTGAAACCTGGCTTTATTTTCTATCCTCTGTTTGCAGAGGTCAAGCCATTCAGTGCGTTATTAAATGTGATTAAAATCTCTACTTCAGTGAAGATTTTGGTGGGAATGAATCAACTGATCAGAAATAGTGCTTGCCAGATCTTGTGTCCTGATTTTTGATTCAGGAAATAGGGCAGGCCTGAGGCAAAAGCAGAAGAAAGTAAGTATGAGAGAGGAGGTGAAGGGCACAGGAAAGGAAGACCACCAGCCAGCATCTTATCATGACCTGTCCCCTTTTATGTGTGTGTGTGGTGCTGAGATGAGTGGCCTGGGGAAGCCACAGCAGAAACTTGTATTGGGGTCAGCCCTGGGGTTGGTTCTTGGTGGACCCTCCTTGCCCGAACACACACACACACACACACACACACACACATATGCATGTACATGCACACACAGACTTCTCCCTGCTCTGCAGTTCTGGTGAAGGGTGTGTGCCATCTGCCACTGTCTCACCCAAGGATCGTGATTCTCTTGATGAGGATTTGCACTTAGGGCCGAATGGGGATGTGTTGTTGATGGGGTGCATGACTTGTGGCTCTGTGGTTGACTCCATCAGTATCGTCCTTTCTCCTGCTCACCCATCCTTGCACCACCTGTGCATGTCCAGCCTAGGGAGCCCCATGGTTGCAGGTGGCCCAGAGAGAAATGTAACTACCATGGTACCATCCTGTCTATGGCCAGAAAGAGAGTTTCTAGCACCTGCAGCTTTATTTATTTCGTACTGCCTAGGCCTGTTCTAGGGAATACTTCTGCCCTAAAACAGGAGACAGTCTGCCCTGTAATTACTTAATTTTGTTGAATGAGTCTGACAAATCCAGGTTAGAGTTTCCTTTTAATTAGGGCTCAAGGAACAAGGCAGACTAAGGGAATGGGCTGAGATCTGAGTGAGACCTGGGTTGGTGAATGAGATCTTGGCCACACCTTTTGTTCTCTCTTGAGAACAAAATGCTTGAACTTCCTAATGTGCAAAATGAGGACATCTGGCCTACTAAATAGCCTTCCATTCTATACTTTAACAGTAATGGCAGGTGGGCAGGGGTGGTTCTGAGTGTAGGAGTGGACATGATTATCTCTGTGCAGTAATAAACCTCACAACATTATTAAAGGTAGATGAAAGGAGGGAGAGGCCGAAGACAGAACATTTAAGGAATGCTTGCATGATTCCAGACCACGTTTTCAATTACTGTTGCCTCTGATTTTTTTTTTCCACCAGAGCCCCCTGCCCCTGAACCAATATCCTTCTGACCGCAAATCTTTGCTTTTTATTTTTATTTTTTGATTTTTATATTTTAGAGATAGGTTCTTGCTCTGTCACCCAGGTTGGAGTGCAGTGGCACAATCATAGGTCACTGTAACCTCAAACTTCTTGGCTCAAGAAATGCCCCTGCCTCAGCTGGGAGTACAGGTGCACACCATCATGCCTGGCTCATCCTTGCTTTTAAATTCCTGTCAGTTATGGGTTGAACTCTGTACTTTCCGCTCCCATCATCAAAGATATGTTGCATTTCTAACCCCCAGTATCTCAGATGTGACTTTTTTTTTTTGGAGATAGAGTCTTTACAGTGGTAACCAAATTAAAATGAGATCAAGAGGGTGTGCCCTAATTCAGTATGACTGGTATACCTGCAAAAGGAAGAAATCTGGACACAGAGACAGACAAGCATGTAGGAAGAACACCATTTGATGATGAAGGTAGAGATGACGATTCTTCTATAAACCAAGGAATGCCAAAGCTTGCCGGCAAACCACCAGAAGCTAGAAGGGAGACATGAAACAGATCCTGTCTCAGCCCTAGGTAAAAAAAAAACAAGCCATTGGACTCCTTGATCTCAGAGTTGGAGCCTCCAGAACTGTGTGACAATACATCTCTGTTTTTCAAGGACTCAGTTTTACTGCTTTGCTATAGCAGCCATTACAGACAGATATACTGCCTTTCTGATCTTCTGGCTTCAGACCTCTGGCTTGCTGTGACCAGCAGCATTTATTAATTTTCTGATCCCAACTTGATTTCTTTTTAATCTCCCCGAAAGGCATTAGTTTTTGTATTGTGAAACTTAGACTCTGCTTTCTACCTGGCTCTTTCCTGAGACTATCCCTGTATTTTGTGTGTAGCTCTCCACTTAGTCTCTGCTGAGTGTGATGTGGGGAGAAGAAGGTGGGACTCCTACAGGTGGGGTAGCTGGACCAGCCTCTGTGATTTTGTGTTCACTCTATGCTGCTGCCTATGGTCTCTCAGAAGCTAGACCCCCTACCATGGTTTTAACAACTGAGTAACATTTAAAGATGAACTAGATAAAAAAGCTAGAGATTTGAAGCCTCTTTGATTATTTTTTATATTCATTGGTCTATCCCAAATGCATCTACTCCAAAGTTTGGTTCCTCTTCGGGCACTCATGGACATAAGGATGGCAATAATAGACACTGGGGCCACTAAAGTGGGGAGGGAGGGAGGTGGGCAAGGGTTGAAAAACTAACTATTGGGTACTATGCTCACTACCTGGGTGACAGGATCAATCATACCCCAAACCTCAGCATCATGCAATATACCCAGGTAATAAATCTACATATGTAGATTTATTATTACCCCCTGAATCTAAAATAAAAGTTGAAATTATTTAAAAAAAAACCACACAAAGTATGGTTCTAAAGTTGGGGGTTGAGTTATAAGCAAGTGAAACACAATTTAAATAATGTGACAAGTTTGAACAATATTAAATTCTCAAATGGTCTAAAGTACACACAAAAATATAAGAGCCCAAAGGGACTATATCATGTGTTCACAAAGGTAGTTTCTTATGATTAAATTCCCTTGTGGTATTCCAATATACACTCTCTGATTAAACTTCTTATTTAATATGACACTGGAATTTTATCATGAGTATGAAATATATTGCTTTGATCCTTTCTGGCCAACCTTGTTTTACTAAATGAAGTCAAAGGTGGCACCCTTTGCTATCAATCAACAGCCAGCCTTGACCTTGTGCTGGTCCCATAAGCTCTATGCTGGAAATATAAACACGGCCTCTGTCATGTGTGAGGCTTCCACACAGTTAAAAAGACAAGGCACTCAGGTCTAAGCACTTAGAGAAAAATTAAATGCTAAATGGTGTTGAACTGGCTTTGACGCAGTCAGTTGGATTTCACAGTTATTAGGAAACATTTCCTCCATAACATGGAACTTTAGTTTGTTGCTGATAAGGTCAAGAAATCCTCCTACTCCACATTTTGTCTTCTATCTGCCTGTATTATTCGTTGCTTGATTACAAATCGGACTCCAAATAGGACACGCAACACGGCCCAAGGCAGGAGCGGGTGGAAGAGGCTGTCACCTTTAATGCTCTGATGGAAATTTTGTTCATCTCAAATCCAGCCAGATACAGCGAAGAAATCATTACAATAAGTTTCCTTTTAGTCCAGCCTGTCCCTTCAGATTCCATTTCCTATATGTTATTTACCAAAAGATCCACAATTTTCTAAGATACATATGATACAAATGCAATTTAAAGGAGGCCACTGGGAGTTTCTTTTCCATTTTCCCGGTAGAGGAGATGAGAGACAAGTTCCCAGCTTGGAATTTGTACAGATGTGTTTCCAATAAAGCGCAAGTGGACCTTGTGTCTCCATTGTTCCCTTCCCATTAGCTACGAGGCAGTGCAGATGAAGTGTGAGCTCACAAGCAGGGTAATAAAGCCATCATTTGCTTCTCTTCTCCTCACATGGAAAGGGCCTTCGTGTTGTTTTCTTCACAAAAGTGCAGATTTAATTTGAAGTTGGGGAAAAGAGGAAGGAAAAACAACGTTCCAAAACATGAGACAACAGTTCTCCTTAATAGAAACCACACTTTCCCTCTAAATTATGGTGCCAAAGGGTCCTTGTGCACAGGTTGGGAGGTAATAAAGGTGGACTTTAGGAGGGCTTGAGGGACTGTGGTTGATATTTTGGCCCATCTGGGCTCATATCTCTTGGGCTTCCTGAGATTAATGAAACATTTT